>NC_135962.1:15242517-15842517 GCF_053455715.1 Rhinoraja longicauda
TTATCAAATTTTAATGCAGAGTCAAATATCATGCCGAGGTTTTTGACATGCGGTTTGACTAGGCAGGATAGACTTCCAAGACTGCCTGTTATCGATTTGATGGAGTCGGGGGGGCCGAATAGGATGACCTCAGACTTGCTCTCATTTAATTGGAGGAAGTTCTGTGCCATCCAACATTTTATGTCCTCAAGGCAGTGTAAGAGGCTGTTTAAATTTGACTGGTTGTTGGGTTTCAGGGGGAGGTAAAGCTGAGTGTCATCGGCATAGCAGTGGAAAGAAATGCCGTGCCTTTGAATGATTTGGCCAAGGGGGAACATGTATAGAGAGAAGAGAATGGGGCCTAGGATGGAGCCTTGTGGAACTCCGCAGGAGAGGCTAGCTGGAGCAGAGGAATAACTGCCTATGTTGATGGCGAAACTCCTATCTTTGAGGTACGAAGCGAACCAGCTCAGGGCAGTGCCATCAATGCCAACCGCGTACCGGAGACGGTCAATAAGGATGGTGTGGTCCACTGTATCGAACGCTGCGCTGAGGTCGAGAAGGAGCAGGATTGCACAGTCGCCGGTGTCGATGGCGAGAAGCAGGTCGTTGTGTACCTTCAACAAGGCAGACTCTGTGCTGTGGTGGGCTCTGAAACCTGACTGGAAACTTTCCAGGATGGTGTATTGGTGCAGGTAGGGCACTAATTGGTTTAGAATTGCCTTTTCAAGGACGTTTGACAGGAATGGCAGTTTGGAAATGGGTCTGTAGTTGCTAGGCAAGGTGGGGTCTATGTTAGGTTTTTTCAGTAGGGGCTGGACCACCGCGTGCTTGAAACTGGTTGGAACAGTGCCAGTGGCCAGAGAACTGTTGATAATAGAGAGGATGCTGGGACCGGCTATTGCAATGACATCCTTCAGAAGGGCAGTGGGGGCAGGATCAAGGGGGCAGGTTGCAGGTTTCATAGCGGAGACAAGCTTTGCAAGGGAGGATAGAGTGACGGGTTGGAAGCAGTCCAATTTAGATGAACAGACTAGTGAGACAGCTAGGTCACGGTTGGGAGGGGAAATGTTCATTCTAATGTTCTCAACTTTGTTGGTGAAAAATTTAGCGAATTCTTCGCACTTAGCAGGGGACCCAACTAAGCTGGTACTGGGGGTGGGACATATGACAGAGGTAATTGTTCTAAATAGGACCTTGGAGTTATGAGAGTTTTTGGAAATAAGGTCGGAGAAGTATTGTGCTCTAGCAGACTTTACTGCTTCCTGGTATTTGAGAAGATTGTTTCTCAGAATTTCGAAGGAAATTTGAAGCTTGTCACATTTCCACATCCTTTCTGATTTTCTGCACTCCCTTCTTAGGGCTTTGGTGGTGTCATTGAGCCACGGCCGACCTTTGGGCTTAGGCTTTTTCATTTTAAGGGGAACGATAAAATCCAGGATGGAAGAGCAAGTGATATTAAATAAAGAGGCGAGATCTTCAGTGCTGAGATGGGGGGGAGAGGCCTCAATAGTGCAGATGTTGGGGGCAGCTGTGAGAGCCTCGGAGAATTTACTGGCAGTCAATGAATTTATGTCGCGGGAGTAGCGAACAGGGAGATGAGATTTTGCGGGAGATAAAGGCAGATATGCGTCAAAAATGATAGCGCTGTGGTCCGATAGACAGGCTTCAGTAGTTTCAATGTTGTTGATTGGGAATCCGGACGATCACACTAGGTCGAGAGTATGGCCTAACTTGTGAGTGGGTCCCGTGGTGTGAAGAGTCAGATTGAAGGACTCAACCAGGTGCATAAATTCACTCACAAGAGGCTTAGTGGGACAGTAAACATGAATATTAAAGTCACCAAGAATCATGATCCGGTCAAATTTGGGCAAAATGCTAGAAATCAGATCAGCAAATTGGGTGATGAAGTCCTTATGCATTTTTGGTGGGCGATACACAAGAACAATTAAGAGGGGATAGGCTAGGCCTACTTTAATTAGTTGCACCTCAAAACTGGAGAAATGATCAGCGTTCAGGAGGCGGCAGTTGAAATGTTTCTTAAACACAGTGGCTAAGCCCCCACCGCGTCCGGAGAGCCTAGGCGAGGTGAAGAAGTTACAGTCATCAGGACAAAGTTCCACGAGTGGAGCAAGCTCACCAGGGTTAAGCCAGGATTCTGTGAGCAGTAAGAAGTCCAATCCACGGGTGGTGAAGAAGTCGTTGAGGATGAAGGTCTTGTTCTGTAGGGATCTTGCATTGATCAGGGCCACTTTAGCAGGGACAGCAGGGACAGCAGGTGAGCTTCGGTCTGGTAGCGGCTCCCACGCCAGCGGGCGGAGGTTCAGGGAGACCACGCCGCTGCGCTTCACAGATGGCCTTGCTGGGAGCTCACGGGCCGGCAGTCCAGGGATTGGGATGATCGGTCGAAGAGCGGCATACCTGAGCTCGAGGGAGCGCCGTTGGATGGAGCAGTAAGGTCGACCAGGTCCAACTTCGCAGCGCTGGGCGAGGTAGGCCGCTGTTGGATGAGCGCGGGCGAGGTTTTTTAAATTTTCAAATGTTCCCGCGCGTTTACCCCACTCCTAGCGCGGTGCGTGCGGCGGTGGATGTAAGGCTGGGCCCGCACATCTACCGGGAGTTGATCGAGGAGCGATCGCTGGAAGAAACTTTGTCCGGGACCTGGACTGAAGAAGTCGACGACGGAGGGTCGGATCAACAGGAGGGTTCGGCGGTCGTAAACCAAAGTGGCTCGAAGAACACTACGATCTCCAGGTGAGCGACGACAGGCAGCCAAACACAACGGCGTGGCCATCTTGAGAAGACATGTTGAGAAGACAAGTGATGTTGCAAAACAACTTCTGGTCACGCCAGTAATTATCTTATAGGTACAGACACAGACAGAATACACAAGGTAACAAATACATAAATTTTCCATCATTTTCCTCCTGTTTATTCAAATTTACTGAATTATAATCTAAAACAAATTTATATCCTTCGAGTTGAAGTCCCCAAGTTTCTTCACGGAACCACATGTTCTCTTGACTTTCTGTAGTTCGATCATTCGTGAGGATTCAATCAGTCAGGAATGTTTCTCTCAAGTCAATTTCATTGCATTGTCTCTCTTCTGCTTTGGTTGGTATTAGTCCGTATAACATAGTCATTTTCTTCGTGAGGGCCGTTTCAATCAGCCGCTGGGCGAGTCCTCTCACACAGGGGATGATACAGCAGCCCAGGCAGACCAGTACCTCTGCAATGACTATGAGAGCGGTTAGTGCAGAAATAACAAAATTTTCCATTTCCCGAACCATGAGTCCAGGAACCCTGTCCAGGAGGTGTCAACTCCCAAATTCTCAGCCAATTCCTCTGCCAGTGAGGTGAGTCCAGCCAGGGCCCTGGAGACCGACCCACCAGGTGCGGTATTATTGGGAATAAAGGTGCAACAAGATGATCCGAACATTACACATACTCCTCCCTTGTCTGCTAGTAGCATGTCCAAGGCCATTCTATTCTGCCAGGCCATTAGACTGGTCCGATCTAGTTGTTCGGCTAACCCTTTCACAGCATCTCTTGTATAATTGATAAATCGCTGCTGATTATAATACAAGTAATTTATCCAATCTACATTTTTATTAATGGTTGACCACCAGAAGATGACAGACTCAAATCCTGCAGCTATCTGATTGCGTGCCTTAAATTCATCTGGAACCCCTCTGGGCACTCCAATTTCATCTATGTATATGTGTGTATCAAAAGAACCCTTAGCAAGTTCCCTTTTCACTCTATTCCCTGTCTCGGATTTCTCCTTCACATTTTTCAATGTTACGAGAGTAAATGGCATCATCAGCTGTATCAACGCACAGGTCCCTTTCCAGTTCTTAGGTAGCTTTGCCCTCAATATTCTCCCTCCACGGTACCACCAAACATCTGCCCTCCCGACCTCGTGTTCAACTAGAGCAGTTGCGTTCAACCCTGGCAAGGGACTAGATGATAGTGCAGGGGTGGGAATGGAGACGTTTACTATAATCTCACATAACTCCAGTCTTCCCAGTTCCTTACCTCCAAGATCCCATCTAGCGAAACAATTACATTTTCCGCCGGTTGGTACAGTGAATGGAGGTGGGATCCTGTCCTTAACTACGGGGGGGAATAGAAAATGCAAAGCTGTGCAATTCTTATTCTGTGGCTTGCGTTTACTAAAGTACAATGATAACATGCATTTGACTCCGCCTGGTGAGTTGGTAAAATTTAACGGGAAGGGTGTTGGAATAAGTTGTGGTTTTGCGGATGCACAAGCATAACAATCCGTCCTGTTTAAGGACATAACTGTGTAACGCATCCATTCCAGCCATGCATTATCATCCGTATATCCGGTCTCAATTTCCACTCTTCTGGAGGTCTGCTACAGGGATGACCTTAATTATTTGTTCTCCTGTCTTTGGTGGTGCCTCAGTTTCCTTATCTACCTGGGGCCTTACTGTTACTTTAGTGTCTGCTGGTTCGACTACTCTCACTTCCAACTGGCTACAGGGATCCTTCCAACTAACTTCGACACACACGTGATACCACCCTTCATCTTTCTTCTGGATGTTCCTCACGGTTATATACGTTTTCCAAGTAGGGTGTGTATTTCCCCATCTTCCCCGGTTACTCCAGCCAGGATTCGTATGGGTGTAGGACTTTCTTATTAACGACCATCGCTGGTATTGCGCGATTGCGGTCTCTTTGTGGCCTGAGGCCTCAGAGTGCTGGAAAACATAATGCCATTTCGAGCAGGGTGCTAGGCAGACATACACCCCATCCGTTACGTATGCTTTGTCCTTGCAACTGTCAGTTTTATACTGACATGGGTCGATTTCAAAAAGTGCTAGTACTTCCTTGGGTCAGGTATATTGTATACTTCGCATATGCTGTGGTGATTAATGCAAATCCACTCAGAATAATCAGCCCCCACTTGATGGTTTGGGAGATGTAGCTTTCCGATCGTTACTGGACCTATACAGGCCGTCAGCCGTCATCGGTCCCCCTTTCTCCTACTCTGAAGTTGGGATTTTTATTCTTTTGCAGTGTGTGATATGTACCCACGTTGGCCTTTCGGCAATTCTTACCACAGTGGGAGTAGTAAGTAGTACTTGATACGGACCTTCCCACCGAGGGCTTGACCACCTTTTTCTTTTGATAATTTTTACGAACACCCAGTCTCCATCCGGGCTTTAATTCCTCCACGAGATTCCCTTCCGTTTGGTCAAGACCTGTTAAACCTTTCATCACATGAGATTTGTTTATTAGCATTTTCTTCATGTACTGTGCTAGGGTACTATCTTCACTTACTGTCTCAGAAGACTTTTGTAGAACGGGGTATTGGAATGGTTTATCATACAATATTTCGTAAGGGGACATTCCCCTCGTACTTGGCAGCATTCTCGTGTTTAATAAGACTAATGGGAGGCAATCTATCCAGGAGGATCCCGTTTCCGCCATTGTCTTCCTTAATTTGCTTTTAATAGTTCCATTAGTCCTTTCTACTAACCCTGCAGACTGTGGGTGGTAAGAGCAGTGATGTTTTAATTGTATTTTTATGGTCGCCGTGAGCTTCTCTATTACCTCGTTGACAAAATGGCTCCCATTGTCACTATATATTCTCTCTGGTATCCCGAACCTTGGTATGATGTCCCTGAGGAGAGCTTTTGCCACTGTCAACGCGTCCGCATTGGCAGAGGGAAAAACTTCAACCCATCGGGAAAATACATCAATAATCACTAAACAATATTTCTTCCCTTGCGAGGGGGGGGTTAATTCAATAAAGTCCATATTTAAATTTTGAAATGGGTACCTTGGTTGTGGGTACTTCCCTTGTTGTTTCTTTATGTTTCCTTGTGGATTGTATCTGGTACATACCTCGCACGTTTCGCAGTACTTCTTTGCATAACTCGTGAACCCTTAGGTTTTGAACACCTTCTCGACTAATTGCACCATTCCTCCTGTTGAGACATGGGTTACCCCATGGCTCGTAACACAGGCAAATCGGAATAGGGACTTTGGCAATATCAAGCGTCCATCTTTATATCTCCACAGTCCATCCTCCTGTTTTTCCACTTCATCCATTTTCCATTTGTATTTTTCCGTTGGGGGTGCGGCCTTTTGCATGTTTTGCAACACCTCGTGGTCCACTTCTTGTATCTCCAGTCCGAATTCTTTATGGTCTGGTGGTCGCTGGGAGGTAACCATTCCTCGATTCCTCCATTGTGCGGCGAAGACGTGTACCGTGGAGAAAGCGTAGGCACTGTCTGTGTAGATGTTGACCCTCTTTCCCTCTGCTAGTCTGCAGGCTTTTATAAGTGCAACTAATTCTGCAGCTTGTGCAGAGACCAGTACCTGTTCCTCACAACACACATTAGATATTGGTTCTTGGAACTTAAATGGTTTCGTCAAGAACTCCACGTTAGTATGTCCGGTGGCGGACTTTACTGTTATTGAATTCTTGAAGTATAGTGTTCCCGGGGGCTCTTTGTCTTTTATTATGACAGTTTTACATGCCCCGCTATCGCATAAGAATGTCATCCTTTTCCCATTCACTATTAAACTTATCATAGGCTTTAGGTAGTCTTGTAAGACATAGAAGACTGTTTCTAGATCCAATATTTGCAGAGGCTCCTTGTCGGCTGGGGGAGTGGGAGTATCTCTGTTATATTTGTCCCTCTCTTCAGCCTCGGTCAGTCAGGATCGGTCATAGCTTCGGGACCTTGGACCCTCCTCGCCTTCTTTTGGTGGAGTATGCTTAGCCTGGGGACAATCTCGAGCCCAATGGTCGAGTTTTCCGCAGACAAAACATCCCTCCCTCCTTGGGGACCTACTCCCTCTACCTCTGCCTCTCTGCCCTCCCCGCCCCTGATCTTCTTGTTTTACCCGGTAGAATACAGAGACGGTATTTTCGCTTATTTCCTCAGCATCGGCCAGATAAACGTTCTTTACAATCTTTTTCTGTTTGGTGTTTTCCCCTCCGCATGTACTGCCCAATCTTTTACATCATTGAATGCCTTTGTTTTCCATCCCACCATGTACTTTTTTATATATGAACTAATCTCTGGTCTTAGTCCGTTTAACAGTTCGATTTTTAACTGTTGGGCGAACGGTCCATCGTCCACCCACGGGATCGGTACTTCTTGTCCACTATTTACCTCAAAGACAACCCTAAGTCTGGAGAAATAGTGTAGCACAGGCTCGTCTTTATTTTGTGTACATTCCCTAATTTTATTGTAATCGACTCCTCTCTGGAAGTGTGCTCTTATTTGATTTTCAATAGCTACTCGTCGGTTATGATAATCATTCTGACCTGGTGCCCACTGAAGGGGTGCTCCATTTACAATAGCATTCCAATCTCCTTCAATGAAACACCAATCACACCCAATAAGACTTCGCAACGCTTGTTCATATTCTACAGTATTTAAACGATAACTTACAACCAGGTTTCCAAAGTCCCTCTGCCACTTCACAAAATTATCTCTAGGATGTGGAATGCCCTCCAGTGCCTTTTTATTACCCTCCATATTCCATGGCCTGTACACGTACAATGGCCCCACTGCGCCGGCATCTGGATTAGGCATTGCAATCATAGGATACGTTTCGGCTCCGCTTGGTCTTATTGACCGTGGAGATTTAGGCTCAAATATAGGACCTGAATAAAAATTATAAACGGTACCTGAGCAAGTGGTTTTCGGACTTTGCAAACCTGGGTGCAGCTGGCCGCTTTCCTTAATGGTTGGTTTTTGTTCCAGTACGGGGGTTGGAGTCCTTGTTGAGTTTGGTCCAACGGTTTCTTTGGCTGTCGCCGGTGGCAAGGCCACTCCCTTTTTCTCCGGTGTGTACGGAGGGGGGGGCACTCGCCATACCCGGTGATCGGTGGAAGACCTCGTTGTCCCCCGTCTGGAGGAATGCGTTTGTCGATGGTTTGTTTTTGGTAGGTTGTTCCTTCTCTTTTTCCTTTTCGTCTCTTCGCGATCTGGCTTCCTGAAGCCACAGACGTGCTTCATGGTAGCCCAACTTGTCCTTATCCTTCATGGTAGCCCAACTTGTCCTTATCCTTCATGGTAGCCCAACTTGTCCTTATCCTTCATGGTAGCCCAACTTGTCCTTATCCTTCATGGTAGCCCAACTTGTCCTTATCCTTCATGGTAGCCCAGCTTGTCCTTATCCTTCATGGTAGCCCAACTTGTCCTTATCCTTCATGGTAGCCCAACTTGTCCTTATCCTTCATGGTAGCCCAACTTGTCCTTATCCTTCATGGTAGCCCAACTTGTCCTTGTCCTTCATGGTAGCCCAACTTGTCCTTATCCTTCATGGTAGCCCAACTTGTCTTTATCCTTCATGGTAGCCCAGCTTGTCCTTATCCTTCATGGTAGCCCAACTTGTCCTTATCCTTCATGGTAGCCCAACTTGTCCTTATCCTTCATGGTAGCCCAACTTGTCCTTATCCTTCATGGTAGCCCAACTTGTCCTTGTCCTTCATGGTAGCCCAGCTTGTCCTTATCCTTCATGGTAGCCCAGCTTGTCCTTATCCTTCATGGTAGCCCAGCTTGTCCTTATCCTTCTTTCTTTTTGTTGCATCTTTGGCAATAGCAGACATTAATTTACAACAATCATCAACAAGTAACTTACCACTAAAATCATACCTTTTTTTCCCCCACATGTTTAAGTACTTACAATTACGCTTACTTTGTATAAACATACATTTCTCATCACCTTCATAACCTTTTGAGTTTGTCGAGCCCATTCTGATTCCCCTCTCGAGACTTATGACTATACTTTTTCCCTGTCAAGTCCAACTTGACACCGAAGTCCCAGACTTCTTACCTTTGGCGACCCCGTCGCCTGAGTAGTCCAACTACTCTTCTCAATTGTCCCCGACAATTCTGTCCGTCGTCCCCGGTCTCCGAGGAAGGTAACAAAATACAACTCGGCAAAGTCAAAATTACTTAGCTGGGGCCCCACTATCTACGGAACGTTCAGTCCCACCTCCGGCGTGTCGGTTGGGCCCCGTCACTCTGCCCCGGCGTCCGTAAGGAACCTTAAAATGAGCACTCTTGGTTCCCCTGGAAACCGGCAACAGAGGTATTGGGGCCCCACGTTGGGCGCCAATTATGTTAGAAATTTTCCAACAAATGACTATTACAAAAACTGAGGTACAACTGAACAAACTTTATTGAGAGAGAGAGAGAGTCATACAGAGCACAGGAGTCTGTACAAGTTCCTCCCCTCCCCCCCCCCCCCCCTGTGCTAATGCTGCAACACACCTCTTTTATACATTAATTGAAAACCAAAAAGCGTCGAGACAATGGCAACTGATAAGTCTCTAGGGGTAAAAGGAATCAACAGATAGCTGACTGAGACCTGTTAATTACTTGTGCCTTAGGCAGTTTTGGTAAGCGATGTTACAAAACAACTTCTGGTCGCGCCAGTAATTATCTTATAGGTACAGACACAGACAAAATACACAAGGTAACAAATACATAAATTTTCCATCAATCCACAACCCAACAAAAATGTATTTGGTGATGACATGGAATCGCAGATGCTGGTTTACTAAAGAAAGACACAAATTGCTGGAGTAACTCAGCGGGTCAGTATCTCTGAATGAACATGGATTGGTGATGTTTCGGGTTGGTACCCTTCTTCAGTTTGATTTTGGGCAGACAGGTGGAGTGGGAAAGAAAGCTGGAAGAGGGAAGGGGCAGGACAGTGCATGGCCGGTAATAGGTGAACACAGGTGAGGGGATATTTCAACAGGCAGAATGGTGGACAAAGGTTGGAGATTTAAAAAAAACATGTGTGGGCCAAATGGATAAAGAGTAGCAAACTGTAGTGAAATTGAAGGAAAATCTATTTGGCTTGGATCAGCAAATAGTTACAATAAATTTGCAGTAAATACAGTAGAAACTTGGTATCGCTTATACTTTATGTTGTCAATTTTTGGAGGATTTTTTCTTTAACTTCACTGAAGGCAATTGTTGGGCTTCTCTTGTCAACTCAAGGAGTAACAAGGTATCATATCAGGTGCCTGGGTTGTGCGAGGAAAGCACTTTCAGCTCAAGACAAGTACCAGTGTGCACATTTGTTCCTTTATTTTAATAAACTGACCCAAACTCAAGACATAAATTAGGAAATAAAATAAAATATTTTGTCACGTTTACTAGAATCATTGAGTTATAAACTCAACACAGAATATCCCCTACTGTTGACCACATCATTGAGGACCTTTATGTCCATCTACTTTGATTCCATTTGCCCACATTCATAGGTTATGAAGTATATCTTCAAAATAAACCAAGTACCTCTTATAGGCTAAATTCAACTGTTTCCAAAAATAGATTCAAGGAACACAATGCAAAACTAACCCTTGCCAGTCATTGCATTGCATTGCATTGCAGACAGCAATGCTAACTTCATACTATGAGAACTATATTACAGCTGATTGAAACTACACCATGAGCCATTATATGAAATGGAAAGTTTCAGGTAAAAATCATCTTCACTACTTCAAACTAACAAACCTCTTAAATGTGGGACACAGTTAAAACTAGAGTTGTTGTTCTGAAGTGAGGACGAGTTGGGAAAGTCAGTATGTAATCTCAATACTAATCTCAAAAAATTTCAGACACAAACATTGCCAGAGGAGGTGCACAGGAGAGATTAGTTCCTGGATCTGCAAGGGTCCAATAGGCCATTCAGTCATTTGGTCAGAAGATAGCGCAGCAGATAGGCATGAAGATCATTACCTGCAGTCATGTTTTGAAGACACAAACTGCAAAAGATTCAATGAATTCTAGTAAATACAAAGTCATACCCAAAGTCTCCATAGCCTCAGACATAATCCACACATCAACCGATGACGACCATCAATGATATCTTATTTCTATCATGCATAGATTCAACCCACACCTACATTATAGACTGTACACCCAGATAAATTATATAATCGGCAGATCTCAGCACCCAAAGAAATTGTGTGACATTCATTGGCACACTGTGCCCTCTGTGACAGTAAGACTGAATTGGAGTAAACCACTCTGAATATTCTGCCCAGATGAGACCCAACTGGCTATCGGAATGGCTGCGGCTTATGGCCGAGCTGAAACCATAAAAGATAACAAAATCCTCATATCTAAACTTCCATTTCATATTCTCCCTCTATCTCAATCCACTTACAAGCAGCAGATAATTCTAATCACCCATGTATTTCCACTACCACCCCTTGGACACAACCTTATCTTGATACTGAACATTATGATATGAAGCGGTATGTACATTGATTTCTCTAATTTCAAATATCCCTTTCATTCCCTCCCTACCCTATTTATCCTACTAGTTCCTCTGTTTGCATCCTTGTATCCCCTTGTTATCACCATCCAACAATGGGCCATCATGGGCTCCACCCTTCCTTGGTCATCTGTTGCCAGTCCTGCTTTGTTCTGATCTTTTCTTACCTCCAGTTCCCTCTTCTCTACTTTCAGTCTGAAGAAGGGTCCTGACCCAAAACGTCATCCATCCTTTTTCTCTTGGGATGCTGCCAGACCCTTTGAGTTACCCCAGCACTTTGTGTCCATCTTATCTTGATACCTTTTGATTTCAAATATCCAAGACAGGCAGTCTTTTCCAGGCAGAAGAAGAACAACTCAAGACAGCAAGACAAGAGTGTTGATTTGTCATTTACATTGCTCATAAACCTGAACAATGCAAGTCTTACTTGTTGCAGCTTTACAAACTCATGAGACACAACAACAACTAATAAATATTCAATAAATTATCAGTTCTTTGAAGTAAACCAGACAACGTGAAAAAACAAAGTATGTAGAGCAACCATAGTAGTGAAAACTCCATAGTGGTTTGGTGCCAAGGTAGGATTGCAGTCAGGGTTGTGCAGGTGAGCTCAAGGAACTAGAAACAAGGAATTGCAGATACTGGTTTACAAGAACAGAGACGAACCGCTGGGTTACTCCAGCACTTTATGTCTTTTTTTGGTTCAAGAACTTGATGGCTGATCAGAAGAAACTGTTCTTGAACCTGGAGATAACTCCTGAACCTTCTTCCCGATGAAGAGCAGCTCTTTGGCTACTAGAGGGGTGCAGTTGAGGAGGACCATGGTAATGACTTTCTCGGTGACAGACTGCAGGGGGCCTCTCTGCAATTACCACAATCAGACTTGTTTCATTTCTTGAAGAAGGTATCTTTACAGTATCTCCAAAGTTTTCTGGCATTCCTTCGTCCTCCCAGGTGTGGTTGATGAACCCTTGCATTTGAGACTGAAGCCACTCACGAGTGAGTTTCAGAACTTCATTACTTTCAGCTTGTTGTATTTTAAGTAGAAGTCTTCCTTGGCTTTTTGTGAAGCTTCCAAGGTTGTGGCATGGGTGCTGATGACTGTAGTATATTAATTCTGTATTACATTGAACCAAATGATCATGAGACCTTTCTTGCTGGGGTTGGGGGGATTGAGGGGGGGGGGGGGGAGGGAGGAGGTTGCTGAGGCACTGGACTAGATCATTCTTGGTTGAAAGACCCATCTCATAAAGTTGGTGTTCCCTTTCTTGCTTGAACTTACAGAACACAGCAAACCCGCCACCATGTTCTTTGAGGTGGCCATTTCCTGCTCACCGCGACTCTCTGGGGACATTGATGTAAATGGCAAGCATCTTTGGTTCTCATGCCACGATAGTGAAGCAATGGTCATGAGCTGTGGGTCTGACCTGCTTGCACCATCGTGAAGCCAGCAATCCGAGCAAAACATCTTGCTTCTGGTCCCTAAATAGGAAATTAAACATGGTCAATTTTCTTTGAACAGCAATGCAAAAAGTTGTTCCTGAAGTAACTGTATTGCATGCTTCAATTATGTTCAGAAGCACCCTAGCAGGGGCCAGATGCATTAAAGTTCATAGCCATGGCCACATTGATGATTGCTTGCAGTGTTGTCCTTGACTTGGCCTGAGGTTGCATTTGGAGTGTCAGCACCCATATTGCGGGTCAATGTCTCGCTGAGGTTCAGGTAGGAGAACTATTTCTAGATATGTTCTCTTTCTGTATGCTATTCTTCAAATCCTCCTCCACCTTCTTGCTGTAGTTTATTCTTTTTTCCGGCTTTTATACCCATGCTCCCTTTGAATATCTTCTGTCCATTGTTCCTATTGATATCATGCATCAAAAGATATGCCTAATGATACTTCCCTGTCGGGGAACAAATGGACAAGCAGTTTGAGCAGAAGCCTTGAAATTACCAATAGATTATTCACCTATGCAATTTGAAATAATTATGAAAAGCAGTGAACACTGGTAGAATTGTATAGGCAACTAGAAGAGCAGTGAATCTAGTGATGATACGTCCTCCAGGGTGGACAGGACTGGGAGATGTTTTTATCTTTCTCCTGAATGTATTTTCAACTGCGTAAAATTAAACCAAGTCACTCGCTGGAACTTTCTTCAACAACCCTAAACAGTGAGAGTTTTGTGTTCCAGTGAGTCTGCTTTGCCACTGTTGCGATAATTCAATATGCCCTCATTAATGCGGCATCTGGTTTGACCAGTCCCACAAATGTGAATGCACAAACAAGAACCACTTTGTAGTTCCAAAGACCCTGAAAACATGAGCGGTAACAATCCCTACTTCTCGAGGATTATGTCTCTGGCCTTCTCATGCTCCCAATAGGTATTGGGAGAAGTGGATACAGAAGACAAATGTCACAGCAAAACTGAAAGGCCAATTTATGTAGTTATTTTCTTTAATGAACAATCACATGCAGGAATATCATGGTCAAGAGTTATACCAATGAGGTGACCCCTCCCACTTCCTCCAAACCAGAGGCGTAGCTATGGGCACTCGCATGGGCCCTAGCTATGCCTGCCTCTTTGTCGGGTACGTCGAACAATCCCTGTTCTCACCTTCCACCCCACCAGCCAGCGGATCCAACAAATCATCCGCCAACATTTCCGTCACCTACAACGGGACCCCACCACTGGCCACATCTTCCCATCCCCTCCCCTTTCTGTGTTCCGCAGAGACCGCTCACTCCGTAACTCCCTGGTTCACCCATCCCTTCTTACCCAAACCACCCCATCCCCGGGCACTTTCCCCTGCAACCGCACTTTTACCTCCCCCCTCAACTCCATCCAAGGACCAAAACAGTCTTTCCAGGTGAAACAGAGGTTCATCTGCACCTCCTCCAACCTCATCTATTGCATCCGCTGCTCTAGATGTTAACTTCTTTACATCGGCGAAACCAAACGCAGGCTCGGCGATCACTTCGCTCAACACCTTCGTTCAGTCCGCCTTAACCAACCTGATCTCCCGGTAGCTGAGCACTTCAACTCCCCCTCCCACTCCCAGTCTGACCTTTCTGTCATGGGCCTCCTCCAGTGCCATAGTGAGGCCCACTGGAAATTGGAGGACAGCACCTCATATTTCGCCTGGGCAGCTTGCAGCCCAGCGGTATGAACATTGACTTCTCCAACTTTAGATAGTTCCTCTGTCCCTCTCTTCCCCTCCCCCTTCCCAGATCTCCCTCTATCTTCCTGTCTCCACCTATATCCTTCCTTTGTGCTGCCCCCCTGACATCAGTCTGAAGAAGGGTCTCAACCCGAAACGTCACCCATTCCTTCTCTCCTGAGATGCTGCTTGACCTGCTGAGTTACTCCAGCATTTTGTGAATAAATACCTTCGATTTGTACCAGCATCTGCAGTTATTTTCTTACAATACCAATGAGGTTGATTTGCTTTTTCAGGTTGAACATGGCTAATCTGTATCTTAATTCCATCTATCTGTAAACATTGTGTAAACTTGGCCAACAAAATTCTTCAGGGAGGAAGTTCAAAAATGTCACCATCCTTTGTGGGACTAAGTGTTTCCTGATATCAAAACTGAACAACCTAGTTCTAATTTTAAGATCACATCCTTTTGTTTTGAACTCATTTCACCACAGGAAATAGATCTCTCTATTTACACCATCACTTCCTTCAATCAATTTAAATCAGATTACCTGTTAATCTTATGCACATAAGAAAATTGATGTCTAATCTATTCAAATTTCCTTCAAATTTTAACAGGTTTAACAGTAACATTCTGATGAATCTGCTTTCTACTTTCGTCTCATAATCATGCATTAGAACATTCACGTTATTGAAAATGGGCCAGATTATGTTGCGGCCCAATTCTTTGACCTCTGCTCACCTCCAGCATCTGTGCCACAGGCAGAGCATCAGAACATAATGGAATAGGGCCAGAGGTGAAAAAATACTCCTTTTTCCAAAGTGCTCTGTAGGATATTTTGTCATTAAAAAACCCCATCAAAATATTGGGAAAATTCTGTGCAGAATTATGTTTTCCAGGAAAAAGTGACCAAATTGCACTAATGAGCTTTCACAAGCAGTAAATTGCTACTTGTCCTTCAATTGACCTCTGCCTGATCCCTATTCTTGCCCTACAACTGACTTGCTTAGTTGGAATGGTACATATTTGATCATATCATAAAGTTACATTCTGATCAAATGAAGCCTAGATTTTCATGCCGCAGAAATGCACATCGTACTTTTGAAAGCATTTAACAGAACAGGTGTTGTGTTGAAGTCACAGAGTCTCAGCAATTTCTCAACAGTCAATGAGCTTACCTTTGCAAAATAAAAATTGCTGAGAAAGTTGCCATAGATTAGAAAGAAAGCTGGAGGCTACAGTATCTGACAGCACACTTGCATGTTGACATATTATGTAACTAAACAGCTTTAATAGTCAAAAAGAGGCAGAACTGTAGGAGGACGTGACTTGCATGGTTACCAGCTGTTCCTGTCTGGATGAGTCTGAGCCGGTTCCAACAACAGTGATGCTAGCTGCTCAAATGGAAAAGATTGAGAGTGACTGGCAAGAATCATAGCTTCCATTAATAATGGTACATCATCTACTTCATTGAACATTAGATTTGACAAGAAAATGATGTGAATATGGATGAAGACATGGCTTCCAACTGTTTAAATCCTTTCAGAATATACTTACACTGCTATTTTTGTACAGCATTTGCAATTGAATCAACTACAAAAAAAACATACTGTAATTGTACACTCTTTGCAAAGATGGATCCCTAAAGATTGAGCACAAATAATCAGAATTAAAGGAATTACAAGTCTGAGTCCTATTTTGATAAATTTACATAAGCTATGATGAACCACCAGAAATAGCGGAAAATAGACTGGTAGAGTAATACAGTAGAAAACAGGCCCTTCAGCCCAACTCAACCATGCTGACCAATATGCCCTTCCAAGATAGCCCATTTACATGCACTTGCCCAATATCCGCTTCAATCTTCTCTGTCCATGTAGCCATGCCGTTGAAATGTTGCGATTGTTTCGGCGCCAATCACGTGCTCTGGCAACTCGTTCCATATACACACACCCTCTGTGTGACGAAGTTGCCGCTCAGGTCTTTATTGTCTTTCCCCTCGTACTATTAACCTTTATCTTTTCGTTTTTATACATATTCCTTGAAAAAACAAACAAAACAGGTGCATTCATCTTACCTATGGCCTTTATGAACGTATACACTTCTATAAAGTAAACTATCAGTCCTAGGAATAAAGACCAAGCTTGCCGAACATCGCTCTATATCTCAGGCCCTTGAGTCTAGACAACATTCTCGTAAATCTTAGACACAGGAAACTGCAGATGCTGGGGGTTTTTTTAAAACACAAAGTGCGAGAGTAACATAGCGGGTCAGGCAGCGCCTCTGGAGTACATGTATAGGTGACATTTCAGAATGGGACCCTCTTCAATCTGATTGTACTAAGGGGGGATGAAAGCTGGAAGAGAGGTGGACGGGAAAAAGTCTGGCAAATAATAGGTGGATCCCCTTCCACCTATGTTCCTTACTCTGGCTTCACAATTCACGCCTCTACAATTCTTATCTCCTTATCTCATACTTTTTTCTTTGCATCTCTCGCCTTTGTCCAACCATCTGCCAGTTATATACTCCCTCACCCGAATCACCTATTACTTCCCTGACTTTGTCCTGTTCCCACCTCTCTTCCCCTCCCCCCACCCCCCACTATAATCAGTCTCAAGAATGATCCTGACCCAAAATGTATCCTATCCATGTTCTCCAAAGATGTTGCCTGACTTGCTAGGTTATCCACCACTTTGAGTTCTTTGCACCTTTACCAGCTTAATGGCATCCTTCCCGCAGCAGGGTAACCGAAACTGAACATAATACACCAAGTGTGGCCTCGCCATTGTCTAGTACAACTACAACATAACAAAAATGTTGAGTAGAGCAATCATTGAGCCTTTTAAGTATCATAATACAGAAGCATAGACACAATAGGGACAGGAGATAACAAAAAAAAAGAAAAAATATAGCAGTAAGATTCCTTGAAAAACTATGAAAAAATACCTTTGCCAGCCCCTAATTAATCCTTCAACTATTACTGTCTGGTAAATGCTCAGCATATATTATTACACACAATTGCGCAAGTTACATAATTGAGTGAAGTTTCCAAGATACCAAATTCCTCCGTTGAATGATAACGCTTTTTCAATTATGGAAGCATTTCAGAGAACTTTTCATGAATTAATAACAAAATACCATATCTTCAATTTCCTCCCAGAGGAAGGGAAGAAGGGAGAAAATGTTATGCTGCAGTAATTACCAGTGTGGCTTGTGAGGTAAATGAAGATAGAATTGCACATTGGAGATATGGGAAGTGATCTCAGGGATTGGATGGAAAGTATGTTATTGGGGCAGAGAGGAAAGAGCTTTGTTTGACAGCTGTCTAAATTGTACTCGGTCTGTCATTGAAGACTCAAGATGGAAATTTCTGCATTCCCCAGCACTGAAATTCTCACTTTGAAAAGGATCAGCCTTTATTTTAGAACTTGATCTTAAAATAGCACGACTAGTTTGTACAAATTTTCTTTCATAAAAATTATGCAGTTATCACTTACAACGATGATTAGAGCATTCAAGCTGATCCAACTTGAATGATTTTCAATAGCACCAACATGTAAGTCATGTGGACTTTATAGCCTAGACATTTCATTCTGCTTCTGTCATGACTTTTGCTTATAATTGTCACAAATAATATTTATAGTGCTACATGAGAATGCATCAGAGTGAAAAAAAAAATACCCCCATCCAAGCCATCTGAATTCCTTGGAGCTTTTGAATCATTTAAGGATCTATCTGCTGAGCGAGCTCATTTACAGATATTTCAATGGCTTAGAAGCAACAAATTTTCTGTTTTTCCACACCTAGTGGTATGCACACACACAGGGTAAATCTGACTGAGAACCTAAGGGTGCAGCTGAAGTAAAACAGAGGTGATACTTTTCAAAGCCAGTGGAGAGTTTCCATGATTTCCACGTCTGGCAACATTTCCTTCATCATTCTGGTTATTGGTTCTTACATTTCCTGAACAGCAATGACCATCATATTTAGTAAAGCTTCTGCTGCATCAACATGAGAACTGCAAGGAATATGAAAGTATGAAAAAATCTCTGACCTTTGGGCAGACCTTTGTCCAGTCATAAAATCACCACAGCATATAATAGACCTTTCTGCTCCTTGGTCCCATGACTACTCTTGGAAAAATGTCAACCGATTAATTACATTCCCTATCTCTTTCTCTTTTCATAAAAATCCTTTTTTTTTTAACATAAATAGTTACTGGCACGGATATTCAGTCAAATTGTGCTGTTTTCTTCAGCACTGCGCAAGGGAAGGTTGGTTATTTCTGGGACAGAGTGCAACCTTGACCATTTCTGATTCAAACCATGCCACTCCAGAAATTGAAGTAGACATATCCAGTTGCAAAATGCAATTACAATAATGAATATTCTACATCAAACACTTAGTTTATCTTATTTGTGGACTTGGCCAGAAAATTAGGACATATTGTTCTGATCCATGCCCATTGTTGGGCACTCCTGCAGCCCTGGATTTTCATTGTGTTGTTTTCTTTGAGCAGCACAATTTTAAGCAGGTGCCTGCTCAGCATTGGAAGCTTGACTCAAAAAGGTCCCATTTGAGGTAACTTACTAACCTGCTCTTTCTACCAGTGGTAGAGTTACTGCCTTACAGCGCCAGAGACTAGGATTCCATCCTGACTACGGGTGCTGTCTATACAGAGTTTGTATGTTCTCCCCGTGACCGTGTTGGTTTACCCCGGGTGCTCTGGTTTCCTCTCACACTCCAAAGATGTACTGGCTTGTAGGCAAATTGGCTAGGTATAATTGTAAATTGCCCCTAGTGTGTGTACGATAATGTTAGTGTACGGGAATTGCTGGTCGGCACGGACTCGGTGGGCCGAAGGGCCTGTTTCCTCACTCTATCTCGAAACAAAAATAAACTAAACAGAGATGCTGCCTAACCCGCTGAATTACTCTTGCATTTTGTGTCGACATTTGGTATAAACCAGCATGTGCAGTTTCTTCCTACACACCTTGACACATGCTTATTTATTTCCACCGCACATTAAGTCTGTTTTTACTGGCATCTCCTCAAGGAAATTGTAACTCCTCATTTACTGTATTGAATACCCTCATAATTTTGAACTTTACTCGGTAGTATTTTATAGTTGTTCCTGGTAAAATACTACAAGATGATGAATGGGATTGAAGATACAACTGATGCTGAGAGTGGTTGGGAGGTTTAGTGCAGAAGACTGGCAAATCAATGGCTAGGCTAGATTTTGCCTTCCTTCCTGTCATCTCCCTTGTTGTCAGAATCATCATTCACATTTTCATTATCATGCCAATGGAAGTCATTGCACTCCAATGAATAGCTGAAAGAGCAGACTCAAACAACACTTCTGACTTTCAACAGTGCAACTAATTTACTGTTGGAGTAAATGCTATGCAGACCATCTCCTGCAAACTCTGGACCGACAAAATCAACTTTCCCAATATTTAAAAGTTGAAATTTTTTGCTTTGTAATACTCTGCATGAATTAAAGTATAAAGGAATGCAATTATTTCCATCGCTGTGTATTGTTAGAGAGAATAAGTATTTCATTTGACTTAAGACTTTAGAGATACAGCACGGAAACAGGTTCTTCGGCCCATTAAGTCTGCGCTTGCCAGCAGTCACCCTGTACATTATCCTACACACTCGGGACAATTGACTATTTTTTACCAAAGCCAATTAACTTATAAACCTTTACGTCCTTGGGGTGTGGGAGGAAGCTGGAGCACCCAGAGAAAACCCACACGGTCACAGGAAGAACGTACAAACTCTGTACAGCCGGTAGTCACGTTTGAACACTACCGCCACGCCACTGTGCCACCTAAGAGAATATGTATTTTATTTGTTGATAGAATTCCTGCCACAGACTCAGAAAGTTCAAGCCTTCTTGCTCAATACAGCCTGCAGGCACCATAATGAATCCATTACTGGGTTGGCAGCATAACGTATTCTCATTTAGATGGCTGGACGTCCCATTTTAAGTTCACTCTGACTGCAGATAGCAGGGAAGGCTTATGAGGAGAAAATGACTGCAACAATGACAAGAATAAGGATCACAGTGCAGGTATTACATATTATCTTGATGTAAGCAAATGACAAGGGAAGCTCTTTGGCAAGGCTATGGCTATCAATTTAGAGGTTGAGACGTTATGTTATGATTGTACAATATGTTGGTGAGGCCGCACTTGGAATATTGTGTTATGGTGGAACAATGACATTAAGCTGGAAAGAGTGCAGAGCAGATTTACGAGGATGTTGCCATGACCTGAGGGCCTGAGCTTTTGGTTGGGACTTTAATCCTTGGAGGGCAGACAGCTGAGGGTTGATCTTAGGGAGGTGTAGAGAATCATGAGAGCAATAGATATAGTGAACACACAGAGACTTTTACCCAGAGTAGGGGAGTCAAGACCAGAGGACATAGGTTTAAGCGAGAGGGAAATATATAATAGGAACTTGAGGGGAAACCTTTTCACACAGAAGGTGGTGAGCGTATGGAATGCAGGTACAATAACAACGTTTAATAGACATTGGGACAGCTATATGGGCAGGAAAGGTTTCAAGGGTCATGAGTTAAACGCAGGGTAATGGGACTTATTTAGGGGGCATCTTGGTTGGCAAGGATGAGTTGGCTCAAAGGGTCTGTTTCTGCACTCTATGACTTTATGATTCCAACCACTTGCCTAAGAATTTGTGTTTTGGTACCATGCAGTATAATGATTAGACCATAGTGTGTTGAAAAAGAGGTGGTGGTCCACTGCTGAAGTCAAATCCTAAATGGTAGATAAAGCCATAGTAGATCTCACACTCAAATTTACCAATATTCTCCACCGTGTTCCTATCTGACATTAGGCTGCAAAGGATAATATTCTCCTCCATCTGATAGTTGGTTTCAGTATGGCAAAAAAAAGACGTGACTCGGACATAGGCAATGTCAGGCATGCGGCATTGGCTGACAGACATAAATATCTAGGAGTAGGCAAGAACTGCAGATCTTCCCGACCCCTTCACCGCTGCCGCCGACCTTCCCGACCCCTTCACCGCCGCCCACGCCCTCCCCGGCCATCCGCTGACCGAGCTGACCGTCACTTACCCGGACTCCAGGTCCCCGCGGGCCTCCCCCTGCGACCGTGCTGACCCGTGCCGCTCCACCGCCCAGCAACAGGTCGCAACCGTCGCTGTACCCGGCCCCCGGGACCAACAACAGGCTGCAGCTCCACCCGGCCCACACACACCGCGCTGGGCCCACAGCCCCCACCAGGCACAGCCCCTCAGCACTGCTGGGTCCTACTGCCCACCCCCTACTACAGGTAACTGCAGCAGGGGTTCCACTGGGTCTCCCCCTTCCCCCTCCAGCCAGGCGACCCCCAGTACTCCCCACATCGGTCCTCATGCCCCCCTCTTCCCAGCTAACACACCACCCCCCCACCATACATCCCCTCCACCTGCCCCCCTGCCTCCATCCGACCCCAACCCCACCATTGCCGGGTGTTCACCATCCCCCCTGACCTCCCCCTTTCAGACACCGAATGGTCGGTCCTCAGCAGAGGCCTTACCTTTGTTCCCCTCCGCCCCACATCAACGAGTTCCACGTCCGCCATGACGTGGAGCTCTTCTTCCGCCGCCTCCGCCTCCGAGCCTTTTACCATGGTAAGGAGTCCCGACCCCCCACTGATGACCCCTTCTCCCGTCTCCAACGGACCCCCTCCACTTTTACCCCCCAGTATGGCCAACTACCCTCACTAGAACTTTTTTATCTCAAACTGCCGGCGTGACATCAGCCGCCTCAAATTCTCCACTCCCCTGACTAACTCCAACCTCTCCCTTCCTGAACGTGCAGCCCTCCACTCACTCCGCAACAACCCGGACTTAATAATTAAACCCGCTGACAAGGGAGGGGCTGTGGTAGTCTGGCGTGCTGACCTCTACCGCACCGAGGCCAGACGACAACTATCAGACACCTCTTCCTACCTATCCCTGGACCATGACCCCACCGATAAACACCAGACCTTTATCAGCAGCACCATCACCGACCTCATCACCTCCGGCGATCTACCCCTCAGTGCCTCCAATCTCATAGTTCCCCAGCCCCGCACGGCCCGATTCTACCTCCTACCCAAAATCCACAAACACAACTGTCCCGGCAGACCCATTGTCTCTGCCTGCTCATGCCCCACCGAACTTATCTCTACCTACCTCGACTCCATCCTATCCCCCCTGGTTAAATCCCTCCCCACCTACGTCCAAGACACCTCACACGCTCTCCATCTCCTGGATAATTTCCGGTTCCCAGGCCCCCACTCCCTCATTTTCACCATGGATGTCCAGTCACTCTACACTTCCATCCCCCACAAGGATGGTCTCGAAGCCCTCCGTTTCTTCCTCGACCATAGAACCAGCCAATCCCCATCGACCAACACTCTCCTCCGCCTAGCAGAGCTGGTTCTTACCCTCAACAACTTCTCCTTTGACTCCTCCCACTTCCTCCAAACCAGAGGCGTAGCTATGGGCACTCGCATGGGCCCTAGCTACGCCTGCCTCTATGTCGGGTACGTCGAACAATCCCTGTTCCAGACGTACACTGGCCCCATCCCCGAACTCTACCTCCGCTACATCGATGACTGCATTGGTGCTACCTCTTGCACCCATGCAGAACTCACTGACTTCATACACTTCACCTTCAATTTCCATCCTGCCCTTAAATATACCTGGACTATCTCTGACATCTCCCTCCCGTTTCTGGACCTCACCATCTCCATCACAGGGGAAAAACTAGTGACGGACATTTACTACAAGCCCACCGACTCGCACAGCTATCTGGACTACACTTCTTCCCACCCGGTCCCCTGCAAAAAGTCTATCCCCTACTCCCAATTCCTCCGTCTACGCCGCATCTGCGCCCGGGATGAGGTGTTTCAGACTAGGGCTTCCGAGATGTCCTCGTTTTTCAGAAAACGGGGCTTCCCCTCCTCCATTATAGATGAGGCTCTCACTAGGGTCTCTTCTACATCCCACAGCTCCGCTCGTGCTCCCCCTCCCCCCACTCGCAACAAGGACAGGATCCCCCTCATTCTCACCTTCCACCCCACCAGCCAGCGGATCCAACATATCATCCACCAACATTTCCGTCACCTACAACAGGACCCCACCACTGGCCATATCTTCCCATCCCCTCCCCTCTCTGCGTTCCGCAGAGACCGTTCCCTCCGCAACTCCCTGGTCCACTCGTCCCTTCCTACCCAAACCACCCTAACCCCGGGCACTTTCCCTTGCAACCGCACGAGATGCAACACCTGTCCCTTTACCTCCCCCCTCAACTCCATCAAAGGACCCAAACAGTCTTTCCAGGTGAGACAGAGGTTCACCTGCACCTCCTCCAACCTCATCTATTGCATCCGCTGCTCTAGATGTCAACTTATTTATATCGGCGAAACCAAGCGCAGGCTCGGCGATCGCTTCGCTGAACACCTGCGCTCGGTCCGCATTAACGCAACTGATCTCCCAGTGGCCCAGCACTTTAACTCCCCCTCCCATTCCCAGTCTGACCTCTCTGTCATGGGCCTCCTCCAGTGCCATAGTGAGGCCCGCCGGTAATTGGAGGAGCAGCACCTCATATTTCGCCTGGGCAGTTTGCGGCCCGGTGGTATGAACGTCGACTTCTCCAACTTCAGATAGCTCCTCTGTCGCTCCCTTCCCCTCCTCCTTCCCAGATCTCCCTCTATCTTCCTGTCTCCACCTATATCCTTCCTTTGTCCCACCCCCGACATCAGTCTGAAGAAGGGTCTTGACCCGAAACGTCACCCATTCCTTCTCTCCCGAGATGCTGCCTGACCTGCTGAGTTACTCCAGCATTTTGTGAATAAATCGATTTGTACCAGCATCTGCAGTTATTTTCTTATAAGAACTGCAGATGCTGGTTTAAATCGAAGGTAGACACAAAATGCTGGAGTAACTCAGCGGGACAGGCAGCATCTCTGGTGAGAAGGAATGGGTGAAGTTTCGGGTCGAGACCCTTCTTCATTGAGTCTGAAGAAGGGTCTCAACCCGAAACGTCACCCATTCCTTCTCTCCAAAGATGCTGCCTGTCCCACTGAGCTATTCCAGCATTGTGTGTCTACCTTAGACATAAATATCTCCTCTCTAGTATTTACATTAGAAATTCAGTATGAGGGAAAATTGCAGTAATGAACTCTGCACTATTATTCCTAATTATTATTCATTTTATGGTAGATAGCTAAAACTGATTCATTTATTTTAGGTAAGTAATTTTCCGGACTTTAACACATGTAGATACAAAATTAAATACTGATAGCAATAGAAAGGTAAATCACACAGTTTATCAAACGGCTGGCCAATCTGCAATGCCAACTTTATGCCTGGCAGTAGGTTGAAAATTTACCTGTCAGATCCCAGTGGATTGAATCAATACTATGATGCATTATTTTCATTTGCTCTTCAGTCTGGCATCATTACCAAATCTAATGATAAAATAGGTTAGTATAATGAATCAATCTAATAATAAGATGGATCAGTACAATTAACAAAGCTCATCGTAATGTAGATAATGACCAATAAATCTATTGATAAAACTGGCAGACTGATCCATTCCTTGTAAAATTTCATGTTGTTTGAATTAGTATCAAGATGATATGAATACTTGAAAACAATTGTTATCCAAATAATTCTGTTTTGTTTACAAATGCAGGGCAACACTGTATGAATTCTATTAAAATAGATCCTTGCATAATATGCCATTTGTGTTAAATGATACACAGCTCACCTGTCTCTTCCCAATCGACTAATAGACACCTGAACTCTGACCCAATTTCCCCAAACAAAAATTAATAAGCTTGACAAAGACTTTTTTCTTGACCATCAGTGCAAACAAATGACATCTGCTATTGAATGATATAGGATTCTTCAGGAGTGCTCAGTTTCTCCAAAATAATGAATAGCTTTCCAAAAATAATATCAACTGAAAAATTAACACTCATCTGGCAGATACACCATCTGTACAGTCCTACAGGGAACACGTCTGTTGGAACACGATACCTCCACCCTGAGACCAGGTATTGAATGCAAACTGCCTGAAGCTCTCCTCACTGTGCTGTCTGTTGAACTTCCATGTTCCCAGTTATCAATCAGCAGAAGTAATTCATTTTTAATTTTTCAAGTGCTGAGCATTTTTTGGAAAACTACAAAGATTCTCAGAATAACATCTCCAAGCCACTGGCACAAACCCATTGCAATAATGTGGAATGTTACTTGTTCTGTCAATATAAACCAGGCCTCCAACCTCATCTATTGCATCCGCTGCTCTAGATGTCAACTTATCTATATCGGCGAAACCAAGCGCAGGCTCGGCGATCGCTTCGCTGAACACCAGCGCTCGGTCCGCATTAACGCAACTGATCTCCCGGTAGCCCAGCACTTTAACTCCCCCTCCCATTCCCAGTCTGACCTCTCTGTCATGGGCCTCCTCCAGTGCCATAGTGAGGCCCGCCGGAAATTGGAGGAGCAGCACCTCATATTTCGCCTGGGCAGTTTGCGGCCCGGTGGTATGAACGTCGACTTCTCCAACTTCAGATAGCTCCTCTGTCCCTCCCTTCCCCTCCTCCTTCCCAGATCTCCCTCTATCTTCCTGTCTCCACCTATATCCTTCCTTTGTCCCACCCCCGACATCAGTCTGAAGAAGGGTCTCGACCCGAAACGTCACCCATTCCTTCTCTCCCGAGATGCTGCCTGACCTGCTGAGTTACCCCAGCATTTTGTGAATAAATCGATTTGTACCAGCATCTGCAGTTATTTTCTTATATAACCAGGGGACCTGTTTGGAAGCTGGAGGAATCTGAAAGTAATCCACAAAAGCTCTCTAAAAACTTTAATAAAACTAAGATTTACTGAAACTACTTTGTGTAGGACAGACCACCTAATATTTCCAATCCAATCATGAAACTTTTTGTTTTTTTCTGTGTTGGCTCAAAACATACTGATTGTTTGCCAGCAGTTCCAGATTTGATGGGGGCTAATAATTTGCAATCATGCTTCTCTTGAATTACAGGACAAAGCAGCCTATTTGATTTGCAGCCAATCCACCATCCCATAAGTTCATTCCCTCCACCACTGCTGTCCAGCAGCTGTAGTTTGTACCATCAACAAAATGCACTACAGTTCCCTGGCTAAAACCTCACAAACCAACAAAGAAGGCAAGACGTTAGGCTCACTTGCATGCAGATTCTCTTCCAATTCATACTTCATCCTGAGTTGGAAATGTGTACCCGTTCCTTCATGATCACTGATTCCAAATATTGGAATTCACTATCCAAATGCGCTTCAGGAGTACCAACTGCAGGGAGTTGCTTGTTTAAAGTGGCTCACACTTCTCAAGGGCAATTAGAGATGGGCATTATATGATAGTTTTGCTAGTGACAAAATGAATAGATAATAAAAATGAATAGATAATAAAAAATATAGGGTGTTCTACTTGAATAGGTTGAACACCATGGTACCTGGAACATATGTTGAGCTCAGAAACATAAAGATTTTTATTGCAACATACAAATGTATAAAGAAATTTTAAAAAGTCAGAAATATGATATTTATCTTTAACTGGCATTTTTATTCAAAACGGGGGTATATTACATAACTGTCAATGTTCTTTTCAATGCCCTTGAACATGGGTGATCATTCCACTTCACCTTGTGACACTGTGTTTAGAATATAACCTTTCTGATGTGACTGGAATACAATATCCCTTTGTATTCCATTTTAGTGAATATTATGACAATAGTGTCAGAAATAGTAATGTACTTTATACTGATAGATCAATTGTTAAAGATAACGAACATGAGGAAGAAATCACCTGTGTTCCCAGAGGTCTCTGGCTGTTACTTTATTTCTGACAGATTCCGACTTGCCTAATGTGAGCAAACCCCACCCACCCTTTAAAAGGAAAATATCAACATGTTGTTAAGAGTCCCATGAACATTGTGGCCAAGGAATTGCAATTCTGGTTTACAAAAAAATAACACAAAATGCTGGTATAACTTAGTGTGTCGGAACCACTCTTCAAACTGATTGTGGTGGGGTGCAGGGGAGGGATTGAAAGCTGGAAGAGAGGAATGGCAGGACAAAGCCTGGTGAGTGATAGGTGGATAGGTGGATACAGGTGTGTGTGTGGGGAGGGGGGGGGGGTGTTTGATAGACAGATGGTTGGACAAAGGCCAGAGATGACGAGACTAAAGATGTGAGATAAGGATCGAAGAGTTTGGAATTGTGAAACCAGAGGAAAGAATGTAAGTAGAAGGAGAGGAGGTGGAAGGAGAAGAAGAGGGGAGAAATTGTGCTAGTCCAGGTGGGGCACAGGGAAGAGATGGTGGAGGGTTTTAATTAGTCACCTAAATTGGCAAATCCACTATTCATATCATTGGGTTGTAAGCTACTGAAGCAGAATATGGTGTGCTGTTCCTCCACTTTGCGTGTTCAAATATTCTTTTATTCAAAGGTTCAATAAAGAAACAATCGTCTAACCATCTACCTGTTCAATGTGGTTTCACTCTGGCAATGGACGAGGCCCAGAATAGAAAGGTCAGTATGGGATTGGGAAGAAAAGTTAAAATGGTTAGCAACCAGAAGGCCTTGGCAGATTGAGTGCAAGTGTTCGGCAATACGGTCGCCAAGTCTACGCATGGTCTCGCCGATGTACAGGAGGCCACATGACGTGAAGGCATGCTACCAAGGCCTGCCGAATCTCCCAGTTGCTAACCATTTTAACTCCGCTTCCCATTCTCATACTGACTTTTTTGTACTGGGCCTGTATAATGCTGGGGATTCTCCAACTAAGGCCTGATGGGTTGACATACAAGGCTGTCTCATGATTACTTTGAGTTTATTCCTATTCCTCCACAAACACAAGTAATCTGTTTGCTTTTTAATGTACCTTATCCACTAACTCTGTGGTCTTTTAGAATTTCTGTATGTGCACGGCCTGGCCTTTCCACTTCTTCTTGCGCTTGAGGCAGCAGAAATTATGTAACGCCCTCCAGGCGCTGTAGCCAGTGCAATGTGCTGTTGTCAAGGGCCGTGAGGTCTACCCCTCCACCAGGGGGACGGAGGACTGCAGTCGAAAATGGCGTGCTGCGCTGTTTGCTGGTCTGCTCCACACACGCAGGCTGCTGATGAACGCAACCCCCAACGATGCATGTTGGCGTTGAACCGGCCGACCCCTGTGCAGAGCCGGTTCAGGGCAACCCACTCTTTGCAGAGCATGACCGAGCCGGGTGGGGCTGTGGTGTTCGGTGCGACAGTGAATTGAGGAGGTCGCGATTTCTGTTCCCAGCTGGTTCTCCATGCTCCTAGTATGTTGAAACCGGAGCCACAGAAGGTCGCTGCATGACGGGAGAAAGGGTGACGAGATGACAGGAGTTGGGGTCCCAGTTGCTGTGAATCTTGGGCGAGGTGGTGCAAAGGATGTTTGCCGTCCGATGGGGCCTTGCACATCAGCCTGAGTTAAGAACTCTCTGCGAAGCTTGGCGGGTGCGATACCTGCGGGAGATCCGTCGGAGTAGGGCATAGGCAGCCAATGATGAGCCGCATGGTGTCGTTGAGGGTGGCGTCTAGCTTGCTGGTATGAGCACTGCGGCACCATGCTGGGGCGGCGTACTCAGCGGCACTGTACACGAGTGCAAGAGCACTGGTTCGAAGAATAGATATCCTGGCACCCCATGACGATCCGGCCAAGCAACGCAGGAGGTTGTTCCGTGCCAAGACTTTAGCACGGAGAGCTTCAAGGTGTTGCTTGTAGGTCAGCTGCCTTTCCACTAATTTGGAGTCATAGAGCCATACATCACGGAAGCAAGCCCTTAGGCCCAACTCGTCCATGCCAATCAAGATGCTCATCTAAGATAATCCATTTACATGTGTTTGACCCATATCCCACTCAACCTTTTCTATCGTTGTACCTGTCCAAATGTCTTTTAAATGTTGTGATTGTACCTGCCTCAACCACTTTCTCTTGCATCTCATTCCATATACATGCCACCCACCATGTGATTTATTGGAAATTAATTTATGGAAATGAATGGGACTCTAGAGCAGAACATTTAATCTAAGAAATATTTAACGTAAAATAAGTTTCTTAGTAAAGAAAGTTTAATTCAGTTTTCCCACACTGAGAGCTGTCAGACAGCCGTGTTCTTCCACTGACCTCATTAATTAGACATTGTTCGCATTGGTGAGTGAGTGTGTGGCTGCACAATGAGAGCTCTGTAGGTGTTTCCATCCACCACATACTCTTTGCTCCACTCAGTAAAAACATTTTGTGAAAGGTGGTGGAAGTGAGAAAAAAATGTTATAAATAAAATACATCTTTGAAACCATATAATGGCAGAACATTGTTTTAAATAAATAGCCCAGTGAAACACCCGGGCTCATTTTTCTACATTAATCACTCTCAATAAATCAAAAATTCTGATGAAGGCTCTCCTGCTGAAATATTAATCCAATTTCACTCTCCAATGATGCTGCCTGATGTGTTGAGTATTTCAATATTTTTTTATTTTTAAATCCAAATTATTGTTGGTCTGAAGTATTTCACAGAGTTATGTGATTACAAATGGCTTTATGAAAAGTTAATCAAGTATGGCAGATAGAGTTCTTCAAAGATGTAACAAGCAGAATCTATTACAGGGAACATGAGCTTGAGTATACATGGATTTTCAGAAGACATTTGAACAGGTGCCACATAAAAGGCAGATGTATAAGATAGTATTTGGGTAAATGTTTTAGCACAACACAGTAAAGGCAAAGATTCGGAATCTCGAAAACATGTTTTTGAGATTGAAATGATTTAGTTTATTTTAGTTTAGAGATAGAGCATGGAAACAGGGCCTTTGGTTCACCACGTCCATGCCAACCATCGATTACCCATTCACACTAGCTCTATATTATCACACGTCCTCAGGCACATGGAGGGATGTGAGGGGAAACCGGAGCACCCAGAGGAAACACTCGCGGTCACAGGGAGAATGTGCAAACTCCACACAGGCAGCACCTGAAGTCAGGATCAAACCTGGGTCTCTGGCATTGTGAGGCATGACAAGTGGAGTGCCCCAAAGATCAATTCTTGACCTTCAACTATTATGATTTATCTTAATAACCTGGAGGAGGGTACAGAGTATAAGGTATTCAAGATGGCCAATGACATGAAAATCATTGGGAAGGCATATTACAATGAGGATATTTTTATGTTGTAACAGGCAATAAATAGGTTATAGAGAGGGTGAATTTGCAGGTGACAAATGGAGTTTAATGTCGGAAAGTGTGTGGTTATGCATTTTTATAAAAGGAGTCAGTGTTTTTTCGCTGAAAAGTTTTTCAGTGTTTTTTTTCTTCAGGAGGGGGTGATTCAAAAACCGGTCGGGGCCAGCCAGTAACACATACCTTCAAGGTCGGCAGAGGAACGGCAGGTAAAGGGGTGAGTGCGGGGATTGGCTGAGAAGGTAATCTTTTGGAATTTTATCAGCTAATATAAGCAATGTTTGGTCTCGGGGAGCGGCCTGTCGGAAAGCGGCCTTGTCGAGGGAAGTGCCTTGCGAGGAAAGTGCGAGAGTTTGGCTCGAGAGTCTTCGGCGAGGAGGCTGAGGGAGGAGATTACACCAAAAGTTGGAGAGGGTGATACGCTGTAAAGAAATGACAGGTAAGCTGATTCAGTGTGATGTTTGCAGGATGTGGGAGGTCTGGGACACCGCTGGTGCCTCTGGCTGCTACAACTGCGAAAAGTGTGTTCAGGTTCAGCTCCTGAAGGATCGTGTTGGGGCACTGGAGAGGCCATTGGATGACCTCAGCGAGATCGTTACACTGAGGATACCGGAAGAGAGAAGGTGGGTGATGATTAGGAAGGGCAGAAAGTGAGGAGACCCCGGGGGTTGTACCTCTTGAAAACAGGTTCACCCTCTTGGAAGCTGTCGGGACAGAAGGCACTTCCAGTCTGAGTGGCGGACAGATCTGCGAGTCAAAACGTAGCGCTGAGGCAAAGCCGAAGAGACCGACGTCAGGAAGAGCCGTGGTATTAGGGAACTCCATGGTGAGAGGTACAGGCAGGGGTTTATGCTGCAACAAGCGGGATTCAAGGATGGTGTGTTGCCTCTCTGGTGACAGGATCCAAGACCTCACAGACCGATTGCAAAGCATCCTCAAAGGTAAAGGTGAGCAGCCGGAAATGGCAGTGCATATCGGTACAAACGACGTCGGGAAGTAGAGGAAAGAGATTCTGCAGCGTGACTTTGGAGAGCTCGGAAAAAGGCTGAAAAGCAGGACCTCCAGGGTGGTTATCTCTGGTTTGCTTCCAGTTCCTCGTGCTGGTGAGGGCAAGAACAGGGAGATAGGTGATCTGACTGTGTGGCTGAGGAGCTGGTGCAGGGGGCAGGGATTTAGATTCTTAGACCACTGGGATCTGTTTTGGGGTAAGGGTGAATTGTACAACAGGGACGGATTGCACCTCAACAGGGGGGATCAGCATTCTGGCGGGCAGGTTTGCCACTGCTACACGGGTGGGTTTAAACTAAATAGTGGGGGGAAGAGACAAATAGGAAGGACAAGGATGGAGGTAAACGGAAAGAGAGTATAGGAAAACTTAAGAAAGACCCCAGTGGCCAACCTGCCCGCCAGAATGCTATGTTATACATCTTTTCTTTTAGTTTTATTCCATTCCTAACTTCCCTTGTCAGCCACGGTTGCCTCTTGCTCCCTTTAGAATCTTTCTTCCTCTTTGGAATAAAATGATCCTGCATTTTCACATTTCACAATTTACAAGATTCACAAAGGGATAGGAGAGTATGGCCAAGTGAAATAGGAATTGATGTGAAAGGTGAGGTGAGTAATGGTTTAAAAGTATTATATATGAATGCGCGAAGCATAGGAAGTAAAATGGATGAGCTTGAGGCTCAGTTAGAGATTGGTAAATATGACATTGTAGGGATTACAGAGACATGGCTGCAGGAGGATTGGGTCTGGGAACTGAATATTCAGGGTTATACGTCCTTTAGAAAGGACAGGCAGGTGGGCAGAGGAGGTGGGGTAGCTCTGTTGGTGAGGAATGAAATTCAGTTCCTTGCGAGGGGTGACATAGGGACTGACGATGCAGAGTCGCTGTGGACAGAATTGAGTAATTGTAAAGGTAAGAAGGCACTAATGGAAGTTATCTGCAGGTCCCCAAACAGTAGCCTGGGTATAGGGTGTAAGTTGCAGCAGGAGTTAAAATTGGCATTGTAACAAAGGTAATGCCACTGTGATTATGGGAGATTTCAAAATGCAGGTAGACTGGAAAAATCAGGTTGGTTCTGGACCCCAAGAAAGGAAGTTTGTACAGTGCCTCCGAGATGGATTCTTAGAGCTGCTTGTACTGGAGTCTACCAGAGAGAAGGCAATTCTGGATTTAGTGTTGTTCAATGAACCAGATTTAATAAGGGAACTCAAGGTAAAGGAACCACTAGGGGGTAGTGACCATAATATGATAAGTTTTAATCTGCAAATTGAGAGGGAGAAGTTTAAATCAGAAGTGTCAGTGTTGCAGTTGAACAAAGGGGACTATGAAGGCATGAGAGAGGAGCTGGCCAAGGTCGACTGGGAAAGGATCCTAGCAGGAATGACGGTGGAACAGCAATGGCAGGAATTTCTGGGCATAATCCAGAGGATGCAGGATCATTTTATTCCAAAGAGGAAGAAAGATTCTAAAGGGAGCAAGAGGCGTCCGTAGCTGACAAGGGAAGTTAGGAATGGAATAAAACTAAAAGAAAAGATGTATAACATAGCAAAGAGTAGCGGGAAGCCAGAGGATTGGAAAACTTTCAAAGGACAACAAAAGGTAACATAAAGGGCAACACGGGGTGAAAAGATGAAGTAGGAGGGTAAGCTGGCCAAGAATATAAAGAAGGATAGTAAACGCTTCTTTAGGTATGTTAAGAGAAAAAGATTAGTAAAGACAAATGTGGGTCCCTTGAAGGCAGAAACAGGTGAAATTATTATGGGGAACAAAGAAATGGCAGAAGAGTTGAACAGGTCCTTTGGTTCTGTCTTCACTTAGGAAAGCACAATCTCCCAGATGTTCTAAAGGACGGAGGATCTAGGGAGACAGAGAAACTGAAAGAAATTTGCATGAGGCAAGAAATAGTATTAGGTAGACTGATGGGACTGAATGCTAATAAATCAGCATGGCCTGATGCATCCCAGTGTACTCAAGGAGATGGCTCTAGAAATTGTGGATGCATAGGTGATCATTTTCCAATGTTCTATGGATTCAGGATCAGTTCCTGTGGTTTGGGGGGTAGCTAATGTTGTCCCACATTTCAAGCAAGGAGCGGGAGAGAAAACGGGGACTTATAGACCAGTTAGTCTGACATCGATGGTGGGGAAGATGCTGGAGTCAATTATTAAAGAAGTAATAATGGCGCATTTGGATAGCAGTAAAAGGATTGGCCTGAGTCAGCATGGATTTATGAAGGGGAAATCCTGCTTGACTAATCTGGAATTTTTTGAGGATGTGACAAGTAAAATGGATGAAGGAGATCCAGTGGATATAATGTATCTGGACTTTCAGAAAGCCTTTGATGAGGTCCCACACAGGAGATTAGGCGGGAAAATTAGAGCACATGGTATTGGGGGTAGGGTACTGACAAGGATAGAGAATTGGTTGGCAGACAGGAAGCAAAGAGTAGGAATAAACAGATCCTTGTCAGAATGGGAGGCAGTGGCGAGTGGAGTGCCGCAAGGCTCGGTGCTGGGGCTACAACTATTTACAACATATATTAATGATTTGGATGATGGGATTAAAAGTAACACTTGCAAATTTGCAGATGACACAAAGCTGGATGGCAGTGTGAACTGCGAAGAGGATGTTAGGAGGTTGCAGGGTGACTTGGACAGGTTGAGTGAGTGGGCAGATGCATGGCAGATGCAATATAATGTAGATAAATGTGAGGTTATCCACTTTGGCGGCAAAAACAAGGAGGCAGATTATTATCACAATGGTGTCAGATTAGGTCAAAGGGAAATGCAACGAGACCTGGGTGTCCTTGTATACCAGTCACTGAAAGTAAACATGCAGGTACAGCAGGCAGTGAAGAAAGCTAATGGCATGGTGGCCTTCATAACGAGAGGATTTGAGTATAGGGGTAAAGAGGTCCTTCTGCAGTTGTATAGGACCCCGGTGAGACCACACTTGGAGTATTGTGTGCAGATTTGGTCTCCTAATTTGATGGACATCCTTGCTATTGAGGCAGTGCAGTTTAGGTTCATGAGGTTAATCCCCGGGATGGCAGGACTGTCATGTGAGGAAAGATTGGAAAGACTGGGCTTGTATTCATTGGAATTTAGAAGGATGAGAGGGGATCTTATAGAAACGTACAAAATTATAAAAGGACTGGACAAGCTAGATGCAGGAAAAATGTTCCCAATGTTGGGGGAGTCCAGAACCAGGGGCCACAGTCTAAGAATAAAGGGAATGCCATTTAAAACAGAGGTGAGAAAATACTTTTACTGGAGGTACTGGAGCTAATACCACAGTACATTGATAATTTGCCCAAATGCGGTGATAGGATCTGATCCTGTTGTCACGTTGCTTGCATTCTCACTTTCGGGCAATTCGGACTACTGCTGCGATGTTTTCCTTATCTATCGCACATGTACCCTGGAAAATTAAGCTGCCAGTCCTATCCCTTCCTTAGCTGGGCATCTGTAATGGTTCTAACTTCCCAGTTACACATACCTATCCATGCCCTAAGTTCATTTGCCTTATCTGTCAGGTCTCTTGCACTAAAATAAATGCAATTTTATTCAACCATCATTCCTTATATTTTGCCTTATATTCTGCATAATCTGTCGACTGAGCTTGCATTCATTGACTTCTGTTCCAGCCTCCCATCTGCCTCACGACTGCTTTGGATCCTATCCTCCTGCCAATCTAGTTTAATTCCTTTCTTGTCACACTTGCAAAACTGCCCACCGGAAAATGGGTCCCCCTCGAATCCGGGTGCAACCAATCCCTCTTGTACAGGTCACCTCTGCTCAGAAGGGATTCAATGGTCCAAAAATATGAATTCCTACCCCCTGCACCAACTCCTTAGTCTAACAATATATTTCCTATCTTCCTATTCTTAACCTCACTAGCACATGGTACTGGGAGTAATCCAGAGATTACTACCTTTGAGCTCCTGCTTTTGCCTAACACTCTATATTCACCCTGAAAGACCTCATCCTTTTTCCTACCTCTGTCATTTTTTACAAGGTGCACAATGACTTCTGGCTGCTCACTCTCTCCCTGTTCCATAGCTGCTCCAAGACACCCTGGACCCTGGCACCAGGGAGAAAACACACCATCCTGGAGCCCTGTTTGCAGTCACAGAGTCTCCTGTCTATCCCCCTAATGAATGAGTCACAATTGCTCTGTCTGACTTCAACTTTCCCTGCTCTGCCTCTGAGTCAGGCCTGGTGCCACAGGCCTGACTGCTGGTCTCCTTTGAGCAATCACCAACCCCGTAACAATATCCAAAAGGGTATACTTGTTTTGGAGGGGAAGGTTCACAGATGATTCCCACATTCTCTACCTAGTACCTTTCCCTTTCTTGGAGGTCACTCGTCTAGTTTTGTCCATTATAGGTGTGACAGCCTTGCTTTAACTCCCAGATACGACTCTGGTTTTACTAGCTGAGAAAGAGAAACACAAAGATACTGAATCAAAATTGTCAACCAAAGAAAAAGGGGGTATGTTGCACGTTGATTTACTCTAAGCAGAGGCAAAGGGCACAATAGCCTTTAGAGTTGGGTTCTGGAACTGACACTTCACTGCCAATAATGGCACAAACTTCACACAGAGAGAGATTGAATACAGAAAATTACTTGCCTCCCCATTGAATTGCACCATGTACAAGCTGAGCAACAACAGCAAATGATTCTTCTACTGCTTGTCAGTGTTGATGATGGCAAACAGAATAGATAATTGCAGAGTATATTATGGAGTGGCCACTTTGAGGGCACTTTATCCAATGCTGACTCATTATTTGAAGGTTTTTAAAAAAAGGAACCCTGACCTTGCACTTGGGACTCGTACATAGTTTGATTGTGCCTAATGTACAATTGTCACTGAACTGTATATTAAAAAAATCACCGTACTTAGGTATATATAACAATAAAGTACCATTGAGATATCAGTGGATGCTAGGATTTATACAGAGAGCTTAATAATGACGTCATATTGACTTCACCTCTCTAGAAAGTGCAAATCCTGGAAAAGAGCACTTCCATGGTGATGTGAGTTGATGTGCCATGAAGCTCACTGCACTGATAGTCAGAGTAATGTTTAGAAAGTGAGAGAAATACAGAGCAATGTGTGGGAGGCATACGCACAGTCAGCATTGGCAAGTACAAAATACAAATAATTCCTTAATTAGCTTATGGTTATTCATGAAAAGTTTTATTCCAGTGGGTGGACAAGACTAATGCTATAATTTGGTAGGGAGTGAAATGCAAGAGTTTGTTTCATAAAAAGCCAGAATTGCAAGTGCTAGATATCTAAAACAAAGAGACAAATCCTGGCAACAGTTGGCATCAATTAAAAGCTTCATACTTTAACGCTAGCCCAAATTTTCATGGAGCAAGTATCATTAGAAATCTGGGGCAGGCATATCAGACTTATGGTTGAGGGATAGATTGCTTTGCTCTTGGGGAAGAACGCTGCACTGGAACACTGCACAGGTAACCATATTTGACTATTTGTGGCACCAGTCAAGCATCCTCAGGCTTTTGGGGGCTTTTCTACTCTGCCAGCTTTTTGCCTCTCCATTAATTTACCAGGTTTTAAACAAACAAGCTGCTGGGCAGATGGAAAGGGGATGGCAAAAGCTGGGTGAGAAAGGGCAGGGTGTTGTTGGAAAGACGGGGATGTGTGGGAAGATCTGGGCAAATGGAGGGACTGATGGTGAGCAGGTTACCGGGAATTAGAGAATTCAATGTTCATGCCTACCCACTTCATGTGATTACTATCCACAAATGCCATCCATTGAGACCCCTCCCCACAGTTCCCAAATGCCCATCTCGCCACCCTTATTTGGCCCCACACTCCATCTTCTTTTCCCATCAGTTTCATCATCCACAGCCCCTGGTTATCTCCATCATTTATGTCCCAGCCTCTGACATTATCTCTACCCTTCACACCCCAAGCTGACTCCATCCACCAACCCTCCTTTCTCACCCAGATCTATCTAATGCATGCCAGCTCTTGCCACCCCCCCCCCTACCCCCCTCCCCCACACATCCACCCATTTTATACTGGCTATCTCTACCCCATTCTTTCAGTCCTCAGGAAGGGACTCGACCCAAAAACATTGACTGTCCATTTCCTTCCACAGATACTGCCTGACCCAGTGAATTCCTCCAGCAGGTTATTTTCCACTCCAATTCCAGCATCTGCATTTTCTTGGGTTTCCAATTTACCATGCAGCACCTCAATGGAATTTGCCACGGATATGGTGTCAGTTTTCAAAGCTGGCTGACATTGTCCAGTTCTATCTTCTTACTACAATACTCGACCTCACCAATGCTCACTCCAACAGTGAGAATTCAGTCTGAAGAAGGGTCTCGACCCGAAACGTCACCCATTCCTTCTCTCCCGAGATGCTGCCTGACCTGCTGAGTTACTCCAGTATTTTGTGAATAACTCACCCCAACAGTGAACCATTGGAAAAATCAAAGCCCCAAGGGGTTAAATTAAATAAACTGGAAAATATTGAAATGCTCAGGCAATCAAGAATGTATGGAGGGAGAAATGGAACAAACATTTCGTGATCATCCTGAAATATTACATTTGTTTTGCTTCTCACAGATACTCGCTGACCTTTTAATTATTGCCACAACTTTCATCTATCAGGTTAAGTTCCAGGCATCTGCAGTATTTTGCGTTAATGTTCCTGTATAAAATGAATAGCCCTCTAATCCAGACACAGGGGTTGTTACTTTCATCTACGCCCATATCATTCCTTCATCCGCAGGCAGGATTCTGGCTTTGTGCGACTGCTATTTCCTGTCAGCATTAACCAATTCACTGTCTTAGCAATGAGAGATTAGAACCACTGAAAGGTAATTTATATTACTTATAACAACCATGCATCTTTTAAAGGCAACGTGCACCATGGCTGTGGAAGGTGCAGGGAACCTGTCAGGAGTTCTCCCCAATCTAAGAGACACGCAAGAAGAGCACAACATGGGAGCATTTTCTGGCATTGAAGTTTTGATAGAAGTAGTGCAAGGCAGGAGAGATGCACTATTTCCATCAGGAGCCAGGAGGCCCTCCAAGAAGCCTGTAGTTGGAAGTAGCCATGGAATGAAATACAAGCCTTGAGAACCTGGATACAATGCCACCTTGTGTCCAATGACCTCACCTGTTGTCAAAGTCAGTGACAAATCCCACCAATTATATTATTAGCCACAGATACTGCTGAATGTGATACACCTATCTCTCAATAACTTCTCACAATCAGGCCATATTATTAATCTTCTTGGGCTCCAACACACACTCACATACTTGGCACTTCGACAAGCCTCACCCTAAAATTCATAGCTTGTGAGCATTGTCAAATGCACATTTATGAAAGGCAAAACAGCCAAACATTTTGAAGATACAGAGAACTGCAGATGCTGGTAAATACACAAAAGCACTGAAGGTCTGAGGAAGGGTCTTGATCCAAGGCGTCACCTATCCATGATCTCCAGAGATGCTGCCTGACCTGCTGAGTTACTCCAGTACTTTGTATCCAAACTATTCTCACAATCATTCTTCCCTCTCTCTCGTAGGCCAAAGTGGTGTATATTAAGTATCCATGGCCAGTGCAAGACCCCAATAATACAGGATAATTTTATCTGTGTATGTAATCCTACTTTTCAAATCCTGATGCCCTCAAACCCAACCATCTTGGCTGATTTACAAACTGTGCCCCTGCCATTGTCCTCACTACTACAAAATGAAACTTGGCCATGTAAGAATAAAGGGAAGGCCATTTAAAACTGAGGTGAGAAATTACTTTTTCACCCAAAGAGTTGTGAATTTGTGGAATTCTCTGCCACAGAAGGCAGTGGAGGCCAATTCACTGGATGAATTTAAAAGAGAGTTAGATAGAGCTCTATGGGCTAGTGGAATCAAGGGATATGGAGAGAAGGCAGGCACAGGTTACTGAATGTGGATGATCAGCCATGATCGCATTGCTGTTTTGCTGGTTCGAAGGGCCAAGTGGCCTCCTCCTGCACCTATTCTCTATGTTTCTATGTTTCTATGTAATGTTAGGACGAAACTAAATGTATATATACACCGAGATTTGATTTAACGCATAGCCACCAACTCAGATACTCTTGGTGTGAATATTTTAGAGGCTAGTTGAATGCTGGAATCTGCATATCTTCAGACACAAGCTTAAGGCTGCAGTTGTGGTGAGAACAGGTAGTGCATTTCACGAAAGACAAATGAATGAAAGTACAAACATTTCAAACAATATTTTTGCCTGAGGGTCAGGTAAGAGAATTCATTCCTGAATTCCCTCCGTGGGCACTGTCTTCTTACTCTTAGACCATCTATTCAGTTTGAAAAAGACTCACTTTATTCCAGTTTTGTTGTTGTGAGTTGAGAGTAGCAGTCACAAACTCCAGTATACTTCGGGCAGCGGGTGCCTGAAGAAATGCGTAGGTGTTTAGCTTGTGAGATATTGTGCTCTTCCCATAGTTATGCAAGGCTTCCCTGTGTTCCCAACACATAGATTCAAGGTTCTCAGTACTGTTCCAATATGTGTCTACTCTGAAAGCTTCCTGTAAGTGTTAGCAATTCACTTGCAAGTGATCTTTAGATTATGGGGCTCCCATGACAAAAGTGACAGATGCTCCACTGGTACTGATATCAACTATATATTTGTTCCACTAATTCTTTTGTTCTGCCAGGCCAACGTCTCAGATCCAATCTGACTGTCCACAATATCTGACAATCCTATTTGACCTTGCACTGCTTCGGACACAATATGCTCTCCTTCAAAACGAAATCACCAACTTCTACTTCTCTTTTATTACCTATCACAACTCTGCAGCAGCTTGTAAACTACAATAACCTTCATCATCTATTTCATTCCTCTAGACAAGCACTTCTCGCTGACACTTCATCCTCCATAAACCATAGTTCATCCAAAATTCTGCTGCTTACTCATATCCTAGCTCACACTAAATCCCATTCATAGTACTCACCGACTACATTGCCACACATTTAAAATCTTGATCCGTCACTTCAAACGACAGTATGTCTTAGTGCTTTATGTGTCTTTAGCCTTTTCCTGTTCTATAATACATTAATGATTCCAGAACCCAGGCTTCTGTTGTCTTCCATTCTCATTGCTCCATATTTTTTGCTATATGCATAGTTATTGCTATATATTTGACGTGGATTTTCTATGTCCCATTTCAGTCAAGTAATCAAATCTTATTTTTCATTTTACCTTTTATAGGTCATGTTCCTGTGTGTATGTTTCCTTCCTCTTTTCTTTCTTATGTTCCTTGCTGATTATTATCTATTGTAATTCCTTCCAGTTCTGTGAGAGGATTTTATCCACATGTAAAACTGCCTCTTCTCTCCACAGATGCTGACTGCCCTCCTCGGTGTTTCCAGTATATTTGGAGCTAGATTTAAGTTGTGTGATTGCAGCCTCTGCTGGTCCATGGTGGCATTGCCCAACAACCAGTTAATCACCAGGATCTTTGCTGCTCCCAGGACACTGTGCTGTTGAATAGCATGGTGTGATTAATGAATTCTCATGAGATTTGTTGCCAATTTTCTCCACATTGTTAGGAAATCCTCGAGTTCTTAGGAACTGATCTGGGGAGTGACCTCCCCAGTCACAGCACCTTAGTTTAATTGAAGACTGGTATATCTATTGGCCTACATATGGCCCAAGAAATCAAGCAGAGATTAAGGCAATGCACCCATTGTAACAGATGAAATTTGCACTGAAAGACCAGAATAATGCAATTGATACACTTTCCATGGGCTGCAATCAATTCTACAGCAACTGAAATATCTTCTTACTTTAAAGATGTTTTGGACCACACTCTTTTAGTATTGAAAATTATTATTTCAGGTCATCATCCTGAAATATCGACTTTCTCTCACCATAGATACTACCTATTAAACACAATTTTTATTATATTTTTACACCGTCATATATGACCTCCACTGGCAAGTGATAACTGTCTGTGGATAATGGCATGTGGGAGCACACTGTTTACAGCAAGATTTTTTTCCATAGAAGAATCAACCATGTTTTTGTTTACTTCTCTGTGATCCTGGTTTGCAAAGTGCCCATGCTGCTGTTGACAGGATAAGAGAAACCCCCCCCACAAAAATCCATTGTAATATGCAGCCTGGCAAAGAAACACCAATATTTACCACTTATGAATCTCCAATGCTTATCTTTTGAGACCTGTGAATGCCAGGCACTAAAAGCAATGCAATGGTTTCAGCTTCTTAATCATTTCTTCTGGACTGTCACGGAAATTACTGAGTAATGGGTTATGCTGAAGAGGACAGAGATCCTAGATAGCAGACTGTTCTTTTCCCAGAGAGCAGCGAGCCTGTGGAATGTGTTGCTGCGGAGGCTGTTTTATTGCTCCTTCCAGAAGATTATGTGGTTACTGGATGTTGGGGTGTGGGTGGAAGGATGCGGAGAGTGCTAAGTGGATGGAAAATGTGTCAGCATGATGGACACAAAATGCTGGAGTAACTCAGTGGGTCAGGCAGCACCTCTGGAGAAAAGGAATAGGTGACTTTTCGGGTTGGAACCCTTCTTTAGACTTGAAGGTTCTTGAAGTCTGAAGATGGGTTCTGATCCAAAATGTCACTTAATCCTTTTCTTCAGAGATGCTGCCTGACCCACTGAGTTACTCCAGCATTTTATGTCTCTCTTCGATATAAACCAGCATCAGCAGCTCCTTCCTACTCAGCACAATGGGGCATATTGCCTTACCCCAACCGTCAGTTTTAATTTTCTATATATATGGAACGTTTAAGTTTAGAAAAAGGAAACATCCAAGATTGATGCAAGACTTAAGACAGTTCACTTTCAGATTCCCAACATGTTGCAGGGGATGGTGAGTCTAATGAAGATATGCTCAGATGCTTATTGACTGAGGGCTGCTCTGAATCCTTGCCACCTCTCCCAGAAATAATTGATTAGTGTATCCATGAGCCCACTTTAAGGACAGATCTCACAGCCATGATTTGGAAATCCAGGTCAGCCAGAGTTGTTCTGTTATCAGCCTAAAATCAAGTCGCACTGAACTCCAGGAAGGTAGGAGCTCTCACATGGAGCATGGAGTTCTCACCCTGACCTTCTTACACCGATAGCTAAGTCATAATTCCTCAAAAAGGACATCTAGGAATTTTCACACTGCCAGGATCTGGTGCTTCCAGACCCTGGGTCAAATACCAATCCTGGGTCACTTTGGTGGAACTGGTTTCCACTACAACGATGAAGAAAGCATACCAGACAGATAAATATTAATTTATGCAAGAATCTGCACTACATGAGGCTCTGCTGTTCTTGATACTACCTCACTGTCATAAGAATGTAGTTTAGAAACAAAGAAAAATATTACAATTTACCAGTATGAACCTTGGATTCTCTAATTTTAGATAATGTTTAATTAAACCCCCCAACCCACCCCCTTTTTACCCCATTATTCTCTCTCTGTTTCCCCCTCCAGCTCTGCTCACCAGGATCTATCATCACACAACATACGGATTATACCACTAGAATCAAGAAATATTATTTTACATACCAAATGATGTTAGATTATTATTGCAAAGATGACCAATGAACACTATACTAACTTGGTGCTCATAAACATCATATGGTCTACTCAAAATCTAGCTGAAGCAACTTCAGATGCGTTGCCTCTTTTGAAATGTTGAAACCGGCAGTTTATTTTCTAAAATAAATGTAACAACATTCGGTAATTATTATAAATGGACGATAAACATTAGTGAATCCCTTTAATGAGAGCATCAGTATTCGCCCCCGAAAAGGCCTAATGGCACCTGCAACAATCAACATGCAGAGGAACACATAACAATCCAGGTCATCGTTTTCCAGTCTGAATGAATCCAAACATTATGCACAGCTGGAATGCATTTGTCAGAGAGGAACAGGAGGAGAAGCTGATCCAACAGCAGAGAAACAAGAGAACCAGTAGCAGGGTTTGCCCTTGGGAGAGAGTATTAATTTCTCTAATTAATTTCGTGTTTTTTAAAGGATTCAGGTTCAGCAGGAAAGGATGAAAATAGATGGAAAAAATGAAGAGAAAGGCTAAATATTTCCAGCACATTCAAAAAAGGTTGCAATATTAGGCTAAAATCGAGCAGTAATAATTATTGGCATGAGATTATAGTATCACATCAGCATAACATGATTTTGACAGTTTAATTCTTGTATTAATAGTTCCCAAGACAACACGTTATATTCATGTTATAAACAGAGAAGTCAGTTGATAGATAGTTGCCAGATTCCTCAGTAATGTCTACTGCCTCAACTTTGCACAATTTCTTTGCACATTGAAGATCAGTCCAAATTTCCCTGATGCACTTTGCTGCCATTGAACATTGCCCTTTGGGTGTACACCCAATCCAGGAAACTGGATTTATGCAGCTTTAAAATTTTAATCCACTAACTTTGTGCTCACATAATTTCCCAGCGTGCACAGTGGATAGTTTAGTTTAGTTTACTGTCACGTGTACAGGGGTGCAGTGAAAACCTTTTTTGTTACGTCGTGCTATCCAGTCAGCAAAAAGACTATGTGATTACATGTGTCAAAATGTTCACAGTGCCCAGATACAAGACAATGGGAATAATGTCCAGTGCAAGATAAAGTCAAGTCCAATTAAAGATAATCCAATGAGGTAGATGGTAGGTCAGGACTGTTCTCTAGTTGTTGATCGAACGGTTCAGTTGCCTGATAATAGCTGGGAAGAAACTTTCTCTGAATCTGGAGGTATGCGTTTTTAAACTTCTATACCACTGGCCTGATTAGAGAGGGGAGAAGAAGGTGTGTTCGATGTGAGACTCGTCCTTGATTATGCTGGTGGCTTTGCCAAGGCAGCTTGAAGTGTAGATGGAGTCAATCGAATGGAGGTTGGTTTACTTGATGGTCTGGGCAGTGTCCACAATTCTCTCCAATTTCTTGCAGTCTTATTGGCTGGCAGGTTCTTCTTTTTCTTCTCAGACAGTTCCTTAAGGTTGAGGATGAATTGCTACCTGCCCAATTCTGAGTGGTCTTAGATGCTGATGAAGCCAATGGAAATTGCCTAATGTGGGGTCATTGGTGTTTAACAGGGTGGGCAGGTTCATTTTCTGGGAGGTGACACATTCCTTCCACTATTTATAATGGACATCTCTGTAGACAATAGACAATAGACAATAGACAATAGGTGCAGGAGTAGGCCATTCAGCCCTTCGAGCCAGCACCGCCATTCAATGCGATCATGGCTGATCACTCTCAATCAGTACCCCGTTCCTGCCTTCTCCACATACCCCCTCACTCCGCTATCCTTAAGAGCTCTATCCAGCTCTCTCTTGAAAGCATCCAACGAACTGGCCTCCACTGCCTTCTGAGGCAGAGAATTCCACACCTTCACCACTCTCTGACTGAAAAAGTTCTTCCTCATCTCCGTTCTAAATGGCCTACCCCTTATTCTTAAACTGTGGTCCCTTGTTCTGGACTCCCCCAACATTGGGATCATGTTTCCTGCCTCTAATGTGTCCAATCCCCTAATTATCTTATGTTTTAATAAGATCCCCCCTCATCCTTCTAAATTCCAGTGTATACAAGCCCAATCGCTCCAGCCTTTCAACATATGACAGTCCCGCCATTCCGGGAATTAACCTAGTGAACCTACGCTGCACGCCCTCCATAGCAAGAATATCCTTCCTCAAATTTGGAGACCAAAACTGCACACAGTACTCCAGGTGCGGTCTCACCAGGGCCCGGTACAACTGTAGAAGGACCTCTTTGCTCCTATACTCAACTCCTCTTGTTACGAAGGCCAACATTCCATTGGCTTTCTTCACTGCCTGCTGTACCTGCATGCTTCCTTTCATTGACTGATGCACTAGGACACCCAGATCTCGTTGAACTCCCCCTCCTCCTAACTTGACACCATTCAGATAATAATCTGCCTTTCTATTCTTACTTCCAAAGTGAATAACCTCACCCTTATCTACATTAAACTGCATCTGCCATGTATCCGCCCACTCACACAACCTGTCCAAGTCACCCTGCAGCCTTATTGCATCTTCCTCACAATTCACACTACCCCCCAGCTTAGTATCATCTGCAAATTTGCTAATGGTACTTTTAATCCCTTCGTCTAAGTCATTAATGTATATCGTAAATAGCTGGGGTCCCAGCACCGAACCTTGCGGTACCCCACTGGTCACTGCCTGCCATTCCGAAAGGGACCCATTTATCCCCACTCTTTGCTTTCTGTCTGTCAACCAATTTTCTATCCATGTCAGTACCCTACCCCCAATACCATGTGCCCTAATTTTGCCCACTAATCTCCTATGTGGGACCTTGTCGAAGGCTTTCTGAAAGTCGAGGTACACCACATCCACTGACTCTCCCCTGTCAATTTTCCTAGTTACATCCTCAAAAAATTCCAGTAGATTTGTCAAGCATGATTTCCCCTTCGTAAATCCATGCTGACTCGGAATGATCCCGTTACTGCTATCCAAATGCTCAGCAATTTCGTCTTTTATAATTGACTCCAGCATCTTCCCCACCACTGATGTCAGACTAACTGGTCTATAGTTACCTGTTTTCTCTCTCCCTCCTTTCTTAAAAAGTGGGATAACATTTGCTATCCTCCAATCCACAGGAACTGATCCTGAATCTATAGAACATTGAAAAATGATCTCCAATGCTTCCACTATTTCTAGAGCCACCTCCTTAAGTACCCTGGGATGCAGACCATCAGGCCCTGGGGATTTATCAGCCTTCAGTCCCATCAGTCTACCCAAAACCATTTCCTGCTTAATGTGGATTTCCTTCAGTTCCTCCATCACCCTAGGTTCTCCGGCCCCTAGAACATTTGGGAGATTGTGTGTATCTTCCTCAGTGAAGACAGATCCAAAGTAACAGTTTAACTCGTCTGCCATTTCTTTGTTCCCCATAATAAATTCCCCTGCTTCTGTCTTCAAGGATTCAAGGTTCTTAGTGTCAACTTAAATGGTTATTGTTCGGGATTCCCTCAAGTCAATGGATTGCTTTGTGAACATTCTTGAATTGTTTCTTCTATCCATCTGATAATCTCTCACATAATGACACTAAGAGCACAGTATCTGTTTCAGAAGTATTGCATCAGTCATGTGATTGACTGGCCTGCTAACTGGAGCTGCCTGAGTACAGTAAGCACTTCAATGATATAGACTGTAAGAGATTGTTGAAGTTGAATATCTTACTGTTTCTATTTGTATCAGAACTAGTTACTTATACTAAATTTAGTAATCTGTGACATTAACTCAATTTTGCTCTCTTCTGAGACATTATCTGACATGCTAGATGTTTCCAGCATTCTCCTTTTTGTTTTACATTCAGTTCTGGCCTGTTTGTCACAGCTTTAACACGTCCCTTAGTTATTTTTCTCTTTCTTATACTTGAAACTCCCTCATTAATCTTACCAGACAACTTCATAAACGTTGGAATTATCTAGTATATAATGGCTTCCCTTGTCCGAGGTATTTCCATTGCTATATCCGCCCCTCACTGTAACTTAAGACCAATTGTTTTTTTCTTAAATTCCCAGCTTTGAATGATTGAATTATGTTTATCTCTCCACAGCTGCTGCCTGACCTGCTGAGCATTTCCAGCATTTTCTGGGGTTTTTTTGTTTCTCACCAGCGAGTCTGTTTGGTGCAATTCCTGTCAATTATTGACTCAGAACTATTTTCTTCTCAGGCAATTCTACTGCCTGTTTCTAGTTCTGAATAAATGTCAGCTCTCATGAGGGATGGATCTCCTTCATCAGGTACATCTTGTTTTCATATTTCCAAGTGTCCCTTTGCCTTTGGGATCATGCCATTTTTAGCTCAGCTCTGAATGTGCCAGTTCCAGTATTTACCCCAAAGTTACATGTTTCTCTATTTTCTAATTTTTTAGAAAATAGAGAAATTAGACATTACAATGTAGATATGATTTTATTTTTTCTGCATGAAATCGATGTGCCTCAAATTGCCTTTTCAAGTTTTGAGCAAAATGGATGGTGAGACATAAAGGGTGTACATTTAATGATTTACAAAATATAGTTTATTTGACAGAATTGCTTGCCTCAGTGTTCCTTGGAATGAATTGTGGAAAAGAATTGGAGTCATATAAAGCCGCAACACACATACATATAATTTAACCTGCAGCTGAATTCCTACTTCCTAAATCCAAGGGTTAATATTTAGAGTTTGAGTAAGTTACTGACCTCTTTAAGACACGGTCTGAGAACATTGACGCAGGTGTACACCCTTGTAGATTTAACCTTCATACATTGTTGAAATTAATTGGAAAACACAGAGAAACCTTGGGACTAAATTTGGTCTAAGATGAAAGAAAGCTTTTGCAAAGAAAGGAATTATCCTCTCGGGAGCCATCATTAACACGAGTGAGATGAAGCTAACAAGGTAGCAGCAGGAGAAACAGGTCCTGGGGAAGACAGCACTGAAATGAAATATTAGCTTTTAAATCTTTTTTTGCAAGTCAAGGAAAATAGACACTGTACTGCTGCATGCTCTAACACACTTTAAATGATAGCTAATTTGTGTTTTTTATTTCTATTTGCTGTTCTAATTCCATTCAGAAGAACTCTAATCCATCATTTCATTTTTTCCACAGGGATAGACTCAATACTTTCAGATATTATATTCTTCAGACAAATCATTTTGAAATTTTTGAAAATGTTATGAGCTGGGTAATCATCATCAATGACTTCCACATTGATAAGATCAGGTGCGATGTTCAACTGTGATTACCCAATGTATGGCACCATAGAAAATGAAAAGCTTGCTGTGTGCATGCAACAAACCCAGAACAATGATGCTCTGTCGAAACCATACATTCTTTATACAAAGAGTCTGTTACGCAAGAGAATGTTGATGCTGGAATCTGGAGCAAAAAGCAAACTACTGGAGGAACTCAGTGTGTTAAGCAGCTTCTGTTTGAGGAAAGGAATTGTTGATATTTCAGATTGAGACCCTGCATCATGACTGAGAGTGAAGAAAGATAGTTGGTGTAAAGAAGAGAAAATGTGGGTCAGACTGGGGCTGGTAGGTGATTGGTGGAAGAAGGAGGATCCATAGCCAGAATGTGGTGCAAATGGGCTGGAGCAGGGAGAAAGATGCAGCCGGATGATAGGTTGAAGCAAACAAGGAAAGTGAAAGACAAATGGGGACAGGTGATGGGAGGGGAGAGTGAAGATGGAGACAGAGGCTGGAGAGGTGATAACCAGGGACACAAAGGCTACAAGTGCTGGAATCTGCTAAGTAAGAAAGGTGATATTGCAAAGGATGAACAGAGAGATGAAGGGGAAGTGGAACTAGTTGGTACAGGGATTCAGAGAATTGTGTGGTGGATGGAACCAAGAAGGAAGGGAGATGAAAATGAGTTATGGGAGGTAGTGAGGGAAATGTAAATAAGTAATGGGAGATTATAGACAATAGGTGCAGGAGTAGGCCATTCTGCCCTTCGAGCCAGCACCGCTGGGGGTTGAATTGGGGGGGGGGGGGGGGGCGAGGGGGGGAAGGGGGAAGAAAACAAAAATGGGAGGATCTGAGGTGGATCAAAAGGAGACAGAGAGGAAAGCACAGGTAAGGGTTGTTTGAGATTGGAAAATTCAATGTTCAATGTTACTTGATGTTCTTTTTTGAGTGGACATAAAACACACGACATTGAGAATACTTAAGCCTTTCTCAGCCCTATTCAAGCACCTTAATTATCACCATGGTACAACTAAATACTTGGAAAATGTTGTCCCCACTGTTTCCTACTTTCCACCCGTGCTTTTCTGGCACCAGCCCACTCTGCTCTTCTTCATCCCCAGTCACAAAATCCAACCTTTCCCCCACCACTTTCTCTGTCAAAATAAATGTAAATACAGTTGTGAGATAATTTTTGCTTGTGCAACAGTCCAATCATAACATTAAATATCTTGCTTTGTTTAATTTATCACACAGATGTTGCAAGTAGTAGCAGCCAAAAATGAAAGCCTTAATAAACTGAATTGGGTTCACATGTGTGCTTTTTTAAAAAAAATCATTTTCCAGCATCTGCAAGAATGTATATTGGCTTCAAAACAGCGACAGTGAGATTTAATACGCAGGATGACTTTATGTTGTGAAATATATTCACAGGCACAGACTTTGTAGAGCTTTTAAAGAAATCTGGATCAGACTGAATTCTTAAAGGGTAAGGAGAATTAAGAGTTAGAGAATATGTTGGGGTGTGTTTGCCAAGCCAGGTTACTTAGTTATAAGAACATCTTCTAAATATTCTAGGCACTGTTTGCTTTCAAAGCTATCAGCAATAGCCAAGAGGCTATTCGGGTATCTATCGGGTAGTGGGCAGGAGGGAAAGGAAGAAGCACTCGTATAGTTTCCACAGTCTGCTCTGTCCCCCTTTTTTTTTTAAGATGGTAGCAATCAGGGCAACTTGGAGATCCTTAACTATAATTTCTTTCAGCCAAATTTTTAATATCAGGGGATGGATGCAGTGCAGTAGTTTGGATCCACCTTCCTTTACGATCTCGGCTAGGATCCCATCAAGGCGTTGTTGCTCCTCATCTTCAGAACAGCATCATAGGCTTCTTGCAAACTTGGAGGATCTCCCATATGGTTCGTCATGGGCCTCTGAGCGGTGTGATTGATAACCTCCCTGTCAACTGTTTTCTCACGATGAAGCAGCTCTTTGAAGTGTTTTCCCCATCAGTAATTGATTGTATTATCCTCCCTAAAATAATTTATCTATCTTTGGACCATTGATAGTGTGTCCTTGCTGGAAGGGCTGATGGGCTTATGGACTGCCTTGGTAGAATAGGTGCATCAAGGTTGAGTGCCTGGTGTCGTCTGAGTAAACGAGATGCTGGATCTCTAATGCTTCTTTAGTCCACTATGTGTTCTCAAGATCCCTCACTCAGCACTGGACATTCTTGGCTCTGGAACGTACTACTCTTTTGGGTAGTACTCTTACAGGAGATCATGTTGGTCAAGATGGTCTGAGCAGACATGGCAATTCTTTCGCTGAACACCTTTGCTCAGTCCGTCTTGGCCTATGCAATCTCCTGGTTGCCAAACACTTTAACTCCCCTTCTCATTCCTATACTGACTTTTCTGTCCCGGGTCTTCTCCACTGTCAGAGTGAGTCCAAACACAAATTGGAGAAACAGCACCTGAAATTTCACTTGGGCAGCTTGCAACCCAGCAGTATGATGTTGATTTCTCTAACTTCAAGTAACCCTTGCATTTCCTCTCTCTCCATCACACCCCACCCGAGTCGTCGTACTAGTTTCACTGTCAGCTTGGTCTTAGAGAGGGCTGCAATGTCAATTTGAAAACTCCTTGCAGTCCCCTTGCAAGCAATAACTGCCTTCTATCAGGTCGATCACTGGTTTCACTGTCAATAAGTGTTTGTATATTTTGGGCTAAAAAAAAATCATATTTTGTTTTTTTTGTTTGCATTGAGGAGATCCCAATGGATGCAGCAAAGCATTCAGGTGCATTGTGATGTAGGCTATCTGTAGGACACCTTTCCCAGCCTCCTCCCATTCTGGGGGGAGCTGAGTGGATCCTGGCTGTTCAGTCATGGGTGCAGCAGCTGAAGAGATCTTTATGCCTCAGTCTAGGATCCCAATGACTGAATCTAACACCCACCGCCCGTGTGACAGTTCATGGCTAGGAGGTGCCAGATGATTGCTACCCTATTCCCTTCACTATTTATGTTTAATAGTCTGGTCGTAGCCTCAGGTCTACTTTTCTGCCAGTTCCCCATAAATCTCAATTCTCCAACAACCCATAAAACTATCTTTAATGTATTTAAATCCAAATATTCACATTCCTCCTTCCTTTCATTTCAGATGAATAACCACATTCTTCTTAAACTATTTCTCTCAAGTGGAGAAATATCATCTCAGAATCTACCTTGTCACCCTCCCATTCTCCTAAGTTAATCGAGTATGGGTAATACCTGCTCAATTTTTTCTCATTGGACAACTTTATCATTCAGATATCAACCGAATGAATTTTCTCTTTATTGCCTCTAACATCTCTTCTTAATTGAGGAGACTAAAAGTACACAGTGCTCAAGGTGTGACCTCACCAAATCTCTGTATAATTGTGCGAAGACTTCCCTCCCTTTATTCTCCATCCTATTTGCCATAAATATTAACATTCTATTTACCTTTGTGTTAACCTGTATGCAAAGCTTCTGAGCGTTATCAGTGAACATGATGAGAATGGTGATGCTTCAAAGCTTCACTTATTTTTTTACCAAGTTTAATTTCAAAAGAAAACTGTAATTTTTAAATCAAGTTTAAAGTGGGTGATGGTGGATTATTATTTTTTATTCCTGTAGAAGATAATTTGGGCGGTACACTGGCGCAGCGGTAGAGTTGATGCTGTACAGCGCCAGGGACCCGGGTTCGATCCTGACTACAGGCGCTGTGATATAGAGTTTGTACGTTCTTCCTGTGACCTCATGGGTTTTCTCCAGGTGCACCGGTTTCCTCCCACACTCCAAAGACGTACAGGTTTGTAGGTTAATTGGCTTTGGTAAAATTGTAAATTGTTCCTAGAGTGTAAGATAGTGTTAGTGTATGGGGTGATCGCTGGTCAGCGCAGATGGTCTGATGGGCCTGTTTCCGCACTGTATTTCTAAAGTCTAAAGTCTAAAAACTAATTGTGAGAGCTGTAATGTGGCTTGCCTATTTGCAATCACATTTTCAGGTAAAAACTTGAGCATTGCTGCTATTGGAATAAACAGATAGGTTCAGTGGGTGGTACTTTATGCTCTGACTCAGATTGTGGGTTGAAAGCCCACTCTATAAATGTAATTACCAAATCTACGCCGGGAGTTCAGTGCAGGTTTGAGGAAGCAATGCGCTATTTTTTGATGTTGTATTTGGATGAGACATAAAACAAAACCCTTCAAATCTCTCTTAGGTGGGTGTAAAAGATTCTATAGCATTGCTTCAAAGACGAGGAGGGGAGTTCTCACTTCCTAGGCCAATATTTATTGCTCAACCCACATTTCTACAACTGATTAATTAGTGATTATTTCATTGCTGTTTGTGTGAGTTTGCTATGTACAAACTAGCTGCCGTTCAGACTATAAAGATAATCTTTTTGATTAAAGTATACATCAGCCCCCCTGTGACTCACTCTGCCTTACATGAGTGCAATATGTATTTTGTTATAGCTCTATAATCAGGCCGAATTTTCATGAAAATTCCTCAAGGAGACAAGGAAAGTCCAAAACGTTGCTGCCTTTCGATTAGAAGCTGCTCGATTTAGGCTGAAGTTAAAAGGTTGCCAATCAAAAAGAACTGCAAATGCTGGTTTACAAAACAAGACACAAAGTGCCGGAATAACTCAGGGGGTCAGGCGCAACTTTGGAGAACATGAATAGGGACCCTTCTTCAGACTGATTGGATGTGAACCACTTTGAAATCAAGAGTCAAGGGTATTTTTTGTCATATGTCCCAAAACTGAACAATGAAATTGTTACTTGCAGCAGCACGACAGATATGCGAAGCATAATACTCTGTAAACACAACAATAAACAACAAAATATAGTTCAGTATATAAAAAACACACACAAATATCAATAATAATAATAATAATAATAATAATAATAATAATAATAATAATAATAACAATAATAATAATAATAATAATAATAATAATAATAATAATAATAATAATAATAATAATAATAATAATAATAATAATAATAATAACAATAATAATAATAATAATAATAATAATAATAATAATAATAATAATAATAATAATAATAATAATAATAATAATAATAATAATAATAATAATAATAATAATAATAATAATAATAATAATAATAATAGAAAAAAACAATGCCCCTAAGTCTATGTAGTTCAGAGCTTAGATGGAGGTTGTAATGTTTGATAGCCTGGTGGTTGTTGTGAAGGAGCTGCACTTGAACTTGGATGTTACAGTTTTCAGGCACCTATACCCACTTCCCAATGGCAGGAGTGAAATACGGGTATGTGGTTTTATTGTTCAAAGTGGTCCAAGTGACGAAGATGTCAAAGACGTTATTTCTAATGCAAGGTCTTGTTTCACATATGAGGGAAAAGCTGCTTGAGAGATGAGTGTTGGGTAGATATGGGACAATGAGAGCAACTTTAAATAACATTGTCAAGCGATAATAAAGAGGTTACCATTCAATTGACTATTTATTCTGGGCAAGATTGAGTAAGGTAGCTGATATGACATGTCACATTTTTGTTGGACCATAAAACTTAAATTAACCCCAGTGACTTTAAGAGACAAAAATAATAAACATCAGAAGAAAAGTAATTTCTTTACTGATTGCTCGGTTTGATGTGGTACATATTTTATGCCCCATTTAAAAATGACATGGTTTTCCAATTTGTCTCACAGAATTGAATGAGATCCCTTACAATATGAACATCTTTGATATGTTAATCTTCCCTTTATAATCTTATTCTTAAATCCTATTATTCAATCTTCTTCATTGTTGTAAGTCTTTTTGATTAAAGTATACATCAGCCCCCCTGTGACTCACTCTGCCTTACATGAGTGCAATATGTATTTTGTTATAGCCCTATAATCAGGCCGAATTTTCATGAAAATTCCTCAAGGAGACAAGGAAAGTCCAAAACGTTGCTGCCTTTCGATTAGAAGCTGCTCGATTTAGGCTGAAGTTAAAAGGTTGCCAATCAAAACTCTTAACTACTTTATAATCTCGCACTGACAGCTGCCAGTCACCAACCGTAAATACGTATCAGCTGTGCCAGCGGATGTACATACATGACTAGCCCATTCACTAGCTTTTTGATTCCAATCAAACTTTTTTATGCGTGCAGACTTCTGCCTGATGCAAGGCTTCATGTGAAATATCTCATTTTAATGTTGAAGGGAGGCATTGTGATGTGCAAAATCTTTCTTTAAACTAAATTTATTCCATCTGTATGTGTTTTTTATTTAATTCATTTATTCATACACACCCAAATGTCAAACAGATGTGACATATTAATGATTTCGGAAGTAAAGGAAGCTAGCAGTGTAAGCTTAACTAAAGGTTAATCGCCTCCTGAAGGCAAATTTTCCCCATTTCACTGTACAACTAGGTCCCACTGGATGGGTTAAGGTTCTATCCAGAATATTACAATGTTGAATAATTTATGAATAACGTGTGAATCCAACTTCAGTCTGACAGAAATGTTGAGAACAGTAGTGTGCTAGCGTGCAGTTTTGTTTTCCCACTTACCTACTAAATCACCTCAAGCTATTCAGAATTTGGTGCTAAATTTGATTACCTGCTAGATCATAAACTCCATTTTCAGTTTGTTATTTATGCTGTCGCTTTAATGTGTCTGTGGGCTAACTATTGACTGCAAAGAAAGTTATTGCACTTCTTACAGGGCTGCATGTTTTTTTTTATATCATTAAATGTCAAAAACATTCCAGAAAAATAGAGAATGTGTTTTGTAATGCATTCTTTCATTCAAGTTAGTGCCATGCAAAAACATAGATGCTGTGATCCCTGTAGTAAAATAAGGTTATGCCTAATTTTATAAGCAGACACACAGTCAATGGTTCCTGATACTTTATTTATAATGAGATTCAATTCACAAGAACGACGGAGTTTTGACTGTTCATTACCCCTTAAGGCTGGGTTGGGTTGCATGGCAAGCTTAAAACTGTGATTACATCAGACCACTTCTAGTTTCAAGCATATATTTGCTACAACTGGCCTCCATGTACATCATCTAGAAAGAAGAAATATAAACCAGGATTGCTTCTCCAGATTAGCATCCAGTCAGGCCTATTGGACGGCAGAGAAGGAAGGGCCAAGCCTGAAAATGCCTTGTACTTACTTAAATAGTACTAGTTAGTTGTGGCTGCTCCTTGGGCAAACTAATACTGCTTACCTGTATGACTTCATAGAGATTCCACCCAACTCCAAAGATAAGCTACCAGCAGGTAGTTCTTGAGAAAGTGGAAAACATGGAGGGAGAGGAGGTGAAGAACCTGGTTCATGAGCAATCAGCAGAATTTTTTGTGAAGCAAAGAATAGCAAAAGATGTGAAGGCACAGTCAAAGTAACAATGTAGAATTTTGGTTGCACCATGAAACATATCCCAGAATAGCAATGGGTGAGGAACCTATGCAAGGTTGACCTGTGCTCCCATCTGAGGTTTACACGCATACTTAAACTACAAAGATCATGTTGTTTTGTGCACTGTGGCAATTCAAAAAGACTCTGATACCAGCTGATTGAAGTAATTTCTGCTCTACTTAAAAGGAAAGTCCTTATTGTTTACAACCATGTCTCCTTGACAGTTCAGAGGTTTAGGAGCCTTAACTTTAATGAGGGCAACCATGGTTATGGATATCCTGATTGTCTGACTCAGCGAAAATCCTTAAGTAGAATATGCCAGAACTGGTAGAGAGGTCCAGTACAGGAATACAGTGGCAACAGGAAGAATTTAACATTTGGATTAATGTTAAAGGATCTGATGAGAGAATGAAAGGTTTAATGACTACACGTATGTGGTCAACGTCAGTCAGCATACCACTGAAACGCAACCACTGAAAGGAATATCACTGCATACACACATGGCTCCAGGCTATATATCTGCAATACTCACCTCATAACAATCTCAATTGAAAACATCATTCTAAACAAAGTTGTCCTGCCTCACCACAAACAGGATAGGGTTAAAGAGATATGGGACAAAGGCAGGCAGGTGGAACAAGTGTAGATGGGACATGGTGGTCGGTGAGATCAAGTTGGGGTAAAGGACCTGTTTCCACGCTGTATAACTCTATGACTATCTAAGATGCTGCCTCAAAGACTCTTTCTAAGATGACTTTCATTTTGTTGCCAATTAACTTGCCTATTTCAGTTTCTATCATATATATTTTCAAAATAAAGTGAAGTCCAAAGTTCTGCAGTATATTATCAGCAATGTTACATCTCTCCATCATAGTCAACAACAACAAGTGCTCTCCCATCCATTTATTCCAACATGCACCATGATGATCACTCACGGGTCTCTTCATTTGCTCCTTTCAAGGAAACACTAGGAACTGGAGGTGCTTCTGCAGTAATTTTGCATTAACTCCTGCAGAGAAGAATAAATAACTGACATGATAAAATGCATGGTCGATAGAGAAAGGCAAATGGAGGTCTCACAACTGCTGCATTGAATTTCATCCATATACATTTCATATCATGTTTCCTCATGTGGAATTGACATCAACTGCAAATGTAAAATGATTATCTGCATGGCGATAACCTTAAACCTTCTTTCCTTGAAATCTCTACTTCACGTGTTTAATTACATAGGATGTGGAGCAGAAGAAGAAACAACTCTTCTCTGAGGCAGTCACTCCCTCTGACTGTTCCTACTGTGCACCATGTCAGATGCTTGGTCTTCAGTGAGTCTGGTAGGAAAGCTGGCTGGTGTGCACCGGGCATTCACACACCACAGTGAGTAAGAGCAGATGGCAGCAACGGGTCCCTCAATGGAGCTGGCAGACTTATCCTTATTCTGTTCAACTGCAGGCAAAAGATTCACCTTGAGGCAGTCAAACAATATGTCTGGAGTAGATGCTGCCAGGTATTCCCCACACATAAGTTGGCAGCACCTGTTTTGAGCATGTATATATCATAGGTGTTTGTAATGATCTTCATCCATGCAGATAGGCTCATGGACGGAGCATCAAACAAGTGGATACAGGTGTTTGGGAAGAGCTCGCACACTGTAATTACCTCTTTAAATAAAATGCATTTTACTTGCACTCTGATTTGATTCAGAGTAATGAAGACTCAGGTTCGATCCTGAGTAACGGAGACTCAGGTTCGATCCTGACTACGGGTGCTGCACTGTAAGGAGTTTGTACGTTCTCCCCGTGACCTGCGTGAGTTTTCTCCGAGATCTTCGGTTTCCTCCCACACTCCAAAGACGTACAGGTATGTAGGTTAATTGGCTGGGTAAATGTAAAAATTGTCCCTAGTGGGTGTAGGATAGTGTTAATGTGCGGGGATCACTGGGCGGCACGGACTTGGAGGGCCGAAAAAGGCCTGTTTCCGGCTGTATATATATGATATGATATGATATGATATGATATCCCAGTCAGCAACATCCACTGCTTGCATTAACCTTTTCCCTACTGAGATGCATTGGCTGAAAGACAGATAGATAGATCAATACTAACTTTCAATGTGAAATTGAACAGATGGTGAAAGTAGGCCATGTTGCAGGTTACAGAGAAGGACCAGAATAGTAGTTTGCTTGTTCAAAGAGCTAATATAGACGTGATGGGTTGAATGCTATCCTTGTTCAGTGCACAATTATAGAAGTGAGCTGGCATTAACACAATGGGCTGAAAAGCTTCCTTCTGTGCTGTAATCAATCAACGCTCCTATAATTTCTTGGATTCAATGACAAATTTAGCATTTCTTGAGTACCTAACAATGATATCTTACCTTTAGTGGCTTCATTTTTCATTTTCTATTTGCAGGGAAATGTCAGAATCCTTGAATTGCTCCATCTGTTTTAGATAATTGACAGAAGAAAGTCAGTCTAACCAAATGGCTTTTTAGAGTGCTGATTTTTTGATGTATTGATTGCTTACAGATCCAGTAGCTCTGAGAAAACAAACATGATTTTCACCTTTAAAGTGCTCATGTATTTTATTTTCAGTTTACTTTTGTCCCACTTTCTGTCTGAGAGGTGATTCCACAGCATGCCTGTCACACTGAGATGTCCAAGAAAGAGATGTTTATTTCTACGGACATTTTTCCATGGTTTTTAAAGTCTATTTCAGGATAGATTTTCTATTCTGTAAAGGGAGCGGTTTTTCAGTCCATGACTATTTGCACATAAAAAGAAAATGCATTTTTGTAGTAACCTGAACAATGGCAGATTTTCCCCAAAGTCAGAGTAGCATATTTGGTGTTTTAATAAGGGAAACACACATGCTTTTTTCACATTTCTCTCATTTCCCAATAACAGGAACAATAGAGTGTACACAGTGTTTGGTCTTCCCTGAAGTTCACCACTATCAGCATCTGTGAAGAGACTACTAGTTTTACCAGAAAGTAGCAAAACTGGTTTGATGAGAAGGGCCAAGAGATCTAGAAATTAAAATCTAAGGCATTTTTGGACTAGAAACACCATTGCGCTTCCAAGGGAAAAAAGAAACAAATCTTCTGAAGGCAGAGGCCCAACAAAAAGACTAGAAACCAATAGAACAGATGGTAAATGGAAAGGGCACAGAGATCCAGAAACTCACAACCATGGCATGTGTGGATTCTTCAGTAGTCGATCCCATCTGTGGCTCAGATATTCAACATATTTCATTGAGAGCCAATAACTGAAGAGAGCTTATCGATGTTAGTCCGTGCCCATTAGAAGAAGCAGCACAATGGTCCTCAGCCGTGACTCTGTCTTTGACACAAGTGTCTTTCACTACAGTGCACTATTCATTATCTTCACAGTGCCGCCCTAACCAAACAAGAGGTTGAAAAGGTCATCCAGCTACTGACTAACAACCAGGTTCTGGATTCAGCAAAATTCCACTGAAATGCTAAAGCATAGTGGAGAAATAACTCTGGTGAAAATCTATCTTGGAAAAGAGTTGGAAGTCAAGAGTCAAGAATGTTTAATTGTCATGCCTACTACCAATGGAACAATGACATTCATATTTACAACTGACCAGTCAGTAAACACTATACACATGGAAAGTCATTGCCGAGGTCCTTCTCAATTGCCCCTCCCAATGGCAGAAGAGCTTCCCCCAGAGTTGCATTGGCACTTCAATGCGTCAAGCGATCCAATGAACCTCTTCACGACGTCCAATAAAAAAATTATCACTATACACATAGATAATACAAAACAAAACAAAATGTTAATAAATTAATAACACCAATACTAGTGCAAAAAAACCCTCCTAAGTTCTCAATGCACCCAAAGACATACCATAGTTCATACTTGAGGTTAGCGTTATGTAATGTTCAAGAGCCTGGCGGATGTTGGTAAGAAGCTATTCTTGAACCAGGTGGTCCTATACCTTCTTCCTGATCATAAGAGTGAAATCAGATCTTGGCCAGGGCTAATACTGACTGCGTTTTTGAGGCAGTGCCTCCTGTAGATCCTGTTGATGATAGGGAGCTCAATACCTGAGATGGACCAGGCGGCGTCTACCATTTCTGTGATCTCCTTCATTCCTGGGTGTTCAAGTTCCCAAGCCAGGCCGTGATGCAACTACTGAATATGCTCCCTACCCTAAACTCGTAGAAGTTTAAGAGATTTTGTCTTCGACATACCAAAATGCCTCAGTGTTCTAAGGAAGTACTGGTGTTGATGGGCTTTCTTTATGACTGCATCAATGTGCTAGATTTAGGACAGATCTTCCAACATATACATGCCCAGGAACTTGAAATTGTTGACTCTCTCTCCAACCTGTTGATGAAGACAGGTTCGAGGAACTGCAGCTTTCCCACATAAAAACAACAATCGGTCTGAGAGCAAGATTGTTCTTCTGGCACCATTTAATCAGATTTTCAATATCTCTTCTATACACTAAATCATCACCATTCGTTATTTGTCCAACAAATTGTGGTAAATGTAAAAACTGCATTGGAACTGTGTTTGCTACACAATCATTGGCATAGAGTAAGTAGAGCAGGGGACTGAGCACACAGCCCTGAGGTGCTCCTGTGTTGATGGTTATCGAGGAAGAAGTGTTGTTGCCAACTGGTATTCATTGTAGTCTGCTGATGAGGAAGTTAAGCATACAACTACTCAGAATGAGCAGAGCCGCAGTTCCCTGAGTTTGACAACACATGTTGGCATTGAACGCCAAGTTGTAATTGATGAACGACATCCTGATATATGTGTTCCTATTGTCCAAGTGGACCCTTGCAGTATGGAGAGCCAGTAATATCGCATCCCCAGTTTATCTATTGTGGCGGTAGGCAAACTGTTGTGGATCCAGGTCCTAGCTAAGATAGGAGTTGATATGAATCTTAACCAACCTGCCAAAGCACTTTGTCACAACGGATATTAGTGCTAATGGTCAGCCGTCATTGAGGCATGTCACCTTACGTTTCTTGGGCACTTATCACTGCCCTTTTAAAGCAGGTAGCAATCTTGAACCTTAGTAACGAGAGGTTGAAGTCCACAAACATTCCAGCCGGTTGGCCTGTGCAGGTTTTAAGTGTGAGGTCAGGTACACCATTAGGGCCGGACGTTTTCTGAGGGATCATCCCCATGAAGAATCTTCTGACATCATCATCAGTGACTGAATTTCATTGCAATCGGGAGCTATGGGAACTCCAAAAAGGCACAGCGGTGTTCGCCCTTTCAAAGCAAGCATAGCATGCATTGAGCTCATCCAGGAGTATTGGTTTACTGTCGTTTGAGCTGCCACTTGGTTTTGCTTTGTAGAAAGTGATGACGTGCAAGTTCTGCAGAGTTCCAAATGTATACCTTATCCTCCAGTTTAGAGCGAAACTCTCTATTTGCCTTTCAGTTAGCCCTATCATGGTCTTCTTGGACTTCCTATAGGTGCCTACATCATATGATTTGGAATGCCTGAGACAATAGACAATAGGTGCAGGAGTAGGCCAATCGGCCCTTCGAGCCAGCACCACCATTCAATGTGATCATGGCTGATCATTCTCAATCAGTACCCCGTTCCTGCCTTCTCCCCATACCCCCTGACTCCGCTATCCTTAAGAGCTCTATCTAGTTCTCTCTTGAATGCATTCAGAGACTTGGCCTCCACTGCCTTCTGAGGCAGTGAATTCCACAGATTTACAACTCTTTGACTGAAAAAGTTTTTCCTCATCTCCGTTCTAAATGGCCTACCCCTTATTCTTAAACTGTGGCCCCTGGTTCTGGACTCCCCCAACATTGGGAACATGTTTCCTGCCTCTAACGTGTCCAACCCCTTAATAATCTTATTGTTAAGACCTGATGCTTAGTAGATTGCAAACCTCCTGTTTATCCAACAGCATGTTGCATGTGCCATAAGTGTGACAGTCTTCATTAAGGGAGACAAGTTCAAATGCAAGCAATATAAAGGGGCCACCCACATGGAAAGTCATTGCCGGGGTCCTTCTCAATTGCCCCTCCCAATGGCAGAAGAGCTTCCCCCAGAGTTGCAATGGCACTTCAATGCGTCAAGAGATCCAATGAACCTCTTCACGATGTCCAATAAAAAAATGATCACCTTGCCCTTATGCCTGACACCGGACTCCTGAGTGAACTACTCTCTCTGAACTCTGTCCACAAAAGATTTGCCGAGGGTCAGAGAAATGCAAGCAAACTCTCAAAGTCCACTATACAAAACATAACACTCTTGCTGTCTCACGGCAATCACTGGCCCAGTGTGGACAATGCGTGCAGAGAAAATGTGATTCTTATTCATCTTCTTGAGATCTTTGGGATTGAGAAAACTTGCTTTTACTTTGGCTATGTGGATTCTGAGGTGACTAATAATGGGAACCACAGACTCTTTCAAATTTGCATAAGGAAGTGGTAATGGGGTGGTCAGGTGGGAGGATTGATAGGTGGTCCACTTCTTATGTTAGGCCACTATGTGTTTCGATACATGGCTTCAAGGTTTACAATATCATCCCAAATGATCCTTGTCCAATTTGAAAGGCCATGAGTCTGAGGTTCCCATGAATTATTGGGATGTTGGATTTGATCAAGGAAGCTTTCTTGGTATTTGATTAACCGTTTGATCGAGTACTGGATGCACACATAATCTGCATACTTTTACATAAAAACCGTGCCTGTGATGCTGCTTCATTTTACCTGTACCTCACCATACCTAAAAATATGGGAATTTCATTTGACACGTTGGTATGAGTTCTGTGTCCAGTCAACACTAATCACACTCTCACCTGTCACTCCAGTCACTCAACTTAGTGAATAACAAGCACCAGTTGAAGCTTGGTACTTATGCAGGACGCTTCCACCTACCACCTTTCTAAATCTGTGAAAGGGGTGCTGCTCGAGAAGAAACAACCAACAGTGTTATAAGTAACACGAACTAAAAGTTTTATATTTCCCAGCACTGCATAGCTGAACTCAAAGGATAAACTAAGTTCAGAAAAACAAGATTATCCAGTCAAATGACACCTTAATATACCCTTGTAAAACACAGTCAAATTATCAACAAGATTTGGATCCTTGATTGCCCACATCAAGAGGCCCAGACATGTCTAGAGAGAAATGAGTCAGCCAAAAATACACAAACAAGTCCTTGTAACCAGTTGTGTGCAATTGATTGAGTAAAGATCAACACACAGTTGAATCAGACAGTAAAAAGAATGTATTAAAAAATGAATGATACAAAAACTGCATCAAAAGGAAACATAGCAAAAAAAAAAGAAAAAAGCATTGAATTTACATTTGTAGGATTAAACGTTCTGCTATTAAAGAACCTTTAAACTACATGTTCGAAAAAATTGTGATAAGACTGCACAGAAAAATGTATCCAAAGTTCAAAATCTAATACCTCATAAAAATAAATAAACAACTAACCTATTGGCATGTCAAAATGTTTGCTTTAATGTGGCCTCATGTAGCGACCATAGAAAGTGGTCCTAGTTGTCGAACCCTCAGATTGGCCAGCAAGGTCACGTGTGGGTGCGACCGTAGGGATTGGTCCAGAGAGCGACACCGCTGATTGGACAGCGTGGTCATGTGCGCTTTTGGCGCCCAAAAAGAGTCAGTTGGGAGACGTCTTCGAAGAGAACAGTTAGTTTTAATGGTTGTCTGTAATCTTGTTAAGAAAACTTTGTAATCGAATATTGCTGTCGCAATAAATTTCTTCAACAAAGAACAAGTTTCCAGACTCGCCATACTATTGACAATAACTGCATTTGTGTTAAATACTTTCTCAGATACTGCTTATTCCACTGGTAATGTTTAATCAGATCAGCAAGGAGATAACACTAGCTTTTCTGCAAATATTCTTGGCCTTATGACATCAGTTTTTTGAACAAAATACTATCTAGTACTGACAGTCATTTTAATGAGACAGCCTCACAAAAAAATGGAAAAAAAGGTAGAGACCCATCGGTCACATTCTTTCACTCATGAACACTGGAAGTCTTTGAGACAGAGTGATAGACACAAACAAAATATGCATTAGAGAATAAGACAATTTTTTTCACTTCACATGCCTTACGGCGTAAGGTCACGAACTTACTCGCCAATATTTGAATACACTGAACAATGTGAAATAATTCAGCTTCAAGAATTTCAATGAGGCAACAGGGACAAGGAGCCAAGATATCTGCCTGCACGTATAATCCTTTGTAACAGTGCTCTTGCTTCAAGCTTGTTTGTGAGCTCTTTGTAATCTGACATTGAATGAAAAAGGAAAGATTACTCGGGCAACTGATGACAAAATTCCCAATTGTTCTCAATAACTGTGGCTGTCTGCCTCATACCAATCAGCTACTCTTAACAGACCTTGATAGTTAAGTCTCCAACTTACTTAGTCAAACTGATAAGGACAGTTGCTAAAATTTTGCTCAGTAAGTGGTCTTACTATATACCGAAGATAGTAAACCAGCATCTGCAGTTCCTTCTTACATGTCTTAATATATAACTTGGATAGAAAACATAGAAGCAAAATGAAGCAATTCTCATTGTGATGCTGGAAAAAACAAAAAGTAGGTAATACGATGAAAAGTGTACGGTAAACAATAAAAAGCCTTTGTTGCGTGCTGACCAGTCAGCGGAAAGGTAATGCATGATTACAATCAGGCAATCCACTGTGTAGAGTTACATGATAATGGGAATAACGTGAATAATGTTTAGTGCAAGATAAAGCCAGTAAAATCCAATCAAAGAGAGTCCGAGGGTCTCCAATGAGGTAGATAGTAGTTCAGGACTGCTCTCTTGTTCTGGTAGGATGGTTCAGATGCCTGATAACAGCTGGGAAGAAAATGTCCCTGAATCTGGAGGTGTGCGTTTTCACACTTCTATGCCCTTTGCCCATCAGAGAGGAGAGAACAGGGAGTGGCCAGGGTGCGACATCCTTGATTATGCTGGTGGCCTTGTCGAAGCAGCTTGAGGTATAAATTGAGTCAATGAAAGGGAGATTGGTTTTGTGTAATGGTCTGGGCAGCATCCAAAATTCTCTGCAATTTCTTGCAGTCTTGCATTGAGCTGTTCCCAAATCAAGCTGCGATGCATCCAAAAAAGATGCTTTCTACGGTGCATCTGTAGAAGTTGGTGAGAATTGTTGGGGGCATGCAGAACTTCCTAAGCTTCTAAGGAAGTAGAGGTGTTGGTGTGCTTCCTTGGCCATTGCTTCAACATGGGTCGTCTAGGAGAAGTTGTTGGTGATATTTACTCCTGGGAATTTGAAGATTTCAACCATCTCTACTTCGACACCGTCAATGCAAACCGGGGTTTGTGTGCCAGTTCGCTTCCTGCAGTTGATCACTATCTCCTTTGTCTTGCTGACATTGGAGAGAAAGGTTGTTGTTTCGACACCAGGTGACAAGGTTCTCAATCTCCTTCCTGTACTCCGTCTCATAATTATTTGATATCTGGCCCACAATGGTGGAGTCATCTGCGAATTTGTAAATTGAATTAGATTTGTATATGGCTGCACAGTAAAGGGGGCTGAGAATGTATCGTTGTGGAGCACCAGTTTTGAGGATTATCAGAGAGGATGATTTGTCCCCTACCCTCACTGATTGTGGTCTGTTTGTCAGAATGTCGAGGATCCAGTTGCAGAGATGAGTGCAAGTTTGGTGATGGGCTTGGATGGTATAATGGTGTTAAAGTGGGGATATACTGAAGATGTGGCAGACTGCAAGTGTGGACGGGGCCTCCAGACAAAGGAAGATCTCCTGAGCTGTGACATGCTGCATGACACATGCACTGTAAAAGATTTTGCAGAGGCCAACGACGAGGCACTAAAATTTACTCGCTATTGGCAAACAGTTGTGTGATGACACAAAATAATAATAATAGTATTTGCATGTGACCATTACCTCTGATGGTCTGTCCCTGCACTCTCTGTTGCCCTCCCCAAGCAGCAGGCCACTTGCACCTCATAACTCACAATGTGCTCTCCTCTCCTTCACATTACATAAAGTGCTTGAACTTAGTGGTTGGGAGTGTCTTCTCTTCCAAACTACTTCTTCCAGTTAACTTCCTTTTGACTCTCCTACTGTTGCTTGGTCAACTGAAATAGAAAATTAGTACTGATGGGAGGGGAGCAAGAGAGGCACATATGCACCATTTGCAGCTCTTATAATTCAAAGAGATTGTGTGATACAGATGTGAGAAGAAGAATGAGGTACAAGGATATTGCCATCCTCAATGATTTTGAACCAGGTACTGGATACTGACTAACTGCACCATTCATTGCTGCAGATGTGTAATATAATGCAACCTAGCCTGTCCCTATCGCTTTTGACTGTACTTTACCTAACCTTGTCACCTATTCCTCCTTTCCAGAGATGCTGCCTGTTCCATTGAATTACTCCAGTATTCAGTGCCTCTCTTTGGTGTAAACCAGCATCTGCAGTTCCTTCCTACAGACTTGAGAGTGCTCATGGATATTATGATTTGACTGGATAGCACAGCTTTTCACTCTTTCTCATTTCACATGACAATACTAATCAACCCAACCAAACCAAACAGTAGTTCAAATCTGAAATTTGTGATGGTGTGTGAGATGAAATCATTACTCCTTCGAGGAAGGTCTCAGCAAAGTAGGTTGCCTGGAAACCAGAATATTCTGAGTGAGGCAGCTGGCCACGCAAGCAGCCTTAAAACAGATATTTTGGGTTTTATCGGAGGCATATGGTGATTAGGTTTGACTAAAATCAGCTGTTGAAATGAATTCCACAGCACAGTTTATACTTTGGTGGTATGTGAAATCTGGTACTATAACCTTGTCAAATGAATGCTTGTTAAGAAAAATAATAATACAATAAAATGTGGGAGCTTATAAAAAATATGGAGATGAAATCTATAAAGTGTACTTTATGACATTTCACTATTGTTGGATACTGTCTTCGGTGTACTGCTTAATAGGTTTGTTTACAGCTGGTTTTTACATTTTAACAATAACATCAGACTATTTGAAATGAATGCTTAATGATTGTCTTGGAACGAGGACACATGCAATAATATACAGTTCTTCACTGTGATTATTTTGAATGCTGAGTTACAAATTGGTCCCAAAGTGGTGTCTGAGGTGCATATCCTGTTGATGATGGCATGAGCAAAAACAGTTAACTACCACAGAAATTCTGCAAAATTAGCAAATCATTGCATCAAACAACATTTCAGTTAATATTCTTGCTTAACCTCACATTGGTTAAACAACCCTAAGATACAACCCCAAGGATTCTTTAGCTTTGCTTTGGAGTATCAAGCAACATGAAAATTACTGGAGACACAAGAGACTGCAGATGATGGAATCTGGACCAGTTGGAGGAACTCAGGACGTTGAGAGGCATCTGTGGGGAGCAAGGAATTACTGACACTTCAGGATCAGACTCTTTGTCAAGATCCTGATTTAGGGTCTTGACCGAAAAGGCTGGCAATTCATTCCCTCGCTCACTTCCCCACCCCCACAGATGTTGGTCAACCCAATGAGTTCCTCCAACAGTTTGTTGTTTTGCTTATTAAATTTATTATATCTATGAGGAATTTGTTACAAGCTCTGGGTGACTACAATCCAGCCCCATGAGCCAAGCTGTACCTGCTCAACTTTTCCAGAGAACTTCGGACCTATCTGTTCTGTTATTCCCCAGGAAATAAGCCTCAAAATTATTTTGCTCCCTTTTAATTACTTTAAAATCAGTTTTAGAAGTCCAATTAACATCATTACCTTCAATTGAGAGGTTCACAGAACAGCATTAAATGGTTTCCCTGTGCAGCACCATGTCACTCTGTTGATCTATTGTGAATTCTAGCACTTAGCAAGGCTTTAGTTTTGCAGGTGCAATTTGGAATGAGCTCCTTGGGGGATTTACCACATAAAAGCAGAGGTTTACAAGCAACAGGGGAATATAGTTGCTTAATGAAAGCATGCTGCAATGATGGGATGCAATGGAAGGGTCCTCTCAGGGGGTCAGAGAGACCTAAAAAGGCAGGAGAGATAATAGAAATGCCTGCAAGTGACATGATCCACATAGATCATCCATTATTGTGTGCTCCTGGTGTTAGACTGCTTTCTCTGAATGTTTGCATTCTAGGGAGATTGGCAATGCAGAAAAATCTGATACCTGCTTCATACCGAAGGAAAAATAAACAAAGTTTTCTTTCGTTGAATATAGAGCTCAGGTAATGAGCCCCAAATAAAATAATGAGTGGCAAACAGTGATCTGCCATACAGGTCAGCAGTAGCATGATTTTGAGACCATCATTCTGACTTAATGGGTATACATGAGGTTGTACATGGGAAGTCACAGAAAGTCACAGAACTCAAAGATGACAAATAATGCAGGTAGAGTATTAGGTTTTTTAACAGCAAGGTTTCAGCAGAAATGAGGCAGGTAATACCGGATTGTTCTGCAAGTTAATAAGAAGTTAACGTTGAAATGAATCTTGGAGATTGCACTATTGTCGAATGTGCGCAACGACATGGAGAATATTATCTCCACAAGGTTAAGTCATTTTTCAACTGCACAACAACTCTGCGGTTGGAAATACAACATCACATCCAGGAAAGAGAATAGCGCATGGAGGGACATCACGCTTAGTGACATGCATATGAAGATTCCTAGTTTTCTGCTGCAAAATAAGTTCCACAAGGATGCCCGAGTCGCTGAAATCGTCTAATTTGGTGAGGTCTTGCTGTTTTAAAGACATATCTGTTATTTCTCAAAGTTCATCGTAGAAAGCCGAAACAACATGGGTGACATTTAGTTAGATCCCTAGCAATGCAAGTAAACTGGGACGGTTGAGAGCAATGCAAAATGGGGCAAAAATGGGGCAAAAATGAAGCCTTCATTTTTTATGTTGGTTCAAAATGAAGTTCAACATGAATCAAATGCAATTAGAGCTGGGGGTGGAGAAATCTTTATTCAAAGGGTGGTGTTTTGTTTGTAAGCAAAATTTCCTTACTGTTGTTCCAGCTGCACAATGCATTCCTTTACCAATGACCCGAATGCAAACAACATGCAAAGACGTACAGGTATGTAGGTTAATTGACTGGGTAAATGTTAAAAAAAAATTGTCCCTAGTGGGTGTAGGATAGTGTTAATGTGCGGGGATCGCTGGGCGGCGCGGACTTGGTGGGCCGAAAAGGCCTGTTTCCGCGCTGTATATATATGATATGATATGATAACATTAAAAAATAGTCTGAAGAAGAGTCCTGACCCAAACTGTCATCTGTTCATTCCCTCCACAGATACTGCCTACCCGCTGAGTTCCTCCAGCACTTTTTTTTTTTAAGGATTCCGACATCTGCCGTTTCTTATGTCTGGACTAAAAAAATGATACCCAACTCTGCACTAGAGTGATGCTCTTTAAAACTGGCTCCAAATGAAAAGGCCCATCATGAATGAAACTCATGGAGTTCCATGGTTTTCAACATCAGCTTTATATAATTGGTTCAGCTCAATCATAATACTGTTTACATTCCATTGTCCCAAGTTGGGCATCTTTGTTAAATGCAGCTCCAATCTTTTCCTGGGTTGACTGATTTAATTTTGGCTTCTTTATGATGCCAAACATTATCTTAATTATAAAGTATTCTTCAATTCCATTGTTTTAAAATTACAGTTTTAGAATCACACAACAAAAAACAAGACAAGTCCTTTGTGGTCCTTCCGAGCTAGCGCATATCATTCTGCAAATGAGTAAGAATATCCTCACTGAAATTTACCATCTGCTGCAATTACCATGATGACCTTTTGGACCACAAACCAAAGGTCACCAATTTAACAGTCACAATCAGTTTTTTGACATGGAGCTCCTTCCACGCAGGAACTGGAGGACATGTGCAAAATCTTGCATTGTTCCTGCTCATGTCTGTATGAAGAGAGTCCACACATTTCCCTCTCAATTGCCTGGAAGCTCCAGGCATATCCCAAACGAGTGGACATAGTTTTAAGGTGCGAGGTAAAAGGTTTAAAAGAGACATTAATGGTAATTTGAGAGTAATTGATATCTGGAACATACTGCCAGAGGAGGAGATGGAATTGGATAGAATTATGATGTTTAATAGTAATTTACATGGACACTTACTGTAAATAAACAAGGCATAGAAGGATACAATCCTAATGCAGGCAAATAGATTTATTGCAGATGGGCTTAAAGGTCAGCATGGTCGTGGTGGGCTGAAATGCCTGCTTCTGTACTGTACAACTCTATGACGCTATAAACAAAGGTTCTGCAAGATATACCGATTTCCCGTGGTGCTGACTTATAGTATCCAAACATAAGTCACATGTGCTCTTTGCATGCCAACTCAGAAATATGCCTCAGCAAAGGACTAAACTTGCTCTTTGTTTAGCTAGTGGATCAGTACAGGCCATGCACAATATTGGTCAATGTCCTATTTCCCAACAGCAGTCACAATGCCTTCAATTTGCACCAGCCAACAGTGACATCTATAATGTGAGCCACCAGAGCAAACCAAAGATGGCTATTACCTACAAAGGCTATCCACTTATGATATGGCTAGTTATTTTGGTACGTAAATCGGCAAGAAAGCACACCAATGCCTCTAATTCCTTAGAATGCTTAGTAAGTTTGGCATGTCTCCAATAACTCTCACCAATTTCTATAGATGCATGGTAGAAAGCATTTTATTGGGATGCATCACAGCATGGTTTGTGAATAGCTTCATCCAAGACCGCAAGAAATTGCATTGTGGACGTAGCTCAGCGCATCACACAAATCAACCTCCCTTTCATGGACTCTATCTACACTTGACGCTGCCTCGGCAAGGCCACCAGCCTAATCAAAGTTGAGTCTCACCCCAGACACTTCCACTTCTCCCTTCTCCCATCAGCCAAGAGGTACAGAAAAGTGAAAATGCATACCTCCAGATTCAGGATCAGTTTCGTCCCAGCTGTTATCAGGCAACTAAAGCATCCCATCACTGACTAGAAAGTGATCGTGACCTACCATCTACCTCATTGGAGACCTACGGACTATCTTTAATCGGACTTTACTGGACTTTATCTTGCACTAATGTTATTCGCTTTATCCTGTATCTGTACACTGTAGACGGCTTGATTGTAATCACGCATAGTCTTTTCGTTGAATGGATAGCAAGCAACAACAAAACATTTCACTTGGTGTTTCGATGGTAGAAGATTGCTGCTTTCTGTGGAGGACATCATAGATGGATGGTGACCTTGAGTAGTCTGTGCCTCTAGAGCCTGGCTATGAATTGCATTTTGTAGGTTAGGATGTTAGGCTGACAGATGAGGGCAACAGTACTGGCAGGGTTGAAGTAATTGGAAGGCAAATGCAGGTATCCTGAGTGGAAACAGCAGATTTGTGCTAAAGGAGCCACTTCTAGCAATACAACATAAGCAATCAAAGCAATCTGATGAAGGACTGCTGCATCAGTCTCTAAGGCACTTTGAAAACTGTAGTCCACAGCCACAATCGCAACAGTCTCAGCTGTCAAGGCTGAAGCTTGAAATTTGCTTAATTGCAAGCTGAGACATTGTCCATCAAATGCTGTATGATGGTTGAGTCCCAAGGATGCACTGGTAGGGTGAGCATTTATTGTCTATTCTGCTAGGTAATGTTTTCCAAGATTTAAGTCCAACTAGACCAAGTGAACCCGTTGGGCCCAAACCTCTCCAGCATTGGTGCAGCACCCATTCCTCCCCCACTCCCCCCTTCCCTCACCCCCTCCCCCCCCATCTCCATCCCCATCTCCCTTACCCCCTCCCTCCTCCCCCTCTGCCCCTTCCTCCCTCCCCCACCCCCTCCCCCTCCCTCTCTCCTTCCCCCTCCCTCCCCTCCCCCTCCCTCCTCCCCCTCCGCCCCTTCCTCCCTCCCCCTTCCCCTCCCTCCCTCCTCCTCCCCCTCAATCCCTCCCCCTCCTCCCTTCCTCCTCTCCCTCCCTCCCCCTCCCTCCTCCCCCCTCCCTCCACCCCCTCCCCTTCCCCTCCTCCTTCCCCTCCCCTCCACTCCATCCCCCTCAACCCCCCTTATCCTCCCTCCTCCTACCCTCCCTCCCTAGGAGATAGATTTTAAACTTAAAAATGTTAATAACTTGAAAAATATAACACCAATTTCAATTAAACTTCCCCCATTAGCACCAAAGGGACGACGGTGAGGAAGGTGGGCCTGAAATTGTCACGCTATCGTGTACCCTTTTGGCTGTAGTTCAGCAACAAACAAACAAACGAACAAGAGTTATAGTATATAGATGATGATGATGAAGGGCCGAGTGAAATATTTCCAAGTCAAGATGGTGTGTGATCTGGATAGGAACTTGCTGATGGCGACATTCCTTTCCGGGGGTAGAAGTTGTGGGGTGATGTTAGTCATTCTGAAGAGAGTAACTGTTGAGCATTTTGTAAATGTCGCACCATGTTGTCATAGTGGTGGTGGATTGGCTGCTAATTAAACTGGCTGCTTTGTCCTGCAAAGTGTTAAGTTCACATCCAGGCAAGTGGAGAGTAATTCATCACACTCTTACCTTGCACCTTGCAGGCAGTTAAAAGACTTAGGGCACACAATAGTCAATAGTCAATTTTATTTGTCACATACACATAAATGTGCAGTGAAATGAAAGATTACTCACAGTCGAACAATAAGAGCAATAAAAATAAGCAATAACACACACAATCACAAACCAACACCAAACAAAAAGAAACATCCATCACAGTGAATCTCCTCCAGTCACCTCCTCACTGTGATGGAAGGCCAGAATGTCTTTTCTCTTCCCCTGCCAACTTCTCCCGCGGTCAGGCTGTTGAAGTTGCCACGTTCCAGGCCGCACCGGACGGTGAAAGGTCTGCAGCGGGCCGACCCAAGCCCCGCGATCCGGGGCGGGCGAAGTCGCCGCTGCTGCACGTCTGGGCTCCCAAATGTGAAGCCCCCGCCGGGCAGAGAAAATCCCGCGGCCTACTTCAGGCCGCACCAAACGGTGAAAGGTCCGCGGCGGGCCGACCGAAGCCCCGCGATTTGGGCCAGGCGAAGACGCTGCCGCTGCCGGAACTCCCAATGTTGCCCCCCCCCCCAGGGCACGGCCTGCGAGCTTCCGATATCAACGCGGCCCGCGGCCGAAGAAGCCTCCGGAGCCTCCGAAGGCGAGCCGCACTCGCAGCGCCACCACATCCTCCGCAGATGGTAAGTCCGGTCCGCGGGCTCTGCGAACCAGAGCCCAGGTGGTCCCAGCCGGAGGCCGCCAGCTCCAGGTGTTTGGCCGATGGTAGGCCGCAGTGGGAACGGAGTCACGACCCAGAAAAAAGGTCGTGTCTCCGTTCGGAAGAGACAATTTTACAGTCCCCCCCCCCTCACACATAACACACAACCACAAAAAGACACTACATCATATCTAAACACTACAATAAAGACAAAAAACAACAAAAAACACAAAAGACAAACGGACTGCAGGCGAGCCGCAGCTGCTAGGACAACGCAGGTGCTCTTAAGATAATATAATAATATATTCCTTTATTTGTCCCCCACCGGGGAAATTTGCAGTGTTACAGCAGCAAGTGGATAGCAAGAGACATTCAATATAAATAAAAATAAAGATAAGGATAATTGTCATCATTTACTGTGTTTTAAATTTTTTTTTTACTGTTACTGTTAACTGGTCTGTTGACTGGTCTGCTGGGAGTTGCGCTAGTTGTGCAGTCTCACAGCAGCGGGAAGGAAGGACCTCCGATATCTCTCCTTCACACACTTGGGGTGAAGGAGTCTGTCACTGAAGGAGCTACTCAGTGCACTGACAGTGTCCTGCATGGGGTGGGAGTCGTTGTCCAGCAGCGATGTTATCTTTGCCATCATCCTCCTCTCTCCCACTGCCTGTACTGAGTCGAGGGGGCAACCCACGACAGAGTTGGCCTTCCTAATCAGCTTGTCAAGTCTCTTCCCCTCCGCTGCTGAGATGCAGCTGCTCCAGCAGACCACTCCATAGAAAATGGCTGATGCCACCACAGTATTGTAGAAGGTCCTTAGCAGTGCCCCTTGCACTCCAAACGACCTGAGTCTCCTCAGCAGGTAAAGTCTGCTCTGGCCCTTTTTGTACAGTGCATTGATATTTTCGGTCCAGTCAAGTTTATTGTTAAGGTAAACACCCAGGTACTTATAAGAGTCCACTCTCCCAATGTCCATTCCCTGGATGTTCACCGGTGTCGGGGGGACGTGGCTGCACCTGCGGAAATCCACCACCATCTCCCTGATTTTCCCCGCGTTGATCCGGAGGCGGTTCCACTGGCACCAGTCCACATAGTCCCTGGTCAGTTCTCTGTACGCCCTGTCATCGTCGTCTGTGATGAGGCCGACGATGGCAGAGTCGTCAGAGAACTTCTGTAGATAGCAGTTTGCTGAGCTGTGCCTGAAGTCCGCAGTGTACAGGTGAACAGGAAAGGAGCTAGCACTGTTCCCTGCAGAACCCCAGTGCTGCAGACCACCATGTCCGAGACATAGCCCTTTGTCCTCACATACTGTGGTCGGTTAGTGAGGTAATCCAGAATCCAGGATGTGAGGTGGTGATCCACTCCTGTGCGCTCTAGCTTGCCCCCCCCAGACGCCCAGGCTGGATGGTATTGAACGCACTGGAGAAATCAAAGAACATGATTCTCACAGTGCTACCAGGCTTCTCCAGATGGAAGTGTCGTAGGTAGATTATGGCGTCCTCCACCCCTGGTAGGCAAACTGCAGCGGATCCATTGATGGTCTCACCAGGGGGCAGAGATGGATGAGGACCAGTCGCTCCAGGGTCTTCATCAGGTTGCGATGTCGGTGCCGTCGGCCTGTAGCTGTTGAGTTCCTTTGGGTGCGGCGTCGTTGGCACCGGTACCACGCAGGATGTTTTCCACAGCTGTGGAACTCTCCCCAGTTTCAGGCTCAGATTGAAGACGTGCTCCACTATCCCGGTCTGCACAAGACTTGAATTGCTGGCAATTCCCAGCAGATGTGTTATTTGCTGAAGAATAGGCAGGTTTGTGCCTGTTCTTGTAGCTCCAATTTTAATGTGGCTGATCCAGCTATATTCTTAGTCATTGATGATTACCAGCATATTGATGATAGGGATTTGGAAATGCCGTTAAATGTCAAGGATTTTAATCTTGCACATATGTAGTCATTATCAGACACATTTGTGTTATATGGGTTACTTGTTATGTATCAGCTTATACATAACTGTTGACAACATCTTGCCACACAAAAGCAGAACGGTCTTCATTTTTCGAAGAGTTGTAAACATTGTGCAACCATCAGTAAAAAAACTACTTCTGATCTTATGATGAAAGATCATTGAATGTTCCCAAGATATATGAAGAACTTTTTTGGAGTTCACATCAGTCGGCAGACTTACCTCCAATGCAAAAAATCTTGGAGTTTGTTCCCTGCCACATGGCTTATTCTGCAGCGTCTTCAAGATGAAAACAGATTCCAGAAATAAAACAGAAAATGCTGGGAAGACTCAGCAGGTAGCACAGCCTTTGTGGAAAGAGAAACAGAGTTAATGTTTCTGGTCTAGGACCCATTGTCAGAAATGAAAAATAGAAAAAACAAGGTTGTTTTAAATTCATGGTATGCACCAGCTCTTGACACGGCTGCAATACATTAATGCTGCTCAACTGGAGAGGGGTAGTTGGGTGACAGACAAGTTGGATTGAATGATCTGTTTCCAAGCTGTAAGATATGTCCACCAAGTTTAAACCAAGTTGCTATTTTTAATTTTAGTCTCAATATTTTTGTATTTGTTCACAGTATGTGGATGTCACTGATAAAGTCAGCATTGATTGCCCATTCTTATTAGCTTGTGAATTGTGCTATCTTCTCGGTATGTCAGCAGTTAGTAAGGAGTCAACCAAATCATGCAAAGGCTAGACTGCATAAGATTGGCAGCTTTGCTTCCCTGATGACAGTGCTGAAGCAGATGGGTTTATATAACAATCCAGTAACTTCACCACGTCTGCTACCAGCTTTAAAATAAAAGTAATTGTTCTCCTGACTTTCAATTCCGCAGATGTTGAGGTGGGGTTTGAACTCACATCTTGAACTCATGAGTTTAGGATAATCGAATAACATAACCACTGTATCATGCTATGCTTTGACATTGGAGCATGCAGGTTAAGATTGTCTTCTGAGAAAGAGTCTTTATTGGCCGTGTGCTGCACTGAGTTTTCTATCAAATATGGATGCAAGCATGTAGCTTAGGAGGGAGAGAAATCAACCTGTTAAAATGAAGCCTTCACAATTCAGGGTCCATTGACTTTCTTTTCTTTTCCAAAGCAGTTGATTCCATTTTCAAATAGTTTCTACATGTTTTTGAAACTTCACAAAATTATTGAAATTGGGATGGTAATTCATTATGAATGCAGTTTTCACACCTGAATTGTTGATAAGGCATTATGTGTCTTTCCCAATGCACTGTCTGTACATCTAAACAATATCCAAAACAAAGAGTGAATGATGACAATTCCCAGCAGGTCAGGCTGAATAATGTAACTGAAGCAACAGCTGGCTTTCACCTCCTGTCCCCCCCGTCACCTAGTGATTTATTTCCACTATTAATAAAACATATCAGGTCTATTGCTGATGATTGTGTCACGTCCACAGTGGGAAGGCTCAATGCAGGTGAGTTGATTCCTTTGTTATGTTTATCTTCTTCCTGTACCACGCCTTCCCATCCACAACGATTGGCGAAGTCCTTCACCACATCCCATCGATTTCCCAAACCTCTGCTCTTACCTCCTCACCTCCTGCACTGAAAAGCAGAGAATCCCCACATCTTAATTTGCTATCCTCCCAGCCCCTGCATTCAATGGACCATTTTTTACAATTTCTACTAGCTCTAACCTTCAATCACAAGACATATCGTTTCCTCAAAAGACTGTGCATTTACTCTTTCTATTCCTCTCATGATCCTCTACACCTCCATAAGATCAACACTCATCCTCCTGTGCTCCATGGAATAAAGTCCTACACTGCTCAATCTCTCCCTATAGTTCAGGCCCTCGAGTCCTGGCAACATCCTCGTAAATCCTCTGCACCTTTTGCAGCTTGACAACATCTTTCCTATAAGATGGTGACCAAAACTGAACATAATGCTCTAAATGTGGCCTCACCAATGTCTTATACAACTGTAACATGACCTCCCAACTTCTGTACTCAATATTCTGACTGATGATGGCCGATGTGCCAAAAGCCTTTTTGAACACCCTTTCTACCTGTGACTATGTACCTGCGCTCCGAGATCCCTCTACTCCACAACACTCTCCAGAGCCCTGCCATTAACTGTGTAGGTCCTGCCCTCATTAAACTATTGAAATGCAACACCTCACATTTCTCTGTATTAAATTCCATCAATCATTCCTCAGCCTACCTGCTCAACCGATCAAGATCCTGCTGCAGTTTTTGACAACCACCTTCACTATCTTCAATACCATCCACTTTAGTGTTATCTGCAAACTTGCTCAGCATGTTTTGTCCATTCTCATCCAAATCATTAATATAGATGACAGCAATGGGTTCAGCACCAAAACCTGAGGCACACCACTCACCACAGGCATTAAGTCCAAAAAACAACCTTCCACCATCACCTTCTGCTTCCTTCCATGAAGCCAATTTTCTATTCATTCATCTATCTCTCCTTGGATTCCATGTGATCTAAACTTCCAGAGCAACCTATCATGCAGAATCTTGTCAAAGATTCTGTGCCGTGCGTGGGTTTTCTCCGAGATCTTTGGTTTCCTCCCACACTCCAAAGACGTACAGGTTTGGAGGTTAATTGGCTTGGTATAAGTGTAAATTGTCCCTTGTGTGTGTAGAATAGTGTTAATGTGCAGGTATCGCTGATCAGTGTGGTCTCAGTGGGACAAAGGGCCTGTTTCCATGCTGTATCTCTAAACAAAAATGCTTTGCTGAAATCAATATATACAATGTCAACAGCTCTGCACTCATCAACCTTTTTGGTCACATCTTAAAAACACTCAATTAAATTTGTGAGACACGATCACCCACGCACAAAACCATGCTGACTATCCCTCATCAGCCCTTGTCATCTATATACATGCATCTAAATGCTTGTACATCTTATCCCTCAGAATACTCTCTAGTAACTTTGCAACCACAGATGTTAGGCTCACTAGCCTGTAGTTCCCAAGCTTTTCCCAACAGCCCTCCTTAAATAGAGGCACATTTGCCAAGGTCTGACTTGAAAAGTTAACTCTGCTTCTCTTTCCATAAATGTTACCTGCCTGTTGAGGGTTTCTACTATTTTCTGTTTTTATTTGATGTGTTTCTTTGATACAAGTGTATTGCAGTGGCTTTCTGTTACCATTGTGGGTATTAAAGTGATACAAATCCATCATCTTCAAAGTACAATTGCTTCATTTAAGTTGGTGAGTTGCTACTACCTTAAGAAAACCTGACAAGTGGGTTACCTATTAGAGCATTTGTTTGTAAAAGCTTAAATAAAATTACACTGCCTCAATAAATAGCTATATTTTCTTAATGCTCCGTGGCTAAATGAGTTAGAGTGATTCCCAGCTGGATTCGTATTAGAGTGAATAGCATATTGCACTCATCAATATTTGAAGATATCTTTTGAACTTACAAAATATTCATTCACTTGTCGAAATCAATTGACATAACTGCAGGTCTTTTTATACCCTTTGCATTGATATCATTTCTATGTGGGCAGTTTAATCAACAATCTACCTAAGAAAGCTTTAAAGATGTCAATCGTACTTGGGCCGACCTAGAGGGGAACGCATGGTGTCAGCTGATGTGCTGAAGGCGATCTGGGAACTAGAGGGATGAAGTACACCCTGGACAGCAAGGGAGACACTTTAATTTAACTTTTGCAATAATCTTCTAAATCAAGTTATTTTGAAAGAAAAAAAACAAAAAACATGCAGAATGGGGGCATGAGTATAAAGGCTAAGAGAAAATGGAAGTGTAGTTTCCCATGTAGATTTAAATGGTAAAAAATCCATTACAACAAATCACTTACAACTTATTTGGTCTAATTATCCCCTTTTTAATCAAAGTATTGTTGTATCACAAACGGACACAAGGTGCTGGAGAAACTCAGCAGATCAGGCAGAATCACTGGAGAACGTGGATAGGTGATATTTTGGGTTGAGTTATTTCAGGTCTTCAATTTCGTAGTTGAATGTGCTTTAAACATACTGGTACTTCATGGCAAAAAAGCATAAGCTGGCATTGAAAGGAGGAGAAACATTGAATGCACCACAACGTCTTTAGGGGTAGGTTCTAATGACCAAATTAACTACTTTCCCAAGTATCTATAATGCACGACTAATTTTGTGCAAGAGCATTTTAATCAAGTATTCTAAAACACTATTGCTTGCTAAATAACTTTTCCTCTGTCCTACAAAATAGCAAGGTATTTCTTGCTAAAACCTCTTGGGTAAATCTAGTATGCAGATAGGAAAAATGAATAATAAATTATGATAATCTGATGTAATGTGCATAAGTTCTTTTTTAAAATTGCAAAATAAATTTCCATCATAACGTGGTTAAATTTAATTGTAACTGGTTAAACTGAAACAACAGATTTTTGATCATTATTGGTAATTCTGTTTATCTATTTATTTTAAAATACTAGCTTGCACCATGGAGTTGCAGTATGTATTTGCAGAATAAATTTGAGAAATGCTTTAACAAATCCTGTGGAGCCTTCTATTCCAACTTGTCCCTTGCACTTACTCCACCCACTCTAACAACTATGCTTGATCTCTGTACAGCTATTTTGGCAAATTTGTTTCTCCAAATTCAAGACATTGGAGATAAAAAGCTTGATTTGCATTTGTGAGTGTTATGCCCCTGGAATTTTTATTGTGTCTATCACTGTCGAGGGGACAACTGTAGGAAATAAATACTGTACATCTGTTGTCCAGAGGCTCACAGAGTATGCCAGTTATGTATTCTTTTGTCGAGTGACAGGGAAAGGTCAGACCTTCAATAAACAGGAAATTAAAAAGGAGATGCACAGTTCAAGCATTAATAGCAAGGATTTTATCAGGCGTTATCTTTGATAAAAATTTGAAAGAATCCCAACCTAATTTGCCAAAAGTCTGCAATTCTATCAAATCTTAAAATTCTCAAATCAACTTATTTCTTACCTGAACATACAACATCTTCTATTTGTTGAACTGATTATAGGTTTTCACTGAATATCCTATTGTATTAGAAATACATTGAGCTAAATCATACTGGCAAAGGACATTGTTTCCACCAGGAATGGCCAACATTTAGCTACCTTGGCAGAGCTTCATTCCTCCTCGCTGATTAACTCCAAAGTGCACGGCATCATCAAGTTTGACCCCTGCATATCGCCGAGGTAAATATAGTTTACAGACAATACTGGCAGTGATTCGAGGCAGTAGGCTCAGTCCTTGAAGATTCACCGACCTCCAGCTCCTGTGAAAAGAAAGTGTATAATTGTTTCACCAGTTGATAAGCAATCCTAAACCGGATAAATCCCGTAGGGAATTCAAGAGACTTTTTTATCAAGAGACTTGTTAGAATGTGTTATTTGCAACAACATGGTGTAGATGCGGCACTTTTAATGACAAACTGCACAAGCATATAAGGCAGAGAGGATGTTGATGTAGAGGGTGGGTGGAGAAACGAAGCATTAGAACCAGCATTGATTAATTGAGCCATGTGGTCGATATATATGCTGTAAATTCTATTCAAGCCCATGTTACTTATGAATAGTCAAAGTTTATCCTGTTTTTTTAAAATACCATTGCCATCCTTGTTTTTTTAAATGTTGTGCTTTTACCTAGTTCAGCATGAAATACATCATACAGGAAAATTTGATATCCACCTCAGTGTAATATTCAACGATGAGAGAAAACAAATGTGATAAACTTTAAATGATCACTCACCACAAAATACAAACCAGAAGTGGGATTTATCAGAAACTGGGTGTGCTATTTTACATTTTTGTATGGATATGAGGACATCTTCAGTGGTTCAAAACAAACTTAAGAAATGTTCCCAATGCCAGAATAAATATTTATGTCTTTGTGCTAAAAAGGCAGTTCTTTTTACCACCTTCAAACATTAATGACAACAAATAGGCATTGCCAATTGCATCTTTGGAGTTCTAAATATGGTATCCTTGGCACAAGTGCACACTCTATATTTTATTACTCGGTGCAGATAGCACAACGTGCTCTGTATGCCATTTTGCAAACATTGTGAATATCCACTGGAAGTATGCAGGCGAGCGTGTAAAGATGATTTGACACCAGTTCTGTCCTTTTGTGTTTGATATACAAATCAACGCTCTTTATTAATCTTGCTAAGTACTCCCCACTCTTGTGATATTTACCATGGAGTTACAAGTGGATTATTTCCAGCTGCTGCCACAGATATTGAAAGACTTTCTGCTGACTCTATACTGCCAGGTGCATTCTCGTGCACTCCTTTGGAATGGATGTCAAAAAATGTCAAATGGTAGAGTGCACAAGCATGGAGATGAAAGTGGCTAACTCTTCTATACAGGAAATGATAGATTCCCAGTACCTCACAAAGCCTTATTCCAAACTGATGGTCGAATCCTCAGTATGCCCTAATATTGTGCCTTTATTGATAGGCTTCCCATACAGAAAGTATTAGATTGTCCAGATCCATTTAACTTTCTTACCTACTGACACAAATTTGAAATCTGAATTCCTGGCAATGAAACCTTATGTATATACTTGCCATCTGCTGGGCTGGCACTACTCAAGTCTATTGTCCCAAACATCCCCCACCCCAGGATCTCACCACATTAATTAATGCTTCATTACTCCTCCAGATTCCCTTGCAATGTCAGCAACTGAACAGGTGATTGGGTGTGTAATGTTAAGTGAGTGCATTTCCATTGTTACTGCTTTGCACATCAGCTGCCAGCATCTGCTTCAGGTATACTGCTCTCTTCTTCAAGAGTTGCAGGGTAACTTTAGCTGGAAGGGGCCATTCACATTATTGGCTCCCCAATCGAGCCGATGAAAGGTTAGTAGAGGTGGAACAAAAAACTGCGGGTGCTGGAAATTGAAACAAAATAAAGGTTCATCATGAATGGTCGTGAAGACCTTGAAATGAGCAGACAACACTAAGCTGGCATAATGCCAATATTGCATCATTGGATGTGGGTTGCCTGCAATTGCAATTCCTGAATTTGTTTTCAAGGGCGAGTGAATTCAAGCCCCTGAACACTTCTTTAAAATGAGAAGCTGTTGAGTGGAGTTCTTTGCTAGTTTTAAATTATGCAAGTGCAAAGTTGTTAAATTATGCAAGTACAAGTACAGAGAAGATAGGTGCCTAACACTCTCATCTAAACGGTACTGCAGCATAATATTCCCATAACCCTTGCATCTCCCAGTCCACTGTAATATTATTCTCACTGCAATAACACTACTTCTCAACAAAATCCTCTGCCGGCCAGGTTTTGCTGTAAGCTATTTGGGCATGTAGAATGAGTACGGAAAACACATGAACTCTCAGCATTGCCTAACCTAAGCAAGAGGATTGAGTTTTTGTAACTGAATAGCATAAACCAACAAGTTGATCAGACTCCTAGCTCCAGAAACACAAGCAATCTCTGGGGAGTTGTGTTCATGCAGAAATGTAAAAGTTACTGGCCGGAAGGAAAGCAGTTTTTCAAGATGAATATTTGCATTTTGAAAAATTATTTTATCACCTCTATATGGGATGCAGCCTTAATCATAGTTAGCAAACATAATTACACGTTTGTTACAGTATTATTTACCTTCAAACATCTGTCAACAATGAACACAATTTCCGCAAGCTGGATACCAGTCAACCAAGGCAAAACTAATCATAGCCTGTCCTATCACTTTTCTCCGTGAAAGAAAGCCATTCTGTTATGTTCCTTCTCTCCTCTTCTCCATTAAAGAAGGATTGCATGTGGCAGTCTTCACAGTGACCTTCTTATTCCATTCTTTCTTTTCCTGAGAGCTCCATTTGAAGAACTTAAGATTGGAAATAGTTTATCGAAATTGTAACCTTATAGTAACTGAAGCCCATTTTTTTCTTCTGATCTGCTTATGTGACAACAATACAAATTAATTTGCTGGATGTTTGTGTGTGTAAATAAAGTTAATCTTACACGTCAAGCAAATTTATAGATAAAGCTTTGGTTCAATACCAATTTGCTGGCAACTCTTAAGTTTCTCAACTACTGTTTATATGAGAAATAAGAAAAATATCAGCAATTAAACGATCTTAGTCCAACTGTCTGGAAAGTAACAAAAAAGTACTGGAGTAAGAAAGTTATGGAAAGAAAGATTACCAATTGTATCCTGTCCACACAATATGATATGCAAGTCTATTTCAAGAGTAAATTGCTCTAGGTGTGAAGAAATTAATTCTGATTTCATTTCTAAATTCAGCACTCACAAGTGTGAGCCAAGGACACTTCTTTGCGGTAGCATTGCCTATCTTGCAATAATGTTCCTAGTTCGTCCTCTTAAGCCTATTTAGCATTGTGGTGCTCACTAATAATCTTTGACAGATAAAGGAAGCTAAAATGGGTGTCACTGGAAAATGTGCATTGAGATCTTGACCCCATAAAGGTAACAAAAAACATTTGTATTGTGATTTATTAACATGATTTCTGCAATAAACTATTACTTTGGCATTTGACCAATTTCATAAAATCTAGTCAAGTGATAATGCAAGCCAGCTTGAAGCTCCCTTCAGTCCCTGAAGCTCTCTGAAGCTTTGTTGATGCAATAGGAACAAGGCAGGTATCACAATAGTCCAGCAAGGCTATTGAAACATTGGTCAATGAGTGAGAGATGAAGAGAAATATCCGTCATCCACAAAAGCCAGGAAGCCCTTCAGGCACCATTTGGAGCCAGCATCTACGGTGAACATAAACAGTCAAGTCTGATAAAGGATTTAACCTATTCTCGTAAATCGGAATAGGTTTTGAATAGACTGACATTATCTCAACTTACTCATATATTACATTATAGCATACTTTATTGTGAAAGAGTTCAACTTATACATTTGAAAGAATCAAGTCTATTTCCAGCAGTAGAGCTTGTTACATGGCAAGACAAATGGCTTACAGAAATATTCTTTCTATAAATCACTTTTGTGCATCTCCCTGCCAATGCCGAAAGTACCCTAATTCTATTGTTCCAACACATCATTATTTTTTACATTATGCAATTCTTTTAGGATCCAAAATGCTTTAAGCACATGAATTCTCATCTATTTTCTATTTCTCATCCATTTCCCAGTAATCAATCCTATATTTTATATCATTTCAATCTTCTTGTCAACCCTCATTAGTTACATTATCCATTGTTATACAACAGCCACTAGAAAATGTACACAATATTCAAAGTAGAGTCACTTTGACAGTTTATGACACAAATGTGGTTCAATATTGACTTTTTAATCTTTTATATGATTCTCATTTCTTTATTTATACCAGCAGGTTTTTCCAGTTGCTCATGTGCTGATTATTGACCAATGCTACTGACCAAGACTAACAGTGCCACATGAGATCAACAAATCAGTATCAACTTTTGGCTTGCACAAGATAAGGAGTCAAATTACTGACTTGTTTGCAGCATAAAGGCAGCTTGTTCCTGTTGCTGAATTATAATTATTTATTGACTAAATTGAGAAAACTACCTTAAATGAATGACGATTCTATTATAAAGTTCAGAAAGGGGTCATTCTACACCTATGGATTCACTGACTTGAATGCAACCAGATTTTTCTCTCTCCTTCTTTACTTCTGTATCTTGGCATCAAGGAAGAGTTATTTTCATCCTGTTAGGTGGGTTCTGAGGTGACTGTGTTGGTTGAATCATTGGCAACTGCAAATTGTCCTTAGTGTGGAGACTGATTGGTAGAATCTGGGGGGAGTTGATAGGAATGTGGGGAATATTTAATAGGATTTGAGAAAATTGTGAAAATTGCTGCTTGCTGATTGATGGACACTTGGTGGTTTGAAGGGTTTGTTTCTGTGCTGCATGATTCTATGACGGCCCAGTAGAATGTGTATTTTACCTTTATTTCCTGTCATTAATTCACCAGCCAAAGAAACATCGAAATAATCGGAATGATCTCGATAAGGAATACCTAGTTAATATTGGAGTCAAGAATGGAACTGCCCAACAACTACCATGGTCCTGCCCTGGCTGCCAGCTTTGGAAACAGTCAAAATAAATGTTTGTAACATATAACCTACAGCTTTTTTAATGACCGTATTATATAGTACCAATGTGGCCATTTGAAATGCTAATGTGATTTAATTATGTGTCATTGCCTTACAAATTGAACTGTATTTGCATGATCATACCTATGGAGTTGGAATGTGCACAAGGCTGGTTAGAAATCCTGTTTTCCAAAAATTCAAAAGGGCACTTTCATTATCTTGCTCATGTCAAATGGTCATAGAAACAGGCCATTCGGTTCATCACAATATGCCAGCCATTATGCCTATCTATACTAATCCCTGAATTAATTTATATCCCTTTATGCCTTATTCATTAATGTATCTGTCCAGTTGTTACCGTTTCTCTCTTCACCGGCAGGTCATGCTGGATGCCAATTATACTTTGTGTCTTACAAAGTTATAGATTCATGAAGCAGAGTAAGAAGCAAATACATGTAAGCCCATTACAAAGGCAAAATATTAAAATATATACTTATCACAGTGCAGAAAATTGTATATTAATGAAAATGTATGGAGCACAAAGTGAAAGTTACATCCTTCCAATTAGTTCAGTGTGCAAGTCTGTTCATTGCATTACTGAACTACAACTTAGACTTGATCAATATGAATTACCTAAACTTCATGGAAAATTAGTGCATTAGAAATATTGGGGCAGATTTTAATCATATCTGCCCAGAGAAATGGGACAGATCAGCAAATAAAAATGAGCAAAGTCCCCATACTCAAAACTCAACACCTTTCTTGCTATTTCCAATCTTCACCTTTATGAACTTGATTCTGTGTGAGGAGTTTGATTAAAGTAATAATAAGATTGAAAATTCTGGAAATGTTTCGTACTTTTCATGCAGCAGGTGTGGGTAACTGATGAAAGGTTACTTAGTTGAAAGACTAACACTTTTTCTGTCTCTAGAGATACAGCCAAATCAGATTTTATTTCAGATTCTGTGTTCCCCAGCAACGGACTGTTCCAGCTGCTACGGTCAGGCAAACGCCTCTGCTGTCACGCTGTGAAAACAGAGAGGATGAGACGGAGTTTCTTTCCACAGGCCATCAGGACTGTTAACTCTCATATCACCAGGGACTAATTTAATTTACTGTATTAAGTTATTTTTTGTGTTAAATTTTTTTTTTCTATTCTGTTTTGTAATCCGCAGGCGTTGCCACTTTCATTTCACTGCACATCTTGTATATGTATGTGACAAATAAAGTTGACTTGACTTGACTTGACTTGATCTGATGTATTTTAGTTTTGAATTCCTATTTAAAGCAGATGAGAGCCTCATTAGTTTATGCAGATCAGACCATTAGGATCAGCCAAGCGAAAACAATTTCTTGCATTTTCCAACTCTGGAGAATTGTTGTAAAATGTCATTTTGTTTTTCTGCCATAATATCAGGGTAAGTGCAGGAATTCTGCAGCACTGTTCCGCAGCAGACCATATCTCTAATGCCCTTCATTGCATGAGTTAGTTTTTTCTCGAAGCACAGATGTACAGGATTTCAAGTTTCTAATCAAATTAATACCTTTGGTGCTGAGCTTGGAAATTTGAGCAGGGGTGCTTTAAAATAATTGCTCAATAAAGCCAAATAAATACAAATTGTATCATTAGACAATGATATTGTATCAGTAATTGCATTCTAAAAATTAGACAAATTCTGCTGTCTCAAGCATTGTATTCTTGTGTTGATACAATTATGTTGTGCAAGAAAGAATTATAGCTGGGCTCGCTGGTACTGAGATAATCCATAAGGAATATCTTTACTACTATAATGAAGCCGAGAAAAATGATCGATGGCAGCTGAGGTAACATGGGATTCCTTGAGATCATTCTATTGCTGGAACTCTCGGAGGAATAACAGCACACTGCAGTCCCTAATAGCAAAAGCATTTGTCTTTTTTTTTCAAGTGAAAGGCAAATGCAAATGCAAGAAGACTGAATTATATTGAAGGTGAGAAATTGATTTCTACTTCACAACAATGGAATTGAGGATATTTCCAAAAGGATGTCTGTGTCATTCCTTATCGAGGAAATCTCTGTTACTCATGGCTGAAGAATAATTTGCATGACAATATCAGTGTATACAAGATAAAATAACGTGAGAAATGCACTAGAGTGAGAAAAGGAAGGCAGCACCTACATAGTTCAATCCCCAGACTGAAGAAGCGTCTCGACCCGAAACTTCAGCCTTCTCTCCTGAGATGCTGCCTGACCTGCTGAGTTACTCCAGCATTTTGTGAATAAATACCTTCGATTTGTACCAGCATCTGCAGTTATTTTCTTACACGTTCTGATGGAGCAGATCTCAACATGGCTGGCAGGCCAGTATCCTAAGGATTAACAGTGCAAGAATTAGTCAAAGGTTAAAAGTTTATTCACACAACTTCAACATAATATGCTGAATATTAGGTTAAGCTGCAGAACAATTCTACACACATTTCTGTATGTCTTGACATCTATTACGAAGCATGACCCTTTTTGATAAGAATTTTACTTCCTCAGTAGCTTGTTTTCCCTAAATAGTGCCATACATCTGTAATAAGATTTTTAACCTCACTATGTAAAAAATTGCAATTCTCTTTTAGCACTGGAAAGCCAGTTTTGCTAGCTAACATTGTTTACCCTGAAACTTTTGTATTTAAAGGGTCAAAACTCAAACTGGCCTCACTGAAAGAACTGATCTCTAAAGCCTTAACTTTCAACCTCACGTGCATACTTTGGCTCCGATGCCCAGAGAGATTAGGGTTGCAGATTCCTAGCCTCAGTAGACTATTCCAGACTATTGATGCTACTGGGGTAGTCAGAGGGCACTCAAACTGTGTACTCAAGCCAAGTCAAATTAATTGAGTTTATTGTCATATGCACGTACGGTGAGGTACAGGTACAAAGAAAATCTTGTTGTGCTGTGATACTCAGACACAAACACAAAAAACATACTTTTTTCATAAATTCTACAAGGCAATGAAAAGAAAATGTAAACAAGCAAGGCATTAGTGTAACTCACATTTGGAAAATAAGTCCATGATAGTGCAAGAGGTGGTTCATAATGTTCCACTGTGGAGGTAGGACTAGGGTTGTGCAGGTCATTTCAAGAACCTGATGGGTGCAGGAAAGTAATTGTTACTTTCTTTACCTCCCTACCAAAAGTAACAATGAGAAAAGGACACAGTTCAGATGGTAGGGATACTTGATGATAGATGCTACCTTCTTGAGGCAGTGTCTTAATAGATCGCTTTCGATGGTGCCTGTGCCTGTGATGGACAAGGCTGAGGATCAATGAGAGAAGACTTTGTTTACTTTTGTTAGCCCACAGAAGCAGACAATGGGAACAGAGGATAGACATAAAAAGCTGGAGTAACTCAGCAGTACAGGGAGCATCTCTGCAGAGAAGGAATGGGTGACGTTTCGGGTCAGTCAGAAGAAGGGTCTCGACCCGAAACATCATCCATTCCTTCTCTCCAGAGATGCTCCCTGTAACTGCTGAGTTAATTCAGGTTTTTGTGTCTATGTTTGGTTTAAGCCAGCAACTGCAGTGCCTTCCTACACAATGGGAAAGGACGTATGTTTTCCCACAAGTAAGCACCCTGAAGGCCGCAGCCTTCAGCCTACAACCACCGAGCCAGTTCCCCATGGCCAAACACATGACCTGGTGGACTGTGGCATACAGAGGGGAACCATCAAGCTGGTCCCTGCTCATCTCCCAGAGATCAGAGCCTGGGAGGATGGAGCCAGTGATGATGATGCGGTTGATGAGGAACAAGGCTGGTGGGAGAGGGACTGGGGTCTGGCCTACCACCCCCTTGAGTTCGACTGTAGGAGGCGTCCATGGGAACAAAGGTAAACAGGCTTGGAGAGGGACGGCCGTTCACTGGTCAATCCTCACTTTTAAGGAAGGAGATGCTGGAAGCTCACATCAGCCTGGGCTTGCCTGGAATGTGCACCACTTATAACAACTAGAGAGTCCCCCGGGTGGCACCGTCAGCAATGGCAGCCTCGCCAACGGCTGCCTGTCTTTTCATCTAATTTGTTATTTTTAGAGTGTTTTCAGATGTATGTGTTAATGTTCTCTGATTTGTTTTATGTGGGGGGTGGTGGAGGGGGTCGGGGGAAACTTTCTTCAATCTCTTACCTTGCTGGAGATGCAATTGTTTTCTGGATCGTATCTCCGGTCGCTCTGTGGCCTAACATCATGAAGCAAGAGGCTTTGCTCAAGACTGACTTTGAACCACACCGCGGGGCTGTGGAATTACCATTGGAGCCTGCGATTCCTTGCCTGGGATCGATACTCCAACCGTGGCCTGCGGATTTCAACATTGAGGAGCTCACAGTCTCGGGTAGAGACTGATATCGGGAAGCTTCAAAGTCGCAGGAGCTTCAACCAGCCCCGACCCGGGGTCCGATCACCCGGCACGGGGGAGTTGAGATTCTCCCCGATGCAGGAGCTTGATCGCCCCGACGCAAAGTGCCCGACCGACGGCTATGGGAGCCAAGATCACCCCGTCAACCGAAGGCTCGAGGCCCCCGACCACAGGAGAACAAAGAAGGGAAGAAGATTGAACTTTTTTTGCCTTCCATCACAGTGAGGAATGTGGAGGAGTCACTGCGGTGGATGTTTATGTTAAAAATGTATTCGGGCGTCTTGTTGCTCTTTATTGGTATGACTGTATGGCAAATCAAATTCCTTGTATGTTGCAAAACATACTTGGCTAATAAAGTACTATTATGATTATGATGAGTGGACTAGACTTTAGAAATTACGCCAGAACATGGCGCCTCTTGTACACGGGCTCAGTAGACTATTTCTGTATAATTTGTTAATCGGGGATGTGCTGAGACGTGACAATACTCTACTAGATTATTTGTAAGAAAATAATTTCACTGTGCATTTGTACTTCGCGCATGTGACAATAGAAGCACCATTGAACCATTGTTTTGCCCGATTTATTGATGGCATTCAGAAACTGTACCTATGTCCTTCCAGAGACATCTTTGGTAATCCTCACAAGGAGTACCTGCCAAATTACTAGTCCAGATTAGAACTGGAGTTGTAATTTTACTCATCTACTTCCATTCTGTGTTCACTGTACAACTAGTAATTGTCTCCTCTTTGCTCACTCTGAAAATGACATCTGATACCACCAGGTTTCCCTGACAACCTCTGCTATCAATGCACAAGTTACTTTAGCAATCTAATTAAACCAACCCTTGACATAATTTATGGAGATAATATTATTATCAATTATTTGGCATCAACAAAGGACAGTTTCCAAAATCACATTGCTCAAGGAAATAGCTATATCATTTATGCTTCTATTTTCAGATCTTATCCAAACTATAAAAATGCATTGTTTGTACTAGTGCTTTGGATTCAATATTAATACCATAGTAACATTGAATAAATTTAACATTAAGTAGTTTATCCTGTACACTTGCAGTTATTTTCTAGGCCCCATAGTCTCACAGCAATTGTGTCATAGTTTTGCTGCATTTATCCTGAGGGTCACGCCAGCGCTTATCTTTACAATGCTTGTAGCAAGAGCCTTTCTATTCTTTTATAAAATCTAAGCCCATCTCTCCCCTGTGACAAGTTAAAATGAACAGATGCAGTCTTAACTCAGTTGCAAAGTCCCAAGTCTCAACTGTGTGAAAGTGTGCCTTGTTTTCCATTCTGTCACTCAGTGTCAGAATCAAACACATGATGGTCAACAAAACATCAAACCATTTAAAAACTAATTCTCCTTCTTCCATGATCCAACTGGCTGATCAATGTCAAATCACAGAACAAACCATTTTTCTATTCCACAACTAAGTTTCTAATTTTGGCTTAAGTTTGATTTCTTGGACGCTGACCTGCATCAATGGGAAGACAAAGAGAGTCAATACCTCAGGTCAGAGACCCATTGTTTAGATTTCCAGCAACTGTAGTTTTTAATAAAATTTTCACTGGCTTTGGATGAAAATTACTCATTGCTCAGCACAAATTAGCATATTGTTTAATTTCCCTGAGGGTGGATGCGAGTTTGACAACTCTCATGTTCCTCATTTTAAAAGAAACTAGACCATCTGGACCAGTTGGGCCCAAATCTCTCCTGCATTGATGCAGCACCCTCTCCTCCCCCTCCCACTCCCCTCTCCTCCCTCCCTCCTTCCCCCTCCCTCCCTCCTGAGGAGATAGATTTAAACTTTAAATTGTGAATAACTTTTAAAATTTAACACAGATTTCAATGAAACTTCTTCCATTAGCACCAAAGGGACGACGGTGAGTAAGGTGGGCCTAAAATTGTCGTGCAATCGTGTACCGTTTTGGCTGTAGTTCAGGAACAAACAAAGAAACAAATGAGAGTTTTAGTATATAGATATTGAAATGAAATACAATCACAAAAGGCAAATTGTTGTCACACATCAGGACAATGTTATAAATCTGTCAACATTCCATTTCCCTTATTTCATAAGTGACAGAAACGGCCACCTTCATCTGTATACTAAATCTCTCGTTTGTTTGTTTGTTTATTCCTGAACTACAGCCAAAACGGTACACGATCGCGCAACAATTTTAGGTCCACCTTACTCACCGTCGTCCCTTTGGTGCGAATGGAAGAAGTTTCATTGAAATTGGTGTTATATTTTTTAAGTTATTCACATTTTAAAGTTTAAATCTATCTCCTAGGGAGGGAGGGAGGGAGGGAGGATAGGGAGGTTTGAGTGGGATGGAGTGGGAGGGGAAGGCTGAGGGGGGGAGGGGGTGGAGAGAGGGGGAGGGGGAGGGGAGGTGGGTGGAGGGATGGAGGGAGGGGGGATGGGGAGGGGAGGAGGGGGAGGGAGGGGGAGGTGAGGAGGACGGAGGGGGAGGGGAGGGGGGGGGAGGGGAGGGGAGGGTGGCAGGGGGGTGCACCAATGCGGGAGAGGTTTGGGCCCAACGGGTCCACTTGGTCTAGTAGGTTAATAAAATTAAAACGCTACATTTGAATAATGTACAGGTTCTGAATAATGCCAGTGAATCACGAGTCACTCTTTATTTTGCAAATTTTATATTGGATCAAGATGGAAAATACGCAGGGAAGGTGCTAGGCTTAAATGTAATGATACGCACAATCAGAGTTGGCTTTGACAACCTTGGGGCAAATGTGGCTGGTCATAATGTACTTAGTTCAGAAAAGATCAGTCAGAATTCCCTTTCTGATCACTGACCTTACAGACTATTGCAAGCTACAACTGCTGCTGGAAGATCATCAACGGTAACAAAACCATTTGGTCGACCCATTATCTGCTGATCTTCCAGTGCAAGAATATCTTCGCAATCAAATACTGCCAACCAGCGTGTTCCAAGGTGCAAGAAAATGTAATGAGAATGCACTGAAGTCTGATGTAGCTACTGCAAAGGCTCTCTGTGCACATGCCACAGTATAGGATCTTCCTGGACAAAGAGGGTCTGGGCACGGTGTAATAAACTCACAAACATCTGTGATAAAATGTTTGGGCATGGAATATTGGTGACATATTGATACTACATAACAATTATAAGGAAATATAAAGATATGCTTGGTACACTATCTTTTGATAATGCCACCTTCTGATTGGATTGTTGGAAAAAGTTCATTTCAGGGGCGGAAAAGATCTCTTGTTAGGAAGAGAACGTTTGTAGACTTTATCTGATAAACATTGTTGCTATTTAAAGCAGAGCTTGAACTTATAAAGACAGAGGAAGGGAAATAATGAAAAGCTACTGAAAGTACTTCTCCAATAGACAAGGTTCTTAAATTACGCAGTAGGATATCTACATGCTGATGCCTAACACATGCATAAGAAATTGAATTAACATTAAGATAGCAAAATGTCAGAGTCCCAGATGAATAAATTCACACATTGTAATCCCAGACCACATAATGGTCTGATTGTATGAAACGACAACGTTTTTCCTGTTTTCACTTTTACATACATTGTTGCAACTTGTCTCCTTTTAACTTCTGAAATTAAGTGGCTCTTCAGGATCAGAAAGCTGATAAATGCGCAATCCTCCGCTAATCATTTAATGTCAGTAACCCACACCATCACTTTTTACACCATGTATATTTCAGGCCTTTGAATTTAAAAATATTTCGGCCTTCATCGGGACACATCAATAAAAACCCGTTTAACAGTTTGCCTGAATGGTAAATTACATCAATGGATGAATCATCTCCAAATAACATTAATTTATTTTATTCTGCCAAAGCACTCATGTTATACACTTGTTGTTTATTATTAGCTCTTACTGGGTAACTGTATTGCTCTGACAGGAAACAACACTGAAGGTTTTATTTGCAATCTTATGTTTGCCTCAGCTGCGTATTTGCGAAGTAAAGTTTCTTTGTCTCAGGCATTGTTCTGATAAAATATCAGCCTTTCCATATTGTGGCCATGTATCTATTGTAACACAAACAATATCTCAGATATGCAGTTCATATTTGAGAATCTAATTTAGAGGGCATTTTCAGTTTTTATATTTTTGGAGTTGCTTGTTCGGTGTAGGTGATAGGCAATTTCATCATAAATACACCTAGATCTAAAATCAGAGTCTTTTATTTCAATATAAAGTTTGTTTAAAAAATTCAGAAGTATGCAACACAGAACTGTTAACACCTTCATAACCACTCATGTTATTCCCTATCACATCATCCATGGACATCCATTTAGAAACATAAAGTTTGAGTGTCAGAGGTGCAAGAAGATTGTTGGCCTGCTTGAAAACTCAGGATAAATAGTGGGATTCATACACTTCACCTCCAATTTCCATCCTGCCCTTAAATATACCTGGACTATCTCTGACATCTCCCTCCCGTTTCTGGACCTCACCATCTCCATCACAGGAGACAGACTAGTGACGGACATTTACTATAAACCCACCGACTTGCACAGCTATCTGGACTACACTTCTTCCCACCCGGTCCCCTGCAAAAAGTCTATCCCCTACTCCCAATTCCTCCGTCTACGCCGCATCTGCGCCCGGGATGAGGTGTTTCACACTAGGGCTTCCGAGATGTCCTCGTTCTTCAGAAAACGGGGCTTCCCCTCCGCCATTATAGATGAGGCTCTCACTAGGGTCTCTTCTACATCCCGCAGCTCCGCTCTTGCTCCCCCTCCCCCCACTCGCAACAAGGTCAGAATCCCCCTCGTTCTCACCTTTCACCCCACCAGCCAGCGGATCCAACATATCATCCACCAACATTTCCATCACCTACAACGGGACCCCACCACTGGCCATATCTTCCCATCCCCTCCCCTCTCTGCGTTCCGCAGAGACCGTTCCCTCCGTAACTCCCTGGTCCACTCATCCCTTCCTACCCAAACCACCCCAACCCTGGGCACTTTCCCCTGCAACCGCACGAGATGCAACACCTGTCCCTTTACCTCCCCCCTCAACTCCATCCAAGGACCCAAACAGTCTTTCCAGGTGAGACAAAGGTTCACCTGCACCTCCTCCAACCTCATCTATTGCATCCGCTGCTCTAGATGTCAACTTATTTACATCGGCGAAACCAAGTGCAGGCTCGGCGATCGCTTCGCTGAACACCTGCGCTCGGTCCGCATTAACAAAACTGATCTCCCGGTGGCCGAGCACTTTAACTCCCCCTCCCATTCCCAGTCTGACCTTTCTGTCATGGGCCTCCTCCAGTGCCATATTGAGGTCCGCCGGAAGTTGGAGGTGCAGCACCTCATATTTCGCCTGGGCAGTTTGCAGCCCAGTGGTATGAACGTCGACATCTCCAACTTTAGATAGCTCCTCTGTTCCTCCCTTCCCCTCCTCCTTCCCAGATCTCCCTCTATCTTCCTGTCTCCACCTATATCCTTCCTTTGTCCCGCCCCCCTGACATCAGTCTGAAGAAGGGTCTCGACCCGAAACGTCACCCATTCCTTCTCTCCCGAGATGCTGCCTGACCTGCTGAGTTACTCCAGCATTTTGTGAATAAATCGATTTGTACCAGCATCTGCAGTCATTTTCTTATATATAGTGGGATTGGTTCTTCAGTTTGCCATGCTGTTCCACATTTAACTTTGTGAATTGATAGGATACAGATTAACCATGATTCCCCACCCTCCTGATTTTATGATCTCAGACATTAAAAACTTGCATTCACAGGATGTTGCGAAATATAAAGGCCACAAAATTATGTGGCAGGAATCCCCTTCAGCCTTGTTTTAACAGTTTAGAAGTGTAGCTGTTTATTAGTGGTATGTTGATGGATTGGCAGGAGAGCACTGAAATTTCCACCATTTGTGGTCCATTAAAAATTTGTGTTTAAGTGCAGGATTTACATCTGAGGATGTTTGATTTAGCCACTACAGGAAATGCTGCACATATCAAAGTACATCAAAGGGAAAATTCTGCGTGATTGGAGTCATACCTCACACAAAGTAAGACTGTTGTGGCTGTCTGGGGTCAATTCGCATCGCCCCACTGGAGATCCCCAATGCAGTCTCTTTGACCCACCATCTTCAGCAGTTTCATCATTAAAATTTCCTTCCATTACACGGTCAGAAATGGGTAAAAGCTATAGACAATTTATATCTGCAGCTGTAATTCCATCAGAAGTTTCTTTGGGAAGACAGGTTAACAGTTGTCTGGCATGGTCGCCATCATCTGCAAGGGTAAGAAGACCCCGATGGGAATTATTTACATGCCCCTGAATAGTGGCCAGGATATTACATCAGGAGATGTACAATTGTACAATTGTACAATTGGCATGTCAGAAAGGCAATCATGGAGGATTTCATTATGCAGGTGGCGGCACGGTGGCGCAGCGGTAGAGTTGCTGCCTTACAGTGCTTGCAGCGCCAGAGACCCGGGTTCGATCCTGACTACGGGTGCTGTCTGTGCGGAGTTGTACGTTCCCCCCATGACCTGCTGGGTTTTCTCTGAGGTCTTCGGTTTCCTCCCACATTCCAAAGATGTACAGTTTGTAGGTTAATTGGCTTGGTGTATGTGTAAATTGTCCCTAGTGTGTGTAGGATAGTGTTAATATGTGGAGATCGCTGGTCAGCGCGGACTCAGTGGGCCGAAGGGCCTGTTTCCGCCCTGTATCGCTAAATTAAACAAAAAAGGTAGACTGGGAAAATCAGGTTGGTACTGGACCCCAAGCGAGGGAATTTGTAGAGTGCCTACGACATGATTTCTTAGAGCAGCTTGTAGTGGAGCTTACCAGGGAAAAGCCAATTCTAGATTTAGTGTTATGCAATGAACCACATTTGATTGGGGTGCTTAAAGTAAAGGAACCACTAGTGGGCAGTGACCATAATATGATAAAATTCAATAGCAATTTGAGAGGGAGAAGAGGACATCCGATGGGTCGGTGTTACAGCTGAGCAAAGGTGACTATAGAGACGAGGGAGGAGCTGGCTAAAGTTAATTGGAAAGGGACCCTAGCGGGAACAGCAATGGCAGGAATTTCTGGGAATAATTTGGAAGATGCAGGATGTTTTCATTCCAAAGAGGAAGAAAGATTCTAAAGGGCGAATGAGGCGACCATGGCTGCCAGTGACAAGTGGTGTTCTGTAGGGGTTGATGCTGGGGCCGTTACTCTTCACATAGTACATCAATGATTTAGAGGAGGGGATTGAAGGTTTTGAGGCCAAGTTTGCAGATGATACATAGAAACATAGAAAATAGGTGCAGGAGCTAATTTGGCCCTTCGAGCCAGCACCGCCATTCATTGTGATCATGGCTGATCATCCACAATCAGTAACCCGTGCCTGCCCTCCCCATATCCCTTGATTCCACTAGAGCTCTATCTAACTCTCTTTTAAATTCATCCAGTGAATTGGCTTCCACTGCGATAGACTTGGAACAGTAAAGCACATGAACAGGCTATTGTCTGTACCAAACATGATGCCAAGTTAAACTAATCTCCTCTGCCTGCATGTGACCCGTGTCCCTCCATTTTGGAAAAATGTGCTTTTTCCAAAGCCTCTAAAATACTGCTATCGTATCTGCCTCCACCACCTCCCCTGGCAGCACGTTCTAGGCACCCACCACTCTCTGTGTAAATAATTTGCCCCGCATATCTCCTTTAAACTTTGCCCCACCCTCATCTTAAAGTTATGTTCTCCAGTCTTTGACATTTCCATCCTGGGGGAAAAGGTTCCGACTGTCTACCCTATCTAGGCCTCTCATAATTTTATATACAACTCTCAGGTCTCCCCTCAACCTCCGGCATTCCAGAGAAAACAATCCGAGTTTGTCCAACCTCCTCTTGCAGCTAATACCCTCTAATCTAGGTGGCATTGTGGTAGACCTCATCTGCATTCTCTCCAAATCCTCCATTCCCCTTCCTGTAATGGGTCGGCCAGAACAGCCAACAATGCTCCAACAGTGGTCCAACCAAAGTTCTCTTTGGCCACTTTGCAAGTTTAAGACAAAACATTGCCTCAGACATTGCTGGTAGATTTAATTCATCCTGATACTTGCCCTTCACCTCATCAGAAAACCAAAGCTAGTTCCCATCATCAGTATCAGTACGAATATAGGTGGAGGAGCAGGTAGTGTAGAGACAGCAGGAACTCTGCAGAAGGACTTGGACAAGTTGAAGCGAGTGAGCGGAGAAGTGGCAGATGGAATTCAGCGTAGCAAAGTGTGGAGTCATACATTTTGGTAGTAGGAATAAGGCATAGGCTATTTTCTAAATGGGGAGAGAATTCAGAAATTGGAGGTGCAAAGGGACTTGGGAGTTATAGTGCAAGATTCCCAAAAAAGTTAATTTGCAAGTTGAATCAGTAGTAAGGAAGGCAAATCCCTGGGATCATTCTTGTAAACCTCCTCTGGACCCTCTCCAACACCAGTACAATGCTAGCATTTATTTTGAGAGGGCAGGATATAAAAACAGAGATGTAATGCTGAGACTTTATAAGGCACTGGTCAGACCGCATTTGGAGTACGGGTGCTCCTCGACTTATGATGGGGTTACCTTCCGATAAACCCATCGTAGATCGAAAATATTGTAAGTCAAAAATGCATTTAATACACCTAACCTACCAAACATCATAGCCGTGACAGCTCCCAATCGTGGCTGACTGGGAGCTGCAGCTCGCTGCTGTTGACCAGCATCAAGAGAGAGTATCTTACAGCATAAGACACTGCCAGTCTGAGCAGCAGACAGGTCTGCGAGTCCGAGAAAAGCCCGGGAAAAGATCAAAATTCAAAATTCAAAGTATGGTTTCTTCTGAATGTGTATCGCTTTTGTACCATCGTAAAGTCGAAATATCGTATGTCGAGGAGCATCTGTATTGTGAGCAGTTTTGGGCCTATATCTGAGGAAGGATGTACTGGTGTTGGAGAGGGTCCAGAGGAGGTTTACAAGAATAATCCCAGGGATGATTGGATTAATATATGATGAGAGTTTGATGGCATTGGGCCTGTACTCGCTAGAATTTAGAAGGTTGAGGGGGAACCTCATTGATACTTACCGAATAGTGAAAGGCCTGGATAGAGTCAAGTCAAGTCAACTTTATTTGTCACATACATATACAAGATGTGCAGTGGCAACGCCTGTGGATTGTGCTAAAACTTCAAAACAGAATAGAAAAAAAAATGTTGACACAAAAAATAAATTACACAGTAAATTAAATTAGTCCCTGGTGATATGAGAGTTAACAGTCCTGATGGCCTGTGCGAAGAAAATCTGTCTCATCCTCTCTGTTTTCACAGTGTGACAGCGGAGGCATTTGCCTGACCGTAGCAGCTGGAGCAGTCTGTTGCTGGGGTGGTAGGGGTCCCCCATAATGTTTCTGGCTCTGGATCTGCACCTCCTGATGTATAGGTCCTGCAGGGGGGCGAGTAGTTCCCATAGAGCGCTCAGCCAAACGCACCACTCTCCGCAGAGCCTTCCTGTCCTGGGCAGAGCTATTCCCAAACCAGATTGTGATGTTTCCGGACAAGATGCTTTCTACAGCCCCAGAGTAGAAGCACTGAAGGATCCTCAGAGAGACTCTGAATGTGGAGAGGATATTTCCATGAGTAGGTCTAGGAACAGATGCCATCGCCTCAGAATAAAAGGACATACCTTCAGAAAGGAGATGAGGAGGAATTTCTTTAGTCAGAGCTTAGTTAATCTGATGATTATGGGGAGAATGCAGGAGAATGGTGTTGAGAGAGAAAGATAGGTCAGCCGTGATTGAATAGCAGAGTAGACTATGTGGGTCGAATGGCTGACTTCTAATCCTACAACTTATGAATTTATGAACTTATTTCAATGAAAGAGTAGAATCCCAGATGACCCAGGTACACATCAAGAATTTCCATCAAAGTTAAGAATTCCGTTCAAAGTAATCCATGTCAACTCCAGGATATTCTTGGCTTTTGCTTATTTTTCAATTTGCATAGAATTGTAGTTTTTTTTGCATCAATGAAATTTTTTTAAAAATCAGTCAATCCTGATCCATCACCTGCAACTGACCGCCTCCCTATCTACCCCTACAATTCGCAACTAACATCATATCTGCCCCCCCGAACAAAATATTACTTCTCCAATAAAGCAGGAAACATTGGGCTGGAGGCAACCAGATCACACATGGGCTCATGTTTGTTTATCACCAGTGGATGTGACAGAAGGCTAGACCCACAAGGCATCACCGACCCATCGCCCTTTGAAAATGTACAACTTAAAAATGCTTAAAATGTCTTGTTTGCTGATTTGTTTTGTCAAATGCTGTTGCAAATTTCTTCATGAGTGAGCTCATGCAGTGTTATCAAGCAATCTGACTGTAAACACAAAATGCTGGAGTAACTCAGCAGGACAGGCAGCATCTCTGGAGAGAAGGAATCGGTGACGTTTTGGGTCGAGACCCTTCTTCTGACTGTAAAGTTAGGTTAGGGAGTAAGGATAGAAGAATGGATGTAATGGGTGCAACATAACAGAACTCAATGCAGTCCTAATCTATTCCAAGCACGGTCACTTTTGCTACATTATACATTGGAGAAAGGAAAGAGAGATTACTGGATGAGCAGAAGGGAAAGAGAAAAAAAGGGAGGGAGGCAAAAGGGTGAAAGTAAGGAAATAGGTCAGGTGGGAAGAAGCATTCAGATACTTACATGGCTTGAAGTTATAACAACATGCATATCAAACCATTTTAAAAATGTAGAAACAAATGACTGCAGTGCTGGTTAATTCACAAAAGGGCAAAGTGATGGAGTAACTCAGCAGGAACGTAATATCACTGGAGAACATGGATAGGTGATGTTTCGGGTCGAGACCTTTCTTCAGACAGATGGTAAGGGATAGTGGGGGGCAGAAGAAAGCCTGAAGAGGGGAGAGGCAGGACAAAGTGTGGCAGGTAATAGGTGGAAGATAGACACAAAAAGCTGGATTAACTCAGTGGATCAGACAGCATTTCTGGAGAAAAGGAATAGGTGACGTTTCAATAGACAATAGACAATAGACAATAGGTGCAGGAGTAGGCCATTCAGCCCTTCGAGCCAGCACCGCCATTCAATGCGATCATGGCTGATCACTCTCAATCAGTACCCCGTTCCTGCCTTCTCCCCATACCCCCTCACTCCGCTATCCTTAAGAGCTCTATCCAGCTCTCTCTCGAAAGCATCCAACGAACTGGCCTCCACTGCCTTCTGAGGCAGAGAATTCCACACCTTCACCACTCTCTGACTTCACCACTCTCTGACTTTCGGGTCGAGACCCTTCTTCAGACTCTAGCTTTTTGTGTTCATCTTCAGTTTAAACCAGCATCTGCAGTTCCTTCCTACACTCAATATTCATACCGTTTTGTAAGCTACCCAAGCGGAATATGAGGCACTATTTGTCCAGTTTGCGTGTGGCCTCACTCTGGCAATGGAGGAGACCCAGGACAGAAAGCTCAGTATGGAAAAGGGAAGTTAAGTTAAAATGGTTAGCAACTGGGAAATAGTGGCCCTAGGAGGACCTCTTGGTTCTGTTGCAGGAAATATGGCATCCAATTTGATCATGAAAACTAACACTATTGTGATAATGATCAGAATATCTTTCTTCTCTCACACTGCTGAGGAATAAATATTGACTAGAGAACTAAGGCTCTTCTTAAAAGTAGTGCCAAGGAATCATTCCTCTCCTCTTGTGCCTGTAAATTCATGTCTTGGTGTTAGCACAAAATAACCTTATAGGGCCTGTCCCACTTTAGGCGATTTTAAGGCGACTGCCGGCGACTGTCAAAGTCGTAGCAGATCGCCAAACTTTTCTTTTACCCAACGACAATGACCACGACAATGCCGAGTCAGATCGAGATTACAGCGTCTTCGAAAACATCGCGAAATTCCCACGCTGTCAATGCTTCTCCGGCGTCCTAATTTTCACTGAAATCACTGACAAGTCGGTAAGTACTTGAGAGTTTTGAACTATAACATCTTGTATGGGTTACTTAAAAATCAAGCATCACAGTAACAAGGCATAAACTGGATTTACTTCCAGTTTACTAATTGCTGTATTAAAAAATATATATTTTTAAGTGGTTAAGTGGATTTTTGTGAAAAGTGTGTGGGCATTCTTTGAAAATGTACGGGAGATGCATATTTGGTTTCTGGGTTGCATATCTGGGTTGGGAGCCCACTTTAAATGTAATGGCCGATGGCCATAAACATCGCGAAAATTCCCACGCTTACCTGACCGTCAAACTGTCGCCTCCAATCTACCTGTCAAATGTCCTGACGGTAAATAAATTGGTTAAACACAAGCATTTTATGGTATTTTGAAATGACTTTACTTATTTTAATATAATGTGCTTCTAAATGCATCTAAGAGAACCTAGCAAACCTGGGGACAACATGCAACAGCGCCCGCAATAAGCAACGATACCTGGCGACAAGCCAGCTGTCACCGAGAAATTTCACTCCGGATGATTTCTCAGCGACGCGCTGAAATCCACTACGATTCTTCGAAGACTCCACACGATCATGCCCGCGACACCCGGCGAACAGCTTAGTCACCGGCAGTTGCCTTAAAATCACCTAAAGTGGGACAGGCCCTGAAAGCAGAACTTGATAGCACACAAGCAATGTGGCTTTGGAATGAATGCAATTCTTGTTCTCATGCAAGATACCACTGAAAAGCATCACTTTGTAGCTGTTACACGTTAACTTAACTGAGAACATGTCCATTTTTTCAATATCTAAAGCACACTGGCAGCACACTGTGGAGATCAATGTCTGATATCCTGAGTACATTTAGGATGCATTCACATGTTAGCAGTCCATTCTACAATCTTGTTTGAGCCAACATGACAAACCAAAGTCCTTTCTCACCTGCTCATGTTTCCCAGGGGTGCTGCCTGACCCACTGAGTTGCTCAGCACTTTATGTCTTTTTTTTAAATGACAAACCAAAAATTGGCTACTAAATGAGAAGGACTAAATAATCCAACCATCCTAAGTCTCTGCCTAGCTGTAGGTCACTCTTTCCAGACCTAGATCCCACTTTTACACTCACATCTTAACTGCACAATGACAGTATATCAGCTGATGGCTAGAGTGTAAGATGGACTGTTATATCTGTTGTTTCTTCGCTACCTCTGGATGAGCTACAGTACTTGGCCATCGGAAAAGAAAAAAGGACAGGTTCGCTGAGAGGTAAAGGAAGAAAACCAGACATGCAGACTTACAACATTTGCAGCTTGCAAATCAGCAGTGAGTGCAGGAGACAGGGTTAAGAGGTTGGTCACAGATATAACAATGGTTACTCTAATAACATTGAACACTACATCTTTTATTCTTGTGGAGTGATACACATCACTCATTATCTGTTTTCTAATGCACTTCTATGTCCTGAAGTGAGAAGGAAGTGTGTCACTTACACTTGCTCCTTGTGTTTGGAAGATATGATTACGATGGTTGAATAGCTTAAAGCATGAAGTAGACATGCTAATTGTACAAGGTTGTTTTGAAGCTTATTAATGTTAAGCATGAATTCCCATTGATCATTAATGTGGAAGGTAACTGATGGAGAAGAGGAGAGAAAGTTCAAGAGTTTAGTTTAGTTTAGGTTTAGTTTAGAGATACAGCGTGGAAACAAGTGCTTCGGCCCACCAAGTTCGCACTGACCAGCGACCCCTGCACATTAATATTATCCTGCACACTATGGACAATTTACACTTATACCAAGCCAATTAAACTAAAAACTTGTACGTCTTTGGAGTGTGGGTAGAAACCGAAGATCTCAGAGAAAACCCACACGGTCACGGGGAGAATGTACAAACTATGTACAGACGGCACCCGTAGACGGGATTGAACCTGGGTCTCCAGCGCTGCAAACGCTGTAAGGCGACAACTCTACCGCTGTGCCACCATGCTGCCGGTGTTGGGGCAATGGCAAACCCTTGTTTGATACAGGTCTTCACTGGGATTATGTGTTGCAGATGTGTTAGAATTACTACTCATGTGCCATCATGAAGCAAATACTAGATGGAGATGAATTTCTGTGGGCAGTCAAATTTCGGGAGAGTGTTCCACAGTGCCTTCTGACTGGTTGAATCAAAGGCTACAGAGAGGCAGAAAAAGGGTCATGTATAGTGGTTAATGCTGCTCCTTGGATTTCTTTTGAAATTCTCAGGGAGTGTATTATGTTCATTGTACCTCCAGATGGACAGTATACACATTGTGATTCGCAAGCAGCTCTTTTATCACAGAGAGTACCCTGGTGATAACTTTGAATGGAGACCTCTCCACAGTGACTACAATTAAACATGTTTCCTTTCTCGAATGTGGTCATCATAACAGCATCTCTGCAGCTTCCTCGTACATGACCCTCTTTCCAGATGCAATAATGAGATTGTGGATTCGTGACTGCAGCCCTTACCCTGCTGCATTTTAGATCTTCAATTTGTTCAAAAGTTCCTGCTCCTGAGGCCTTGCTGTTTGGTAATTGGATTCTGGGAAGATAAATATTTCAGACTAGCTATAAGTAAAGTTGTTTCAATCAATCATGCATATAAACAGCCCGTGAGTACTGCTTGTACTGTCCAACCTTTCTCACCAATCTGTATGCATTTCTCACCAATCTGTATACAGTATGCAATCTGTATGCATGAGAAAGGTTGGACAGTAACCATGGATGGCAATCTCTGCCAAAGATTTTTTGGACGCGCCAATTTAGCTCACTAAAAATTTGATTTAAGAAGTAGTGGGATACATATTTGATTATGGAACCAGTGTCCAATGGTCAGATTGTCATGTGATTGGCATGACAAATGATATTCAACTAGAATTGGTAATCCTATTTGTTTGCTGAGTGCTACAAGCAGAGGTGGATGTACCTATTAAGCTACAGAAAGGTAATCATGAGAGATAAAAGTGCCCAGTAATTGAGATGGCTCTGGTTTGTGACCTATTGAGGAATAAAAATGATTTTACATGCAGAAGCCTTGTGCCAATTATCCTAACTTATATTCAGATAGAGATGGCCTGGCATTAACAGCAGTGAAATCATATTGAGTTAGTACATCACAGATGTGTGAAGTGATGTCTGTCTATTTTGTTTAAATAATATATGGAGCATATAATTTCTATGTTATGCTTGAAACCTAAATTACTAATTTCACATGACACTGCACCTGCCAAACATATTATTGAGTCACTTCAAACCTAATTCATAAATTTAAATTGCACTCTTGTATATTTTGGGTAGGGCCCCATGAACAAATTCATTGTCCTAATAGAGAATTAGAGATCTTCAGGATTTCACTGCCTTTTAATGAGGTTTCAAATGACAAATGAGGAGAGCAATTGATGCAAAGCTATGCATCTGTCTTCCCCAAACATTAATTCATTATGGTTCATGGGATACTACCTAAAGAATTAATACTGTTGCAAAATGGTTTGCAAGGAAAAATGTTTAATAAAAATAAAAACAAGAAACAATTGTTTGAGAAACTAAAAGCAATGACCTTGGTTTATTTGTGGCCTGTCAAAGCAAGGTCAGGATGACTTGCCACACTCCACCTCGCAACACTAGTGTTCTCTGCAACATAACACAAGAGTGAAACGAATATCAAGGATTCTCTCTTAAATCCATTGACAATCACGATTGTCTGAAAAGTACCAGCAAAGTTGTAATTATTTTTTGACTCACAGTTCACTGCACCCATATGCAAGCATCTGTGAACTTAAGTTCAACCTAAACCTTGTTTCTCGCATAATAACTAGCATCAACTCTGTTCATCCATGAACCATGTGCTCCTGGAACAATGAAGACCTCCAGCAAGGCCGAGCTCCTCTACTTGTCTTTAATGTTGTCGAACTCTGTGATCATTTGAGTATGTGTATAGTTTCCTGAAAGTGGTGTCACAGGTAGTTTGTGGTGGTAAAGGTTTATGACAGATTGGCCTTTGTCCATCAGGGAATTGAGTGTCGAAGCTGGGACGTTATATTACAGTTGTACAATACCTTGGGTGGGCTGCACTTGGAGTATTATATTGAGGTTTGTTCACTCTGTTATAGGTAAGATACCAATAAGCTGGAAAAGGTGCAGAAAAGATTTACGAGAATGTTTCCAGGACACAAGATCCTGAGCTATAAGGAGAGGTTGAGTAAGAGTACTGGAGGCTGAGGGGTGATCTTATAGATGTGTATAAAATCATGAGGAAATAGATAGGGTGAATGCACAGGGTCTTTTTTTCCATGGAGGAGGAGCCAAGAAGTAGAGGGTAAAGGTTTAAAATGAGAGGAGAAAGATTTAATAGGAACCTGATGGGCAACATTTTCACACCAGGATTGGTGGATATATGGAACACGTTGCCAGAGGAAGTAGCTGAGTCCAGTACAATAGCAATGAAAATACATTTGGACAGGTACTGAATATGAATATGAAAGGTGAATATGAAAGAAGGATATGGATCAATGACAGGTTAGTTTACTTTATCTTATTGTCACGTGTACTTAGGTACAGTGAAAAGCTTTGTTCCGTGCTAATCAGTCAGCAGAAGGACAATACATGATTACAATCGATCTATTTACAGTGTATAGATACATGATAAGGGAAAAACATTTAGTGCAAGGTAAAGCTAACAAAATCCGATTAAGGATAGTCCGAGGGTCATCAAAGAGGTAGACAGTAGTTCAGCACTGTTCTCTGGTTGAAGTAGGATGATTCAGTTGCCTGATAACAGCTGGGAAGAAACTGTCCCCAAATCTGGTGGTGTGCATTTTCACACTTCTATACTTTTTGTACCTTTTCTATACCTATACCGTCATGGATGAGTTGGGCTGAAAGGCCTGTTTCCATGCTGTCTGACTCAATTACTCTGTATTTGATCACTTGTCCAAACAACTTCTTTTGTACCTTGATATCACGTTAACGCTCAAGTGAAAGGTCTTAAGATTTTTGTTCTAGATTAAAAGTGTTATAGAAATACAAGTTTTAGTCAAAAATAGTTTAGTCAGGTAATTGCCAAATGCACAGTTAATGAGAGGCAATCGAAACTTAACATGGAAGTACTTCTTTTGTTAACAAGAAAGTATAATCAGCAAAACTGCTCCAATGAAATTGTATACACATCTTTATGTTTCTGACTTTTTGTACTGTGTTTAATGCTTTTGAGTTGCTGTTCAGAGTTAGAGCTAAAATATCGTATGTAATTTTTATTTTCTTTTGAAGAAGATCAGATTGTATTAGCACTCATGGTTACTCCAGTAAGTTGACCCAATTTTCCAGATGGCTTCGTGTTCCTCTATTTGCCCAATAAATGTAATAAGAATTAGCGCTCATACAAAGTGTGTTTACTTTTCATACATAAAGATGTTTCATTTCTTTATGAATGAATATTCACCACCAATCCAAGGTTCATACTGTCAGCCAAAAGAAAATATCCTGAATGTTAAATGGGTTAAAGATAAAGCACTCAGTGTATATGAGACAATTAAAACAGTCCACTGTTCTTACAATATTGCTCATGTCTTATCAATAAAAGTGCTAATCCATATCTCTGCATCTTTTAGATCTGCTGAGCTGAGCAGACTCCCAAATATAACCTCATGGCAGAAATCTAATGAGCACACAAAATGCAATTTACAAGAATGTAAAAATTCATTGACACTGCCAGCCCACTCCCAAAATCCATTTTCAGTCCAGACACAGATGGCAATCATGTCCACTATCCCTCAATTTGTCACCAACATGTTAATCTCAGATGTTGTTGCAAGCGAACAGTAAACTGGATTTCTTGATCTCTGGTGAACTACAGGAACACTATTATAGAAGATCTTTCCAAATAGGCTGGCAGATTTTGGACTATTTCCAAAGGATGTCCATATAAATGTTGATAGGTGTGGAGGTTTATTGGGAGAATTATCATAGAAATTAATGGTACAGTAGTCTATCACAAAAGATAAGCTGTTTAGTGAACCAAGCCAGCAGTTGTAGTACAGAGTAATGGAATGAAATGCAGTTCTAAATTGGTATGCAGCACAAAAACACACACTAGTTACAACATGCTGAATAACTTAATGAGTGCAGATGATTTTTGCAAATTCAAGCCCTTGGATCCTCAGTCTCAAGTGTGAGGAAAATTCAGTTGTTCCACTGAAAGGAAGGCCACACACACACAAAAAATAACTAATTAAGGTGGGAACGGAGAGGCAAGTGAAAAAATAAAAATTTGGAAGGGTGAGCATTGGAAAAGATTCAAACGATTGAATTTATGTCTTCATACGAGGAGTAAGGCTAAAAATCATGTTCCAAAACTTCCGGCACATATTCCATTTAAAAGGCTGTGATATTTGAAATGCATATCGACTGTGCACTTGACAAACAGTAAAATGGGGCATATATGCAAGAGTAATGTTTTAGATCTTTTCTCATCTTTTACACTTCCATTGCATTGGCCAATCAAAAAAATGCTGGTTTCAAGCAGACAGTTCCTCTACTCCTTCCTCACACTCCTGTGTTCTACGTTTCCATTGCAACTCTGAAGAAGGGTCTTGACCCGAAAAGTCACCCATTCCTTCTGTCCAGAGATGCTGCCTGTCCCGCTGAGTTACTCCAGTTTTTTGTGTCTATGTTCCATTGCATTAGACAATAGACAATAGACAATAGGTGCAGGAGTAGGCCATTCAGCCCTTCGAGCCAGCACCGCCATTCAATGCGATCATGGCTGATCACTCTCAATCAGTACCCCGTTCCTGCCTTCTCCCCATACCCCCTCACTCCGCTATCCTTAAGAGCTCTATCCAGCTCTCTCTTGAAAGCATCCAACGAACTGACCTCCACTGCCTTCTGAGGCAGAGAATTCCACACCTTCACCACTCTCTGACTGAAAAAGTTCTTCCTCATCTCCGTTCTAAATGGCCTACCCCTTATTCTTAAACTGTGGCCCCTTGTTCTGGACTCCCCCAACATTGGGAACATGTTTCCTGCCTCTAATGTGTCCAATCCCCTAATTATCTTATATGTTTCAATAAGATCCCCCCTCATCCTTCTAAATTCCAGTGTATACAAGCCCAATCGCTCCAGCCTTTCAACATACGACAGTCCCGCCATTCCGGGAATTAACCTAGTGAACCTACGCTGCACGCCCTCCATAGCAAGAATATCCTTCCTCAAATTTGGAGACCAAAACTGCACACAGTACTCCAGGTGCGGTCTCACCAGGGCCCGGTACAACTGTAGAAGGACCTCTTTGCTCCTATACTCAACTCTTCTTGTTACGAAGGCCAACATGCCATTGGCTTTCTTCACTGCCTGCTGTACCTGCATGCTTCCTTTCATTGACTGATGCACTAGGACACCTAGATCTCGTTGAACTCCCCCTCCTCCTAACTTGACACCATTCAGATAATAATCTGCCTTTCTATTCTTACTTCCAAAGTGAATAACCTCACACTTATCTACATTAAACTGCATCTGCCATGTATCCGCCCACTCACACAACCTGTCCAAGTCACCCTGCAGCCTTATGGCATCTTCCTCACAATTCACACTACCCCCCAGCTTAGTATCATCTGCAAATTTGCCAATGGTACTTTTAATCCCTTCGTCTAAGTCATTAATGTATATCGTAAATAGCTGGGGTCCCAGCACCGAACCTTGCGGTACCCCACTGGTCACTGCCTGCCATTCCGAAAGGGACCCATTTATCCCCACTCTTTGCTTTCTGTCTGTCAACCAATTTTCTATCCATGTCAGTACCCTACCCCCAATACCATGTGCCCTAATTTTGCCCACTAATCTCCTATGTGGGACCTTGTCGAAGGCTTTCTGAAAGTCGAGGTACACCACATCCACTGACTCTCCCCTGTCAATTTTCCTAGTTACATCCTCAAAAAATTCCAGTAGATTTGTCAAGCATGATTTCCCCTTCGTAAATCCATGCTGACTCGGAATGATCCTGTTACTGCTATCCAAATGCTCAGCAATTTCGTCTTTTAAAAATTGACTCCAGCATCTTCCCCACCACTGATGTCAGACTAACTGGTTTATAATTACCCGTTTTCTCTCTCCCTCCTTTCTTAAAAAGTGGGATAACATTTGCTATCCTCCAATCCACAGGAACTGATCCTGAATCTATAGAACATTGAAAAAAGATCTCCAATGCTTCCACTATTTCTAGAGCCACCTCCTTAAGTACCCTGGGATGCAGACCATCAGGCCCTGGGGATTTATCAGCCTTCAGTCCCATCAGTCTACCCAAAACCATTTCCTGCCTAATGTGGATTTCCTTCAGTTCCTCCATCACCCTAGGTTCTCCGGCCCCTAGAACATTTGGGAGCATTGCTGGATACAATCCTCAATGCAAATGGATTAAAGCCTCTAGCCCAAGATATGTGAAAAATGTTGGAAGAGTTTAGTATTTTAGTGTGTTACAATCAGCAAATTCAGTCCACTGCATAGTGTATTTCTAGTGAAGTTACTTGTTACCTGCAGGCTCGTTTTTAAACAACAACTGATTTGTAATTTAAAAGGATTTCTTGGAAGTAACCATGCATGTCACCAAAATTTTTTGCCATTGCTTTTAGGTTAATATCTATATGGGAGTCAGAGAAAAGGGAAGGCAAGTTTGGTGCAAAATTTCTCTCAAAACAAATTATATCCTGGATAGATCTGTTCCAAGGATGAAGGATTCCAACTATACAGTTAGACTGGAGGAATGGAGCTGTTCACCTTGGAGCAAAGAAGATTGAGAAGAGATTAAATAGGCAGGTGCAAGAGTATGACGGGTTTAGCAGGACCAGGTAGAGCAAAACTGTTCACATTACCAAATGAATCAATGACCAAGAGACACAGATGTCAAATTCTGGGTAACGGTACAAGCAACATTTAAATAAACACCTATTTTGTTCAGAGAGCACTTATTACCAGGAATTCATTGTCTGTGAGGGGAGTGAAGACAATAGACAATAGACAATAGGTGCAGGAGTAGGCCATTCGGCCCTTCGAGCCAGCACCACCATTCAATGTGATCATGGCTGGTCATTCACAATCAGTACCCCGTTACTGCCTTCTCCCCATACCCCCTGACTCCGCTATCCTTAAGAGCTCTATCTCGGTCTCTCTTGAAAGCATCCAGAGAATTGCCCCCCACTGCCTTCTGAGGCAGAGAATTCCACAGATTTACAACTCTCTGACTGAAAAAACTTTTCCTCATCTCCGTTCTAAATGGCCTACCCCTTATTCTTAAACTGTGCCCCTGGTTCTGGACTCCCCCAACATTGGGAACATGTTTCCTGCCTCTAACATGTCCAATCCCTTAATAATCTTATATGTTTCAATAAGATCCCCTCTCATCCTTCTAAATTCCAGTGTATACAAGCCTAGTCACTCCAGTCTTTCAGACAGAATCCAAAAGTATCTGCAAAAGGGAATTAGATAGGCACATGAGAGGGAATGATTACAGGGATGTGAGGAAGGAGTAGAGGAACTGTCTGCTTGAAACCAGCATTTTTTTGATTGGCCAAATGGCACACTGTCAGCCATAACAATTCTATGATCCTACCTCTTGGAATCAGATGCATTCATTGGAAATCCTGAAATCTTACAGGGTCCAATGAAGTAATTTTTATAAGCTGTTGCTCAATAGTCTTCCTCATTTATAACCATCTTGTGACCTTGCAACAGCATTTGGTTCCCTCACGCATCCAAAAGATGAAATTCAACCTTGGAAGGTTACTTATAGTTTGGAATCTGCTTCCCCTTGTAGGACCACTCTCGATGAAGAACATCAACTTATCCACCCCTCTTCATTCAGAAAAGATACTGTAGGTGCCATTTATGTTTAGGTTAGCTACTGTTGGCATATTTATATTATTTTGTCCAGATATATCTTGCCTTATTATTTTGGACACTTGAGGGCAGTCATTAAATGTACAGGGTGGTGTACATATCTGGGCATAAGGGACTGGGGGGGGGGAGTCAGTTACAGGGAGGGAGAGTATAGAGTTCTTACCAGACCTGGACAGACCATCGACTGGAAAGACCTGAGACCTGGGACCAGATCAGGGACAGAGCAGCCAGCTACGACTTGTATACGAAATAAGTATAGCCTGGTATGTTCATCTCCTTGTTTGTACAATGACTTCAATAAACAACTAATTAAACTGGAAAAAACGACTGGAAGATCTGTTCTGTTGGGTTTGCGTAGATCACTCCGACTCTCTGTGAAGCAATGGCAATTGGAAAAGAAGTCACTGGAAAAGTCACTGGAAAAGTCCCAGGTCTTTCCAGTCGATGGTCTGTCCAGGTCGGAAAGTTGCCATTACAGATACATTCAGACATCATGGCAGCAAGAGATCTAACTGGACAGCGCGCTGGGTCCAGAATGATCCAACCCAAGGTATTTTCCTCATGTTGTTCATGTAAATAAGGGGCCATGTGCCTACTTTAGAACCCTTTCAAAAATTAGAGAGGCATGTATTTTGCCCAAACTGGTCAAGCTATGTTCATGGTACACAGGGTCTATATGACGTCTAGCTGATGACCTTTCACACCAGTAAAAAGGCAAATTTCTTACCAGAAGAAGAAAGATATTTTTTGCTGACACCACAGCTTTTTTAAAGATTATCACTATATTCGTCCAATTGACTTCACTCCCTCCCAGTATATACCCAAGACCTGATGCCAGTCGCAACCACCTGAAATGAATATATTCTTTGCGAACAAAGAGTATAGTGCCACATATAGTCCATCAATCTGAACTCATTTAAATGAGTAGTAATTTAGATTGGACTTTGGGTCTATCTGTTCCGCGACAGGAAGTGCTTTCAGCTTATTAGTTAGTCAGCACCATCCAATGTTTCACAGGGCGGAAATATATCCTTCACATTGCTGTTCCCTTTTAATTGGATCAGTATTGGGAGATGTGCAAATTAATAGTTTAGCCGACACATTTGCTAGGCTTGTTGAATTACACACTGAACCGAAGCATAAATTGTTAGCACCATAGGATGGTCCAACCGAAAGGAAGAACTTTGATGCCAGATCTACGGTTGGCATTCGGTGACTCAGTCTCCAATTTTCTTTTCTCCAAGACTGACAGGGCAATTATTTGTTTTAGGCAGGCAATTTCTGACATGGTGAGTTCCCAATTGTCCTATTTAAAGCTATCATGGAGACAAAATGACTTTATTCTTTGGCAGCAAAATAAGCAAAACAAATGCTATTTATCAGCTTGCTCTTCTGTGGACCACCAATCATCTATCTCCATGTGTCCACAACTTTGTTCATTTGGTCTCCTCCACAAACCTGGTGCATAAGTACTTCCCAATCAGTGATAGTAATGAAGAAAAAGTTCAGCATATCTTACCTCCAGTCTCCTTTACTTGTCTCTGTCCTAGTGCCCTCCAGAGATAAACCTCACTTATCCACCAGCATTTCACTTGTTTTGAGAGTGGTGGTGACATTTGTTCCACAGAAGAATTCAGAATTAACATCAATCCCTCGTCGCCATGGAATCAATTCTTTTTTTACTTCCACCGAGTTTTCACTGCCACAGAACTTAATGCTACCACAGGGATTCCAGCAGGAGCCTGTACAAAGTACTGGCTCTTTGAAAAAATTGGAACAACAGCTGTCAGAGAGCTTGTTCCAAGACTGATGGCCAAGAGCAAAATTAAAGTAATTTTTGTGGCTGTCAGAATAGTAAGATTGGTTTTGCAGTCATCACATGTTCTAGTCATTTTACATTCTGAAAAATAGACAGCAAATATGTTCAAGTCACAATGGTTTGTGGCTTGAAGGTTGCAGACTAGCTTGACCCTTTGCAATGAAAGCTAATATATTCTCCAATAATGCCTTGCAGAGAGAGTTAATCTATGTAAGGGATTTGTTTTTGAGAATATAGCATTTAAGGTAGTGAAATAGTATAATATTTGTATTGGAACTGACTTACAATACTGTGGAAAATCAAGGTTTCCAGGTCAGTTTATTGTCACATGTACCAATTAAGGTACAGTGAAATTCGAATTACCATACAGCCATACTAAAAATAAAGGCAACAAGGCACACAACTACATAAAAATTAACATAACCATCCATCACAGCGGATTCCCCACATTCCCCACTGTCATGGAAGGCAATAAAGTCCAATCTTCTTCCTCCTTTATTCTCCCGTGGTCGGGGCAGTCGAACCATTCGCAGTCGGGGCAATCAAAGCTCCCGCAGCCGGCAGTCGAAGCCCCCATGTTGGAGCAATCGAAGCTCCTGTATCGGGGCGGTCGAAGCTCCTGCGGCTAGGAATTCCCGAAGTCGGTCTCTAATCAGAGACCGTGAGCTCTACGATGTTAAGGTTCACAGGCTCCCGCGGTTGGAGTCCCAAAGTCGATCCCCGACAGGGATGGCGAGCTCTGTGGTGTTAAGTCCACAGGCTCCCGGGGTGGAGCTCTCGAAGTTGGTCTCCAGCAAAGGCCGCCAATTCCTCGATGTTAGGCCGCAGTGCGGATGGAGATACGATATGGAAAAAAATCGCATCTCCATCGAGGTAAGAGATTAGAAAAAGTTTCCCCCACATAAAACAAGCTAAAGAACACTAAAAACATACATTTAACATATACAAACAAACAACAAAGAAGGAAAGGACAGACAGACACCTTATTCCAAGTTGCAGAGTAATACAGCACAGAAATGGGCTCTTCAGCCCACAAAGTCCATGTCAACCCTTTTGCCTATTTATAGGCATTCCATTTGCCCTCATCAGGTTCATATCGTTCTGTGTCTTGCCTATTCAAGTGCATGCCCAAATGTTTCCTAAACATGGAGAATGTATTAAACTCCACCAATTCCTCTGACAACAAGTTCAAGATATCAATCTCTGTGTATAAGAACATTCATCTCAAATCCCCTTTAAAATTCCTTCTGCCCACCTTAAACACATGGCCTCATAATTAATACCCTGACCGTGAGAAAATTATTCTAACTATCTACCAAAGAAAAACAGAGTGCTGGAGTAATTCAGCGGGTCAGACAGCATCTCTGGAGAACATGGATAGGCAACATTTCTGGTTGGGAACCTTGTTCAGACTGATTGTAGTAGGGGAGGTAGAAAGCACAAAGAGAGTTGGGGGTGGGACAAAGTTTGGTGGATACAGGTGAGGGGGTTTTTTGGTTGACAGATTTTTGGACACAGGTCAGAGATGCAAAGACAAAAAGTGTGAGATAAGTATAGAAAAGGTTAGAAATGTGAAACTAGAGGAAGGAATGTAGGTGGAAGGGGATGGGGGGACAGGAAAAAAGAGAAATGGGTGCACATTCAATTGGGGCACAGAGAAGAAAGGGGGAGAAAAGGGGAGAGGGGGAACAGGAGGGTGTTCAGAGGTTAATTACTCAAAATTGGTGAATTCAATGATCATACTGTTTGGTTGTAAGCTACCCAACAGGAATATGAGGTGCTGTTCCTCCAGTTTAAATGTGGCTTCACTCCGGCAATGGAGAAGGTCAAGGACAGAAACATCGATATGGGAATGTGAAGGGGAGTTAACATGGTTTGCAACCGTGAAATCCAGAAGGCCTCTCTTACATTATTGAAATCCACCCTCCTGATTCAAGATCATAACTTGACGACCAACATTATTCCTTAATGTGACTACTTAGAAACTTACAGAATTATGGTCACTGTTTCCACCTTCATCTCTACCACCTGCCCGGTTTCATTCCTAAGATAAGGTCAGGTACTGGTCTGTCTCTGATAGGAATCTCTACATATAATCTCAAAAACTTAACAAATTCTACTCTATGCAAGGAAGGCCCTTTGCACTGGAGAAATCCTGGTCAACATTGGGAAAGTTAAAATCCCCCACTGCTATAACTCTATTTATTTATATATGTGATGTATACATGCAACAATATGGTAAAGCTGCAATGTGATGTATACATGCAACAATAAGGTAAAGCTGTGCCTGCGCATTTGCTGGTTGTGAGAGACGGGCACTGAACATTCTCCCAACAATTCCACTTTCTCTCCAGTGTAAGTACGGAGAACCACGGTGCTATCACGAAGGTGTAACCTTTCACCTTTTTGCCACTGGTCCTTCCACGTCTCTTCACTGATAAGCGTAACTCCAGCTCCGGTGTTGATTTGCATGGGGATAGTCTATCCCCCCCACACACACATGTCCATAGTGAAAGGAGTAACTTTCTTCTTCTCACTTTTAGTATGATAAAGACCATACACATCACCTTCCTCAGTCAGTTGGTGGCTTTTTCCGGCTGACTGCTTTTTCTGCTGTTTTTTCCTTCCAATCTGAGCATTTTTCCCACTCGACTTGCACACCCGTGAGAAATCCCGTGCACGCCCTTTTTCCCCGCAGTTTTTCTGCATTTACTTATATACCTGTTTCTCTAGTTCCTGCTAATTATTGGGAGACGTATAGTATAACCCCAGAAAAGTGATTACCCCTCTCTTATCCCTAATTTCAACTCATATGACCTCAATGGAAGATCCTTCCAGAATATCCTCTCTAGGTAACTATAAAAGAGGTACAGAAGCAGATCTTAGGTCTGACCATATTCTCTGTATTACATCTAGACTGAGTCACAGATGATGTAAGAGACAGTCAAACCATGGACGGGATACATAATGCAGTTTGTTAGAAATCCAAGCTGCATGGAAAGGTTTGAGAAGCTTGATATTTTCCATAATGAATGGTGATAACCGAAAGATAACTGGTATAAAAGATATGTCAAAAATATTTTTAAAGTATGAAATTAAAGCAGTGAAAAGCAAAGCTAAACTGGATGAAAATCTAACACTACAGATGCAGAAATTCTCAAATAAAAACATAAATTACTGGAAATACTCAGCAAGTCAGGCCACATTTATGTGAAGAGAGAGAGAGAGAACATTTCAGGATGAACAACCTTCATTAGAACTGTGAAGGAGAAGAAGGTCATTAAGCTGCATCGAGGAGTTGGGGACTGGGGGGAGGGGTGGGGGGAGTAGACAGGAGTGTCTCTGATAGGGTAAAAATAGGTTTTCTGTGGCGATCAATAAGGCTAGTGAGTGAGCAGATAGAGAGTGAAAACAATGTCAAGAACCTGAACAAAATAATGCACCAATTGTGAAATGCAGAGCAGAAAGATATGCTCTGCAGATCAGTCTGGGTACGTCTTGCACTACCAGACAGGAGAAAAAGGAAAAAAAACAAGTAAGCTGAGCCATTTGGACAACCGATACAGGAAGAGAAATCAAGTTACTTACTGAGTCCAGAAGACTGTAACATACCCAAGTGGAATTGAGCAGGAGGCCACAGACCAACAGGTCGTAGTGAGAGTGGGATGGAGAATTAAAGTGGCTGGCAACAGACAGCTTATGGTCGCACATGCTTACTGAAAACAGGTGCTATGCAAAGCAGTCACCCAATCTGCATTTGGATTCCCCAATGTAGCAGAGAGCACATTGTGAACACTGAATGTATTTCTTCCAATCTGGTGTTCTACAAATGAATCACTGCCTCCTCTGGTCAGGCTGTTTATGAACCTGTATTGCAGAAAGGGAAAAATGTGAAAGGTGAAATAAGTGAAAAAAAAAAAAAACATAGATGTTGGAAATCTAAAATAAAAGCAGAAAACTCTGAAAACACTCTGCAGGTCAGGCCACATCTCTGAGAAGAGTTAATAGGTTGAACTAGAGATAGACACAAAAAGCTGGAGTAACTCAGCGGGACAGGCAGCATCTCTGGGGAGAAGGAATGGGTGACGTTTCGGGTCGAGACTTTTCTTCAGAATGGTTAGGGATAAGGGAAGCAAGAGATATAGACAGCGATGCAGAGAGATAAAGAACAATGAATGAAAGATATGCAAAAAAATAATGATGATAAAGGAAACAGGCCATTATTAGCTGTTGTTACGGTGAAAATGAGAAGCAAGTGTAACTTGGGTGGGGGACGAATAGAAAGAGTGGGAATGCCAGGGCTACCTGAAGTGAGAGAAATCAAAACTCATACCACTGGGCTGTAAGCTGCCCAAGAGAAATATGAGATGCTGTTCCTCCAATTTGCGTTTATAGACAATAGACAATGGACAATAGGTGCAGGAGTAGGCCATTCGGCCCTTCGAGCCAGCACCACCATTCAATGTGATCATGGCTGATCATTCTCAATCAGTACCCCGTTCCTGTCTTCTCCCCATACCCCCTGACTCCGCTATCCTTAAGAGCTCTATCTAGCTCTCTCTTGAAAGCATTCAGAGAACTGGCCTCCACTGCCTTCTGAGGCAGAGAATTATGTTTAAGAAGGACATTGTCAGAGAGTTCCTTGCATTAAAAAAAGGAGTTGGATGTTTTATAGAATGTAAAATGATGACTGGAGTGTTACAACAAAGCCAAGCAAAGATGATATTAGAAATCACATTTATGGATATGCAATCAGTCACAGCAAATATATGCAGTTTAAGTATTCATTGACAGCTTTTTAAATCTCTGAAATACAGATTTTTATTTATTTTTAGCTATGTTTCATTCCTGATTGCATATTCAGAACCATGTGCTCAAATCCATTATCACAACCATAAGTGCGTGGTGAGCACTATTTTAATATTAAATCACTTTTTTTTTAGAGATAAAGCGATGAAATAGGCTGTTCAGCCCACCAAGTCCATGCCGACCAACAATCACCCATACACTGGTTCTGTCCTACTCCATAGGGACAATTTACAGAAGCCAATTAACCTATAACTTGTAAGTCTTTGGAATGTGGCAGGATACCAGAGAATCCAGAGAAAACCCATGTGGTCACAGGGAGAATGTACAACCAACACACAGACAGCATCTGGAGTCAGGATCGAACCTAGTCTCCGGCGCTGTGAGGCAGCAACTCTACCACTGTGCCACATGCATATATTTTGATATATAAAACATGATATATGTGTTGATATTAAATCACATGACAAATGCTTTACAATATCAATAGAATTATAAAACAGGTAGCGAAATGAAAGAAACATTTTACTGAGAATTAATATAAATTTGTAAAGATATAATGTCCCGCTTTAAGAGTCGATCAAACCTTGTTTTGAAAGAGAAAAAAATATCTTCCAGATATGTATATTGGAATCTACTTTTAAAGATTTCACAATTCAACCCATCATCCTGCACTGTGAAAGATTTACTGTTCACTTCCTCAGAATGGCATTTCTCAACTTGAAGGTATTCATTAGATTTTCAGTACTCACCAGAATATCACTGCTGCTGAAAACTCAGACGGCGTTATTTAATGACATACTTCGCACAGCAAAAGACTATAAATGTCAGTCTGACTTAATAAATATGTGAGCCACTTTATAAATAGCTGGAAAATGAGAAGCTACATAAAATACGTAATCATATCTGCTGAGACAAGGCCAAATGTCTGTCAATAATCGTCTACATAATGCAGCTCCAAATGAAATTAACAATGGTTTACATAAGAACAGATGCAGGGACATCCATTCCTCCCGTTATTACTGCTCTGCCTCTCAAAAATATTGCAGTTGATGGCTTATCTCAGTGCCATTTTCCTGCACTAACACCATATCCTTTGATTAATTCATATTCAAAAACCTATCAATCTCTGTCTTGAATGTATTCAGTGTCTAAGCCCCAAAGGCCCTTGGGATAGGGAATTCCAAAGATTTACCATTCTGGATGGCTGACAGCTTATTTTGTGACTTCCACAGGCTTGGAAATCTCAACAGCATCCATCCTGTCAATTCCCATTCAAATTTTGTCTACGTCAATTAAACTCATCTCATTTTAAAAGCAAGGGAGTATGGCCCAATATGCTGAATCACGTCTTATTGGGAGGACCTATACATTCCCATCAATAAAATGATGAACATTCATTCTATTGCAAGTTTATTATTTCTTATGTTGATGAGACTTTCCTTTACTCTTGTATTTAAACCCTTCTCCCAGTTGCCTTTTGTATAAACTGGTTGATTTTTGTTGTTTTGTGTAAGGGGCATCCAGGTCCCACTGAATGCCAATGCTCTTCAATTGCTCAGCATTCTATGTTTTCTATATTATAAAAAATATTCCCATTAACTTCTCTTATTAACCACAACTGAGTCACTTTGTCAGTTATTAATTTTCATTGCACAACAGTAGAAATACCTTTGCCAGTTCTCTAATTAGCACCTCAACATACCGACTTAAACATTGCACATTATGTTCCCCATTATTCCTGCTTGTTTATTTTCCCATTTAATATGTAGATTAAGATTCTGCACGATTATCGTATTATCCACATTACATGTACCTCTGATTTCATAATTTAGACAATGTCTTGTACTGCCACTATCGCTTATGAGCCCATTGACAACTCCCTCCAATATGCTCTGTTCTTTGTTGTTTCTCACCCTAACAGTTTCAACTTCTTGATTTTCCAACCTAACGGCCTCTATTTTCACTGCGTTTATCCAATTCTTTATTATCAGCGTTACCCCTCCATTTCCATTTTATCTCTTTCTTTAAAAACTTAAATATCCTAGAGTATTTAGTTTCCAAACATGTTTACTTTCCACCCACCTCTAATAGTATAGACCATATCACCATATGGATCAATCTGTTTATTTCTATGTGTGCCATTAATTCATGAATGCAGCATGCATTAAGATAGACACCATTCTATTTTATATTTTACCTTATTTGCTATTCCGACTTTGTGTATAAGTGGATGTATACCCATGTCTGCATGCCTCCATTTCTTCCAGCCTGACCCTCAGCACTGGTGACCCTCAGGGATGTGTGCACAGCCCTTTGGTCTACTCCCTGTATGCCCATGAATGTGTGGTCAAGTGCAAAGCCAACTCAATCTTTTTGTTCGCCAATGATACTACTGTTGCTGGTACCACTGTTTGCATGAACGATTAGATATTTTTTAGACTTTTAGAGATACAGTGTGGAAACAACCCCTCCGACTATCAAGTCCGCACTGACCAGCGATCACCCCAAACATTAGCGCTACCCTACACACTAGGGACAATTTGCAACAACCCAAATAACATACAAATCTGTATGTCTTTGGAGCGTGGGAGGAAACTGGAGCACCCGGAGAAAACCCATGTGGTCATAGGGGGAACGTACAAATTCCATACAGACAGCACCCATAGTCAGGAACAAACCTAGATTACTGGTGCTGTCAGGCAGCAACTCTACCGCTGTGCCACTGTGCCGTTGAGGACAATACCAGTTTGGGTTGAAAGTTAGTTAATGGACAAAGAGATGAAGTATCAAAAAGAGATCAAGAACTTTTTGTCATGGTGTCAGGACAATTGAATTGAATATTGAATTGAATAAACTTTATTAGCCAAATATGGATACATACAAGGAATTTGCCTTGGTGCTTTGCTCGCAAGTAACAACATGATATACAGTAGACCATTAAAAATAAAACATTAGAATTTAAACATGTGAAGAATGAAATAAAATACGAGGGCAAAAGGAGGCTACAGACTTTTGGCTGTTGAGTAGAGTTACTGCTCGTGGAAAAAAGCTGTTTTTATGTCTGGCTGTGGCAGCTTTGACAATCCGGAGTTGCCTTCCAGGGGGAAGTGCTTCAAAGAGTTTGTGGCCAGGGTGAGAGGGGTCAGAGATGATCTGACCCACTCTCTTCCTGGCCCTTGCAGTGTACAGTTTGTCGATGGGGGCAAGGTTGCAGCCAACAACCTTCTCGACTGATTGAATGATGCGCTGCAGCCTCCGAATGTCATGTTTGGTGGCTGAGCCAAACCAGACCATGATGGAGAAGGTGAGGACAGACTATGACGGCAGTATAAAACTGGACCATCATTGCCTGTGGCAATGAACTAATCCTTAATGTCAGCAAGACAAAAGAGTTAGTTGTTGACCTAGGGAAGCGAGGGGGTGAGCCCAACCCTGTCCTTGTCAACGGAGCTGCAGTAGAGATGGTTAACAGCTTCAGGTTCCAAGGTACCCATACCATCAATAACCTAACCTGGTCCCTTCACACTGATGCAGTATTTAAGGAAGTGCTTCCACATATTTACTTTCTCAGATAGCTGCGAAGATTCAGCATTTCCAAGAGGATTCTCTCCAACTTCTAGAGATGTGCTATTGAGAGTATTCTGACAGGATGCATCTCAACCTGGAATGGCAACTGCTCTTGACCACCTGAACTGACAGAGAATGGTGAAAGGAGCCCAGTCCATCACAGGTTCATTACTTCCTACCATCTAGTCGATCTTTTCAGTGCATTGCATCAGAAAGGCTGGAACTATTGCCAAAGATGCCTGCCACATTGGGCATTCTGATTTCTCTCTTCTACTTTCTGGAAGAAGATACAGGAGCTTGAAAACTTTGCAACATATTCTGTTCCAAAAATCAATTCTTTTAATTCACATCTCCCAGTAAAGACTTTTGGAAATAAAATTCAACACACAGTCATTCTTAAAGCATACCGAATTAGAACAAATTTATAAGCTGCAGTATTTGCGACAGGATATGCCAAAAAGATGATCCATTTCATGTTGCCTTAAGATTCCCAGTCAGAGGGTGGTGAAGGTGTGGAATTCTCTGCCTCAGAAGGCAGTGGAGGCCAGTTCGTTGGATGCTTTCAAGAGAAAGCTGGATAGAGCTCTTAAGGATAGCGGAGTGAGGGGGTATGGGGAGAAGGCAGGAACGGGGTACTGATTGAGAGTGATCAGCCATGATCGCATTGAATGGCGGTGCTGGCTCGAAGGGCTGAATGGCCTACTCCTGCACCTATTGTCTATTGTCTATTGTCTATATTATCACAGAAGCCTGTCATTACAAATCACTCTAGGAAATATCAAGAAACCAGTGAGCTCACAAGATGTTGACAAAATCTTGGATGTAATACTGAAGATGTGCTCCAGAACGAGTTACATCTCGAGTCAAGCTGTCTAGTACTTCTACAACAACAGCATCTAATTAACAGTTTGGATCACTGCCAATGACCCCTGGAAGTGGGAAGAAGCCAATCCAACCAATTTATAATCTGCGGGTCGACACTAAAAGCAGCGGAATGTGTTGAGTGTTAACAAGTACACTTTCTCATCCAACATGCTCACCGATGCTCAATTTGGGTTCCGCAAAGATGCCTGAGCTCCAGAATTTATTATAAACTTGGTCCAAATTTGGGGAAAAATCCAAATTCAGGAATATGATGACAATGACTGCAGTTTGGGATAATGGTCGCATTTGTCCAATTGGAACATTGTGGGCAGTATATTGGGAATTAGGGAAACAAAATTCCAACAGCGCATGTCAGCATGATTGTGGGTTATTGAAGGAAATCTTCAAGATCTAACTACTTTTCATTTTTCATAAGTGGTTTGACCTCCTTCATAATGTCAGAAATAGTGATTTGAAGAAATCTATTCGCAATATCTGAAATAACAAAGCAACCTGCAACTCCTTCGCCAAGACAAAGATCAATAACAAAATGTTTAACCATTCGCACTTGCAACTGAATGATATCACAATTGTCAAATTGCCCCATTAATAATAAATATCCTGTGGTGGATTACCATTGATTAGAATCTCAACAGGATCAAAGGCATAAACACTGATTAAGAGGCAGGAAAGGATCTTTGTACACTTGGCAAATGACTCTGCAAAAGCAAAGGCACAGGTCAGGACTGTAAGTGCTTGTTACTTGTTTGGATGAATACAACTAAAAGGTTTAACATTATCCAAGACAAATCTACCTGCATGAATGGAACTAAATTGACCATCTTAAACTTTGTTTCCTTCACCACCACTTCAATTTAGCTGCAGTAGGCATCAGGTACGAAATACACCATAATTCTGTCCTAATGCTACTTCAATAGCACCTCACAAACCCACAATCTCTACAAAGGACAGGACAGGAAAGTGCATTGGAGCGGCAGCACTTGCAGGTTCCCCTTCAAGTCATAAACCATCTTAACATGGAAATATATTCCCATATGTACATTAACGCTGGGTTTGAATTCCATCCTCAACAGAATTTTCTTTATGCGCATTCATTTTGGGGATCTCAGGGTGGCAGGCAAGGCCAGTAGCTATTTCCACTACCTAAAACCCCTTGAGAATGAGGTGGAGAGTAGTGAGTGGATGTGAAAGTGGGATAACATAGAACTAGTGTGAACAGGGTGATCGATGGTTGGCTTTGACACAGTGTGCTGAAGGGTCTGTTTCCAAAGGTTTCAAAGGTTTCAAAGGTCTTTTATTGGCCCATGTACCATAAGGTACAGTGATATGCGAATTACCATTCAGCCATACGAAAAAAAAAGCAACAAGACACACAACTACAAAAAAGTTAATATAAACATCCACCACGGCCGATTCCCCACATTCCTCACTGTGATGGAAGGCAAAAAAGTTCAGCTTCTTCCTCTTTATTCTCCTACGGTCGGGGCAGTCGAACCATCCGTCGATCGAAGCTCCTGCAGCCGACGGTCGAAGCTCCTGCGTCGGGGTGATCGAAGTTCCCGCGTCGGGGGGGTCGAAGCTCCCGCATTGGGGCAATCATAACTCCCACGTCGGGGAAGTCGAAGCTCCTACGGCTTGGAGTTCCTGAAGTCGGTTTCTGACCAGAGACCGTGAGCTCCACGATGTTAAGTCCGCAAGCACCCACGGTTGGAGCTCCGAGGCCGATCCCTGGCAAAGGGATCATGGGCTCCACGATATTAAAGTCCTGTAGGCTCTCCGCGATGGAGCTCTCAAAAGTCAGTCTCCAGCAAAGGCCTCCAACTCCTTGATGTTAGGCCACAGTGCGAATGGAGATACAATACGGAAAAAAATCGCATCTCCGTCGAGGTAAAGGATTAGGAAAAGTTTTTCCCACCCCCTCCCCCCCCCCACTCCCCACATAAAACGAGCTAAAGAACACTAAAAACATACATTTAACACCTACTAATAAAACACAAAGAAGGAAGGGACAGACAGACTGTTGGTGAGGCAGCCATTGCTAGCGCCACCCAGTGGCCACAATGCCATGCTGTATCTCTAAATTAAACTACAACATTTAATTGAAAAACAGAAATAAAAGCCATCTCAAGGAAAAAATTATCAAAACCATAACCAGAAGAATGAATGCTTGAAGCAATTACAAAAGTGAAAACAGATCTTGAAATCTGCATAAACATTTTCCATTGTTGTAGAAAAAGCCTGACAGAAGTATCATGCTGCCAGAATTTTGCTCAGACAAACTGAATAATCCTAATGAAATAATTTAACATACAGAATGAGCTTTGGTCCAGTACTGGAAACACAGCTAACATGGTTGGGGAAACAATGCACGTCGTCAGAAATGACAATAGAACAGAATGAAAGAAATGCTTTCAACTGAACGAAATATGAGGTTGGTGAAAAACAGTAGTTTGTGAATCACATGTGAAAACATAAAGCTGATGCTGGAAATTTTAACAGGCATTGCTTTTCCAGGCCACAATACACAGGTAAATAATGGTTTGTGCACCAAAATTCACTCTTCAAAGAGTGATGGAATTTCAGTATGAGATGAGTGCAAGGAGGAGCTATTCAACAGCCATCTACCTGCATAGTTTTAGCACTATGCTGATAGATTAGGTGGGCACGTATTCCTATTCATAAGTGCAGGCTGTATGGGTTTGAGTGACATCAATAATTGCGCTTTCAACAAGAATGGAAAGAATGTTCTGTTCCACAGCTGGCAATCTTCCAAGGGGAAGGAGGTCAAGGGGAAGTTACCGCTTGACAATAAAGGCATCTGTCGCTAGTGTCTTGCTACTTTTGAAATGTGGAACACATTTCCTGGTGTTTGTCAGGATTCATTAACACAGTCATTTAAAATGTTGCTATTCCTCTGTAGAATTTTATAGTACCTCTCTCAAAAATGTTTTCCATGACTAGCTGTCCAGGAAAAGGTGGGCAGAATAGGCAACACATCTCAGGAACATGCACCTTCCTCTGTGGCTAAGAGTTGCAAGTAAGGATGGGTGTGGTGTGAATGTCTCGAGTGCAATATAAATACACTTAAGAGTATTCACTTTCTTTGGCATCTGAGAAAATTTGTTATATCCACAAGGTGTAATGTTTGGTGTACTGTGTGGGGTGGGAGGACCCATTGCTCCTCCCGTGCAGCAGATGGCGCTGCACAGGACAAAGGGAGATGTTTTGAACATAGTTATCTTGACTGTACACAGTGTGGAGTGTGCAGTCAAATTGTGGGGTGGCAGTTGTCTTGCTGCCAGCATTGAGTTAATGTAATAAAGACTTCTGTTGTACTTTGAAGACTAGCAAAGTTTCATACAGACATAGAACAAGAACACGAAAGTGGTGTCAGGAACGGGAGACTTCGGATTGTGTCCAAAGACCCAGATAAGAGCCTATTTTTCAATTAAAAAAAAAATGTCTCGGAAATGCGATCGTTTCGATCCCGAGCGAGAAAGGTGGTCGTCGTATTTAATGCACGCCGAGTTTTATTTTGCAAGTATGGGATTTACGACTGACCTGAGGAGGAAAGCTCTCTTGTGTTCATCAATGTCTCCAGAAACTTTTGCACAACTTCAAAATTTACTTACAGAAGAAGTAACCGAAGTTTCATATGCTGAAATCACAACGGCTTTGCAGCTGCATTACGAAGAAAGTCAAAATTTCCTCGCAGCTCGCCTTGATTTCTACCGGACGGTGCAACAGGATGGGCAATCTATCACCGAATTTCTTGCCGAACTTCGCACCAAGGCAAAGGCATGTGATTTTAAAGCTCAATGCTGCGAAAAGTGCCAAGACAATGCGTTGCGGGATAGACTAGTCATGGGCTGCAGGCATGCATTCATCCAGCAGGCGATTCTCAAGGAATCGAACACCTCATTGAAGAATGTGCTGCAGTGTGCTGAGATGGCCGAGCTGCTTAGTAAAGAACTGCACAAAATGGCCGGCGATACAGCATCGAAGCTCCCTCAAAAGGTGCATACAGTTCGTCAGACACGTCAGTAACGCCAGAAACCATTTGATCAACCCAGAGCAAATCTGGAGAAGAAGGGGCAGTTTCAGAAGAGCCATTCCCCTGTGGGGGGAGGATCGAAACCCTGCTACAGGTGCGGCTCGACTGCTCATCATCACCGTGAGTGCCCATATATCGAGTCCGTTTGTTATGCCTGTGAAGAATTTATTGATGAGTTCAATGGACTCAACGCTTCCAAAGAAAAGCAAACTAATAATACTCTTCAGACCCAAAAGCGGGGTTCAATGGCTAGAGATGGGAAGCATGCTCTGGGGGATAACAAGAAAATCGTACCTACGAAAACAGTGCATTACAGAACCAAGCAGTCGAACACCCCAGTGCCAAATCGTGTGGACACTGGAGTGGCTGATTTGCCTCTCCCCTGGCTTGATGAAGTTCCACCAGGCGAACTCCCCGCCGATCTGCCTGTGGTCCTTCATCGATCGACACTTTGCAATCGTAGTATTCCCCCAAGGCAACTCATTCAGGAATAGAGATGTTCAAACTGGAAAGGGGGAGTGTGATGTTTGGTGTACTGTTAGGTGGCGCTGCACAGGACAAAGGGAGATGTTTTGTACATAGTTATCTTGGCTGTACACAGTGTGGAGTATGCAGTCAAATTGTGTGGTTGCAGCCATTTTAGTTGTCTTGCTGCCAGCATTGAGTTAATGTAATAAAGACCTCTGTTGTACTTTGAAGACTTGCAAAGCTTCATACAGACATAGAACAAGAACACGAAACAAGGATTCTCTCAAACCTGTACAGATGTACTAGAGAGAAGGTTTTGATGTACTAGAGAGAAGGTTTCAGTCTGGCATGGCAACTGCTTTGCTCTTGACCACCTAAACCAGCAGAGGGTGGTGAATACAGCCTAGTCCACCGTAGGCTTGTCACTTCCTGGCACCCAGTCTATCTTCATGCTGTGTTGCATCATTGCATCAAAAAAATACTGGAAGGATTCTTGCCACCCTGGCCCTTCTCTTCTCATTTCTGCCTCCTGAGAGATGATATGGGAGCTTGAAACCCTAGATATTCAGTCTTAAGAACAGTTGCTTTTGCAATGCTATCAGACACAATCACAATCACAATAATACTTTATTAGCCAAGTATGTTTTGCAACATACGAAGAACTTAATTTGCCGTAGAGTCATAACAATAAAAAGAAAGAGGACACACAAAATACATTTTGACACGAACATCCACAACAGTGACTCCTCCACATTCCTCACAAGGCAAAAAAAAGTTCAATCTCTCCCTTCTTTGTCCTCCAGCAATCGGGGGCCTCTAACCTTCTGTGGACGGGACGATCTTGACTCCTGTAGCTGGCAGCAGGCCTTCCTCGTCAGGACAATCCAGCTCCTGCACATGAACCAATCATCTCTTTTGCATTGCCTTCCCAGTGATGCTGCCACATTCTCTTACCTCTTAACTCTCCTTCATTTAGTTATTCTGTTATTACACTTTGGTTTTTTTAAAATTATTACTTCATTTTGCACCACAAAGTTTGCATCATTCCACTGTTCTTGCATTTGTTAATTTATTGAGTACTTATTGTATTTATTGTTCATTTTGCGAGTTTCATGTACTCAAAGAATTTTATTACATCTTGGTGTATATGACAATAAACTAACCTGAATCAGAATCTGAAGCCTTTTTCTCAAGCCACCTTTCATCTTTCACTTCCTTTCCCAAATATTACACAAAGAGAAGTGCATCCTCTAAGGCAGCCATTCTTTGTTGCTGTAAGAAAAATAAAGATAATGCAATAAAATATTTGGTCTGGAGAATGATGAGAATAAAACAAGAATTCCAACTTCATTGTTTTGTAACTGATATTGACAATGTCTGTGCTGAATCCACAAAGGTACTCAATGATGCCAAAGTGACGTTAAACAATTCATCACATTGAAACATGAAATAAACATCATTTATGAAATGTTAAGCATTATGCTCTATGTGCGCGCTCCATGCTGCAGGTAATTCTGACAACTTATATTTACATAACAACTTTACAAGAAATATAATACAGTAAACCCTCATTAGAGGGTTTCTTTTAGAAAGGAGGTGAGGTGGATTTTCTTAAGTCAGAGGGCAGTTAATCTGTGGAACCCATTGCCACAGAGGGTTGTGGAGGCCAAGTCAGTGGATATTTTTAAGGCAAAGATAGACAAATTCTTGATTAGAACGGGTGCCAAGGGTTATGGGGGGAAGGCAGAAAAATAGGATTAGGAGGCATAGATCAGCTGTGATTGAAATGGCGGAATAGACTCGATGGGCCGAATGATCTCATTTTACTCCTATAACGTGTGAACTTGTTAACTTGTTATGATGGACCATAGGGAGGGAAGTGGTGTCCATTTTTGTCGTTGTCAGCTATAACCAAGTAGGAAATTATCGTTGTATAAATAGTAGAAACAAAGGTCAGTGACGGTGGTGGTGGCGGCAGCGGAGGTAGTGGTGGCGGTGATGGTGGCGGTGATGGTGGCGGTGGTGGTGATGGTGGCGGTGGTGGTGGTGGTGCTGGTGATGGTGGCGGTGGTGGTGGTGGTGCTGGTGCTGGTGCTGGGGGTGGTGATGGTGGTGGTGGTGGTGATGGTGGCGGCGGTGCTAGAGGTGGCAGTAGTGCGAGCGGCCGGAGAGGAGGCACAGGCCGAGAGGCATTGGCAGGCCAGCCTGGCAGTGACAGCCGGTAGGTTAGTCCGCTATAACCGAACTCCATCATAAAGAGGTCCGTAGAAACCTCTACGGGTTTACTGTACAATAAAGCTGCAGATGCTGGAAATCCGAAACATAAACGGAAAATGGTGGAAATTCTCAGCAGATTAGGCAGCATCTGTGGAAGGAGGAACAGAATGCTTTTTAGGTCACGAATGTTGCCTGACCTGAGTATTTATAGCATTTTCTGTTTTTGTTTCACAATACAAGTGTTGCTTGTCAAAGACTCAGTCTTTTCAGGAACCAACCCACTGCGTGTTGATGGCAGGAAGCAGATGCAGATGCATTTGCTTTAATCCATGCATCCCTCACAACATCCAAACTTCAACCCCATTCTAAAGTTTGTGTACCCACTGTGTTCTTAGCTTCCAACAAAGGCCGCTGCACATAACACGAGGAGCTGAAACAAAGTGTCTGTAAATTATTTCACGGCTTTTCACAAACTGTTTCTGGAGTTTCCTGTAAAATGTTGTGGGAACTCGGAGCAGTTGGATACATGACATTATCCTGAAATAGTAATAGCCTTAAAATAACAATCATTGTTTGCAATTAAGATTATATACTTCAACATTACGTATCAAATGCAAACCTGTGACTTCAACCCAGCCAAATGGAGACCCTGACTCAAGCCTCAAACTGCTACCCAAAGTTCACCTCAATTGCTTCCAACTCCCACTTTATGGCTCCCACCCCCGTAATCATTATTCACAGGACAAGAAACCCACAACCGATTTGTTTTCCTCAACTTGCTCCACAATTTGACTCTAATCAAGGCATGCTGGCGCTTGATTACAATTGAATTCTGCAGAAGGCAGCCATTGAGAATAACTTCTATTGGCCAGCTGTGTAATTCCCATTGCATAATCTAAACAATTTCTCCACAAATCTTTCTAAATCTTCACACACTGAGAACACGTCATTAATTAGCATCAAAAGGTTAAAACTTCAGTTAGTGACGCATCTATTTAATTAATTATTCACTTACTGCAGTGAATTATCACGGATGTGTGTGCAAAGGTCAGCGAGACCTTCAGGAGTTTCAGCCAAACTGATACAGTATCTATGGAATTCATTGAGTTGGCATCCAAATTCCAAATATATGGATGAAGAAGGCACAGCAATGTGAACAGAGAAAAGTTAGTTATGTCTTAATAAGAATCCGGGGTCTACAAATTCAAATGGTGTTTGGTGGGGACATCAGTTTTGTGACTTCCTAGTTGGAATATATCATATAAAGATACAAGATAGGAGCAGGATTAGGCCAGGATTAGATCACTGCTTTGTACCTGCTCGGCTATATTATACAATCCTAGCTTATCTGATTACAACTCTCAATGCACTCATGTCTCCTCTGTGTAATCTTTCAACCCCTTGTTCATCAACAATCTAAAAATACCCAATGGGCAAGCCATGCATGTGTAAAGGCTTTTTCCATTCTGGCTCTGACATTACCTCTTCCAGCTAAGGCTCTTCCCGTTCAATGAACTCATATGTAAACTTCAAACCTGTAATTAAGGCTTCCTTCTATGCATGTGCACAAAATTACGAAGTGTCTCGACCCGAATCGTCACCCATCCCTTCTATCTAGAGATGCTGCCTGTCCCGCTGAGTTACTCCAGCATTTTGTGTCTATCTTTGGCAAAATTGGTGTTGCGCTGTATTAGACATCATTGTGGCTTCCCAGCAGTCTCCACACATGGGAAGACCTGGAACAAATTTTCAAAGTTGAATGACAGTACACAATGGTCTTGCTCAGGTTTTAGTCTGCTCTCGCTGACAGATAAGAACACTATGATATGCAAAGCCCCGAAGTTTGCAGAGCCAGCCACAGCATTGTTGATTGATGCTCGAGACCCTCTTCATTTTGAAGAATAAACTTGAATATGTATGAACGTCTTGTGTTGGATCACTGCCAACACCCTTGAACTGTGCTCCAGTGACAATACTTACTGATAATGCGGTGCAAGTAACAATAAGAGATTCACATTTGCCCTGTCAGTGAATAACATTTTAGGTGACGATACATTCTAGATTGGCCACAACACCATGAAATTAGTTGTGATGCGGTGTTGAGAGAGAAAGGAGTAGAAAAGAGTGAAAATAATGCTTCACAGTTAAAGGCATTGGCAAATGAACTAGGGATGACCTGAGAAAAAAAATAACGCAATGAATAGTTACAAACTGAAATGCACGACCAGAAAGCATGGTGGACGAAGATTTAATTATGGATTTCCAAAAGGGAATTGGATAAAAATGTGAAGGTAAAATATTTGGGGAAGTTTAAAGCATGGGAGGAACTGGATTGCTCCTGCTGGTAGAGGCTCAATGTACCCTCCTATGCTCCAATAATTGATTCTAGGTTAAGGTGAAACAAAAGGATGTAAGATAATGATGGCACAGTGGTGCAACCTGTAGGATAGTTGACTCATAAATTCAGAGACCTAGGTTCAATCCTACATTTGGGTGCAGGCTGTGTTGAGTTTACAAGTTCTCCCTGTGACAACATGGGTTTCCACCAAGTGCTCCGGTTTCCTCCCACATTACAAAGACATGTGGGTTGGTAGGTTAATTGTCTACTGGAAATTGCCTCGAGTGTTTAGGTGTGTGGTAGAATCTGGGGAGGGGAGGGAGGGATGTTGGAGTTAATGGTAATGTGGGGAGAATAAAATGATATGAGTGGAGTGTATTAGAGTCATATAATATGGAAAAAGGCTCTTTGGCCCAACTCATCAAGATGTCCCATCTAAACTAGTCCCACATGCCTCCTTAGGTCCAATGTTACTATCTAAGTACCCTGTCCAAATATATTTTAAATGTTGTTATTGTACCCGTCTTATCCCCTTCATCCGGTATCTTGTTCTATCTACCCACTACCCTCTTTGTGAAAATATTGCCCCTTAGATTCCTACTAAATCTTTCCCCTCTTATCTTAAATCTATGAGTTCTAGTTTTTGATGCTTCCACCATAGGAAAAAGACTCTAGGCATTCACACCATCTATTACAAATGTGATTTTGTACACCTCTATAAGTTCACCCCTCAACCTCTCCCCATAGCTCAAGCCCTTGAGTCCTGGCAACAACCTCGTAAATCCCTGCACAATTTCTATCTTTCCTATAACAGGGTTACCAAAACCGAACCCAATACTCCAAATGCATCCTCATGAACTGTAACATAACGTTCCAACTTCAGTACTCAATTCCTTAACTGATGTAGACCAGCATTCCAAAAAAATTCTTCAACACCCTATCTATCTGCAATACCATTTTCTGGGAATCATGTACCTGTACACCTAGATCCCTTTGCTCTACAACTCTCCCCAGGGGCCTACTATTCACTGCAAAGGTCTTGCTCTGGTTCCCAAAATGGAACACCTCACATTTATTCGAATTAAACTAAATTTTCCATTCCCCAGTCCACTTCTCCAGTTGATCACAATCCTGCTGTAATTCTTGATAACCATTTTCACTACATACAGTGCTGCCTATTTTAGTGCCATCAGCAAACTTACCAATTATGCCTTGTATATTCTCATCTAAATTGTTGACATAGATGACAATCAGCAATGGGCTCAGTACCAATTTGAGGTACACCACTCGCCACAGTCCACCAGTCCAAAAAACAATCTTCCACCACCAACTTCTACTTCCCACTGTGAATCCAATTCCACAGTTAGCTAGGTCTCCCTGCATCCCATGTGATCTTTGTAAGAAGGAACTGCAAATGCTGGTTTAAACCAAAGATAGACACAAAAAACTGTAGTAACTCAGCATGACAAGCAGCATCTCTGGAGACAAGGAATGGGTGACGATTCGGGTCGAGACCTTTCTTCAGACTGGTTAGGGATAAGGGAAATGAGAGATATAGACGGTGGTGTGGAGAGATAAAGAACAATGAATGAAAGTTGATCATCATAACCTTTTTGCAAATCTTTCATTCATTTTTCTTTATCTATCCACATCACTCTCTATATCTCTCGTTTCCCTTTTCTCTAACCAGTCTGAAGAAGGGTCTCAACCTGAAATGTCAGCCATTCCTTCTCTCCAGAGATGCTGCCTGTCCTGCTGAGTTACTCCAGTTTTTGTGTCTATCTCCCATGTGATCTTACCTTCCAGAGCAGGCTACCATGCTGAACCTTATCAAAGACCTTGCTGAATTCCTTATAGACTATGTCTGTGGCCCTGCCCTCGTCAACCTGCACTCTGGATTTATAGATAATTGTCAGCTTGATGATCACTGTTGACATAGTAGGCTGAATGGCTTGTTTCCATGTTGCGGAATTCTGTATAATTAAATCAAGGGCAGGGGAAATAAATAAATCACGCAAGAGTGGCTGAGGGCAAGAGCTAGAGTGCATGGCCTATTCAAGCATTCTTGACTGAGGTTCCTCTACTGATGCACAAGTTGCAAGGCCCATGTCAAATGAATAGATTACTTAAATTCAATTTTGGTTATATATCATTGTAACCATTACTAAAATATTGCCACAACATGGCATAAAAATACTAATAAGCTGCACTGGAAAAATAGGGAAATGATAGTGTGGAGGAAATAATATTAATGATCAACTTTGAAGAACAAAATCACATGAGAGAGTGTACAACTAGAGGTAAGCAAGGAAAGAAACTTAATATTAGAACTAAGAAATGGAAAATGGATTTAAGACCTTAGTGAGAGATGTTTATGGTCTTTGGTAACAGGCACGATATGGCATTATGTAACAAAGGCAGAAATTAGGCAAGCATAAATAGTAATATGATTTAGTTAACACTCTAGCAGATTAATAGAATTGGCTAACACCCTAATGGTGTGCTAAGTATTTATTTTATGGTGATCATCATTGGTGTTCAAAACAAAGAAATTATGCCTTACAAATCCAGTTGAATGAAAGGGGATCTCAACCAGAAGCCTAACATTCTCTCTCAGAATATTCTGTCTCATTGGCATCGCCACTCTTTCTTAGAAACTTCAGTGAGTATCAATCTTGTTGACACTGTCCTTGTGAACAAAAGCTGTTGAATCTAAACTGCACTGACTTCAGGGCAAGTTTCTCCTTCTCAGGTGAAAAAAAAAAAATGCACAAAGCATTCCTGCAGTATCATCAAAACCCTGTTCAACCTTGGCAAAACGTCCTTATTTTTGTAATTTTAACTGACAAAGACCAAATTTACATTTTCCTTCCTAAATTCTTACTGTAGACACATTTCGCTTATTTCATCTCATAAACCAGCACACTAAAATCTCTGTAACCAACAATCTCTTTGTTTCATTCAGTTAAAAAAATGAATACTTCACATTTCCCACATTTTTCTTCAGCTGCTATTTTCTTACCCACTGGCTTAACCTGTCTATATCCATTTACAGCCACTGAATTCTCTTCACTGCACATTTTCACAAGTAGCTTTGCATTGTCAGTATGTTAAGAAAGCTTCGGGAGGAAAACGAGGGAATTATACAACAGTTAATTTAACTTTTGTTGTCAGGGAATTATTGAATTCAATTAGAAAGTGGGAAAGATTGAATATCTGGAAGATTTTCAGTTGATCAAAGACAGCACACATGAATTTGTAACTGGTAGGTCATGGGGTCGCTCAGTGAATCTTTTGCAGAAATGACTAAGTGATGGACAGGGATTTTTCTATGGATGCTATTTATATAAACTTTCAGGAGGTTTCGTTGACATATTATTAGATAAAGTTGAAGGTCATTGAGTGGAAAGGTTGGCATTTAGGTTGATTATGTGACGAGACAAGAAGCAACCTATACAGCCCATTATGAACGCGAACATGCGATAAAATGTATGTCATGTAAATTAAAGGAAAGATAATAAATTAAAGTGAACTGGCCCATGACTTGCCCAAATAAATGTCAGCACTTTTTAGATACTGTAGAAATGTGGAGGTTGTGAACTGGATTAATTTTTATGCATAATGACATTTTTATACATAATAAGACACTCTCAGTACAAGGCAGGGCATTCAATTTAGGTATAAGATTCGTATTCCTTGACATCACACAAATCTTTCTTTTTAATTATTTACAAATACTCTGAACACATGTTCCACCCAGTTTTCAAGGATCAGAAGTTGCCACCGACAGTTTGTGCTTCTATCTTGCACAGTGAATGGCAACAGACAAATGTACTCTATTTTATGTTGCAAATTAAATGAAACATACAAAATACATTTTACAATTGTAAAAATACTTTAATTTTTCATTTCATTCTTAATAGTTTTAATGTCCTGACATTCAGAAACATGGAACAAACGTTGACAGATTTGACAAATGACAGAGCTGTGTGATGTGATTTACTGCCTCTGAAAGATTTCAAAGACGTTTCTGGCTGAGGTTGTTCTCCCTCACCATATAGATGGATTGCATCATAACTAAGTACAAAGTGTGATACGGAGCCTTGTCTCTTGCCTTTAGGAGTATATATATTCTATATATAGGGACAACTTAACAAGTATACATACAGCATTTTCAGAAAGCAGATTAACATTAAAATAAATGAATTTTATATGAATATATTATGTTCCATTCTAATATCAGACAATATTTCATGATTTCATGATTACGTGGTTGATGAAATATCACAGTCAATGCAAACTTTGGTGATTGCACAATGTAGTATTAATTGTTCAAGGTTTCAAGGTTTCAAGGTCAGTTTATTGTCACATGTACCAATTAAGGTACAGTGAAATTCGGATTACCATACAGCCATACTAAAAAAAAGCAACAAGACACACAACTACATAAAAGTTAACATAAACATCCACCACAGTGGATTCCCCACGTTCCTCACTGTGATGGAAGGCAATAAAGTCCAATCTCCTTCCTCTTTATTCTCCCGCGGTCAAGGCAGTCGAACCATCCGCAGTTGGGGCGATCGAAACTCCCGCAGCCGTCGGTTGAAGCTCCTGCAGCCGGCGATCGAAGCTCCTGCGACGGGGCGATTGAAACTCCCGCGTAGGAGCGGTCGAAACTCCTGTTGTTTGGAGTCCTCGATGTCGGTCTCTAACCAGAGACCGTGGGCTCTGCAATGTTAAAATCCATCGGCACCCACGGTTGGAGCCCCAAAGACAACCCCCGACAGGGATTGCGAGCTCTGCGATGTTAAATTCCCGCAGGCTCCCGCGATGGAGCTCCCAGTCGATCTCCAGCAAAGGCAGCCAACTCCACGATGTTAGGCCACAGTGCGAACGGAGATACGATATGGAAAAAATCTCCGTCGAGGTAAGAGATTAGAAAAAGTTTCACTCCATTTCCATGGTAGATACTCAGAGCAACTAGCAGCATTGAAGTTGTGGTCTAACATGGCAGCAACAGATATGACTTTGTACTCTAAAGGTTGACATTCGTGTAGTTTTTTGATTATTTTCTGCACCTGCTTTTGGCATTTTAATGAGCAGTACTTTAGACTCCACAGTCTTTAGATCTTTCTTGCTTTTGTCTGGCTTTTCACCTTGAAGAAATATCTCTGTTCTATTATTTTTGGTCCAAAATGGTGATGTCAGATTATTTACTTTTTTTTCCAATTTATCTTTGAAATTTACTGTTTACTCTGTGGCCTTATTATACTTTATTGGCAAACTTAGATATATGGCTTTCTAACACAATAGTTGTGGTACCAACACAATTCTTTGCAAACTTTATAAAACACATGCTGATTTCAGTACTTTCCTGCTCTTTCCCTTCTGCTGTTCAGCCAGTTTCCAAACCTTTCAACAGTCTGTTTCATTATTTGCCTATGGTTATCATTCCAAGGAATGTTTACCCTCAAAAGCATGTTGGCAACACAAGTAAGTAGAGTAGTAAATCAGGCATGCAATATGCTAGCCTTTATTGGTCGGGACATTCTGCATAAGTCAGGAAGTCATGTTGCAGCTTTATGGGACTTTGGTTGGACCACATTTGAAATATTATCTGCAGTGCTGGTTGGCCCATTACAGGAAGGATGTGGAGGCTTTGGAGAAAATACAGAAGTGGTTTACCAGAATGCTGCCTGGATTAAAGAGCGTGAGGTTTCAGGAGTTTTCGAGTATAAAAGTATTAGGAGAAATTAGACAAACGGATTGTTTTCCCTGGAGTATCTATCGGAGGTTGAGGGAAGACCCGATAGGACTATATAAAATTGTGAGATGACATAGATAGTACACACAGTATGATCTTTATTCCCATGATGGAAGTGTCAAAGACTAGGGGGCATAACTTTGAGATTAGATGGGGAATGCTGAAAGAAGATGTGCAGGACAAGTTATTTTTTACACCCAGAGTGGTTGGTTCCTAAAACATTCTACTAGGGCTTGCGTGGTGGAAGCAGATATAATAGTGTAATTTAGGAGAACTTTTAAATTGGTACATGAATATGTAGGGAATAAAAGGCTATGGATCAGATGCAGGCAGGGAAGATTAGTTTAACTTGACATCATGTTTGATACAGACCTTGTGGTCTGAACATCCTGTGATGTTCCATAGCCACCAACTGAACACCATCAAATAACTCACCAAATAACTTTTGAATTGTGGCCACTGTTGTAATAGCTGGTTTGAACCTGTAGGTTAAGCCATGGTGGGGAATGAAAGTAAATGGTAAGTAAGTCGACTGCTGTAACAGCAGGAGAGGGCAAGCAGAGGGTAGTGAGTAAGAGGAGATCTAAAAGTGTGAATAGATGAGAGAAGAGTGGTGGTCAGAGGCAGTATTAATGTCCTCATTATTTTTAAGGCAGCTTTGTAAAACATGACTATTAGTTTTTTGAGTACTCTAAAGTTCTTCAAACTCCATTAGTCGTTGCTTGAAAATCAAGTTGCTACTGATGAAATTTCAGCTTTGAACAGTTTAAACAAATTTAACAGACAAGTCCCGACAAAAAAGAAAGAAGCCTTCACTCTTTTCTGAAAGGCTTCAGAGCTATCTAACAACAGTTCAGAAACAAGCAATGGATGGGAACTTGTTATTTAGCCAAGTCTGAGTTAACTATCTCGCACTATCCACTAGGCCAGGTGAGTCAGAAGAAAGGTGTGTGCAAGCAGCCAAATGCAAGGACAGAGCAGGTTGGGAAGCAGTTACAAAGTTTAACGTCGCCGTACAGGAAAGACTCCAAATGCAGGATCCAGGACTGGATCATTCACTGGGCCTGGACAAGAGAAAGGATTCAATTTTATCTGTGGAGTAAGGCCACAGAAATAAAGAGGCCTTCATTTTCTTTCCTCAGCATCTCTTAATAAGCAGTGTTGCTTGTTGCTCAGTTCTAATGAGAAAGATCAGAGCTGGGAGCCTCACCTGGTCTAGTGGATAGTGCGAGACAGTTAACTCAGACTTGGCTAAATGACAAATTCCCATCCATTGCCAAGTCTGGCAAACGTCATTCTTAGGATAAGAACTGGAGTCAGATCTGAGGCAAGCTCTGTCAGCTGGCTGCCATCCGGGACATGTTAAATGAGCACTTTGTATTTGTTTTCACAGAGGAGGAAGAGTACAAAATATCACTGGATTAAGAATGCGTAAAAATAAGGACAAAGAAAAGAACTGTGATATCAGCAAGAATAATTGCATTGTTGAAAATAATGAAGCTTCAGATAGTTCAAACTCTAGAACCTGGCGCTCAGCACAACAGAGCATTAGTGAAAGAAAACACTTCACTCATACCGTGCTTTCAATAACATCAGAATATACAAAAGTGCTTTTCACATGCACTAAAGTACTCTTTGAATTGGAGCGGCTATTGAAGTATAGGATATGCTGCATCAGTTCGCATCAAGGTCCATAAATAGTCATGTGATAAAGAGCAGATAATTCCATTCAAGTCATTTAGTTGAAGGACAAAGATCACCACCTAATCTTTGTAGATACAAGGAACTGCAGATGCAGGATTACAAAAAAAAAGGCACAATATACTGGAGTAACTCAGTGGGGTTGAATGGAACTTCATATTCAAAACCTCCCCAAAATCAGTCAGCCACCTTTGTTCCAAGGAAAACAAAGCCAGCATATTCAGTCATTCCTCATAGAAGAAACATTCCATCCCTGGCAACATGTTGGTGACTCTTCCCTGCACCTAATCCAGTGCATTCACACCCTTCCTATAGCATGGCAATCAGAACTGCACACTATATTCCAACAACTGCAAAACCAATCTTCTGTAAATTTGTATCTAGCTGTGGCCTCAATGTTTTATGAAGCGGTTATTCTTCATCCGAAGATCTTAAATATGTGGTGTTATTATTGACCCTGTGGAATGTACACTTTATTAATTTTAGTTTAATGTAAAAATAAAATGAGTCAAAGAATTTAAAAGCAAGTTACGTTACAATTGTACAACCAGTTAGGAAAGAGAGTGCTTTTAAATAGTTTCAGTTGTTTTAATCTACTTTTATTTCAATGTGTTTCATAACATTTGGGATAATGAACTTGCCATTAAATGGAGTTCTCACACATTACTGAGCTGGTACAGTCAGTTTTATTAGCATATTTTTAATGCCATTTGCTTCACTAAACAGCTTAGTTGCACCTTAATTCAGTTAAATCGTAAATGAGTTTCCTCTGCTGTACACTGAAAATCGTGTTTGTCGTGCTCCTGAATTGGAGGAAAATTGAAGGAAGGTGGGGATGCAATGAATTCATTTTCAGAATTACAGTGAGTTCATGTGAGAAGTGAAATGAGAGACCATGTAATGAATTTATTGTGGTAAGATAGCCTAGATTTTCCTAATTTCAACTACCTGCTTTCAGGCAGTATGCAGACAATCCAATCCAAAACCCTCAAAGTGATCATCATGCTTTACCATTATTCCTCTGTGATCTAAATCTACCCGGCCAAAGTGCATCCAAATCATTTTTGGGACAGGTACATCAGTACATGCAAAGGTTTTCCTGTTTCCGGCCAATTAGCTCTCCTACAAACACCTCTGATCCACCTCTGGCAGCACGGAGCCTGACTGGGACATTCTGGTAGAACGAGATTAGGATTGTGAAACGTCAGAGAGGATTGAGATTTTACAATATGGTTTCCCTCTTTCAAGTTGCCGCTTGCAAACCTTGCTGAAGAATGAAAAGGAATACACTTTCCATGCACCCTGTATGCTGCAAAACTATGGATATCATAGGAATTGTGCATTCAGGTGAAATTCAACAATACTGGTCTAGTTGGCATCCACTCAAATTATCATTCAACACATCTTTTGAAGTGGAACCCATTCAAAACTGTTGCACACTTGTTTTAAACTATTTCAAATTCTTCTTTGGGGTATCTCCTTTACATTATATTACATGAAAACATGTTTTAGCTCACCGAAATGTAATCTAATTTCTAGATTATCTGCTTTTCTCTGGTGATTCTAAATTTTTGAGGAACTGGATGATGAGCACATGGAAAAGGAAAGAATGGATGCCAGAAAAGGCCACAGCTCATGCACAGTTATCTCTCTACTGAATTCACCAATCACAGAAAACCCATCCAGACTTCCCAAAAGCAAATGTCCAAGACAGCATGAAGAAAGGTCTTCTGATGATGAAACATGACATTCTGCTTCTTTTCAGTACAAGGCATTGGCTTGTTTGTGGCCATGAAGGCAACAACAATAATCAACTTTATGAATGATGTTGTTTGACTGTAAATCTTTTCTTTTGCTCAGCAGTCCTTGGGGTTGATGATGACTTGCACCAAAGAATGGAAGTGAGGGACATCTTTTGATAGTTTTGTATACCAGCTACTACATGGCCAAATATGGAACGTGCCTTATGCACGGTCTTGACACGAAACGTCGACTACCCTTCTGTCTCCACGGAATTCCTTTAGCAATTTGCTTTTTTTGTGTCAGATATGCAACAACTGCTTCTGATTGGTAACAGAGAGCACAGATTTACAGTAATCAGCAAACGAAAAGTAACATATAGGCAGAAAACAACAGGAGCTGGAAATCAGAAATTTTAAAAATTGTGAAAATAGCACATTCTGGCAACATTTGTAGAGAGCGAGACAGAGTTAATGTTTCAGGTTAATAGTCTACTGTCAGTTCTAATCTTGAGCACCAAGTTTCTCTCAGCTCTAGAATAACCAGAGCTGAGAGAATTAGGCCTTGGGAAAAACTGAAGCAAAAATCAGTCACATGGCAAGAATTAAAGTGGCAGAAGAAATAGGGCAAAGAAAATGAATACTGTAATAATGCAAGCAAAATGTGACAGAGAACTGTTATAGCTTCGGGAGTGCAGCAAGTTTATTTCAGAATTAAATAGGATCAGACTCAAGTATTGCACACTGTATTTAAAATATATTTGTATTTCAAATTCAATAAAATCATGTAAAATCATGTATAAAATCATGAAAGGAATAGATTGGTAAATGCACACCCTCTTGCCCAGAGTAGGTGAATTGAGGATCAGAGGACAAAGGGTTTAAGGTAAAGGGGAAAAGATTTAATAGGAATCTGAGAGGTAACTTTTTCACACAAAGGGTGGTGGGTGTATGGAACAAGCTGCCAGAGGAGGTAGTCGAGGCAGGGACGATCCCAACATTTAAGAAACAGTTAGACATGTACATGGATACGACAGGTTTGGAGGGATATGGACCAAACTCGGGCAGGTGGAACTAGTGTAGCTGGGACATGTTGGTCAGTGTGGGCAAGTTGGGCCGAGGGGCCTGTTTCCACACTGTATCACTCAATGTATTATTGTTTACAGCAGGATCACTAGGACAAACAATAAGCATTACAAATTAAAAGTTAATACAGATGATTGGAAATTTTGATAGGCAGATGGGAGACAATGGCCAGAGATGAAAAGATAGAAGGTGGGAGACAAAAGGACTGAGGAGTTGCGAATTGTGACGCTTGAGGAAGGAATGTAAGTGGAACAGGAGGAAGAGGGGAGAAACTAATACAAATCCAGGTGGGGCACGGTGGGAGAGGGGGAAGGGGAAAATAGGTGGGGGTGGAGGAAGAAGGGAGAGGGGGAGGGTTTTGTCGTCACCTAAAATTGGAGAATTCAATGTTCATACCCAAGCAGAATATGAGGTATTCCTCCAATTTGCCTGTGGCCTCATCAGGACAATGTAGGAGGCCCAGGGCAGAAAGCTGCGAATGGGAAGAGGAGGTAAAATAGTTAGCAAACGGGAGATCCAGTAGGCCTTGGCAGACAGAGTGCACGTGTTTGGCGAAACAGTTGCCAAGACTACGCTTGATGTCGTTGAACACTTGAGCTTAGTCCGTTGTGGCCTACTGGATCTCCTGGTTGTCAACCAGTTTAACGCTTCTTCCCCTCTCTTCTTGTGCTGATTTGCTTCCAAATCACTGTCCCATTTGAAGGTGCACTATTCTTTCACAATTCACAAATTGTGGCCTACTGAGCATAGGTAAAAGTATAGATTTGGTGAAATCAGCCCTCATGCAATACTGTGTTAATGCCAACAGTATTACATTGGACTCCAATGAACCAGCTAGCACATTTAATCACCCACTACCAAGCTGGCAGTCACCAGAGGAGATGCCAATCCCACCAACACCCAATATCAATGACTTGGAAACTTGTTGGAGACTTGTTAATTTCGTGTAGGAAATTCGTTATTTGAAGAGAGCTGTTAAATTTGGATATTGAGAAATCAATTAAATCTTAACTGGATCCTTCTGGAATAAACTCCAGACATTGTCATTGGAAGGAATCATGTTGGGAGAACAAGATGAACCACCAAGCAGAACAACTACTAGTAGAAGCAGGAGAAAGACTATGAACAGGAAGTCCTATCTACAGGGAACATATGGGGCCAAGTACATAGAACTATTGCACTTGAGCATGTTTCACTGCGGTGATCGACTATTTATTATGCATTCCTGATTAACATCAATTTGCATTTGGCATTTGTAGGTACGACGGGTGGACATGCTGAGTGGCATGAAACAATGCACAATAAATAATTGGATGTCCCTTCTGCAAGATCTAATTCTATCTAGATATGAGGCCTACCACAGCAGAAGTTTAGGGAGACCTCCCTGTCGAGGCCAGAGGCCATGAAATATGGCAAATGAAATACCGACAGGCTGGTCTGTTGTGGATTCTGGACTACCTTCCACTGCATCTCCTCTGGGCCCCTCACCAACAGGTCCTATGCCACTTCAGAACACGGTCTACCACCGCAGTCTGACCCCAGAACTAATGTCCTAACCCATCTTTGGGGGCCCATTTCACACCTCTCTTCGGGACAATAGTCCGCAAGAACCTGAAACTTAAACCTGTGCTGAGCTGCGGGAGAGTCAGAGCGAGGACCTGCTGGTGCTAGCCCATCGCAGCCAGTGTAGAACACAGGGCACAGAAGGAGAACTGTTGCAAAAAGTGGCAGATCTGGGTTGGGTCCGAACTGGGATGTCTGGAACCTCTTCATGAGGTAGAAGATGGAGGCACAGGCAAGCACCGAGAAAACACATGTGGCTGTGGTAGCGAGTGTGGGTTAAAACGTGGTTGTAGAGTTGGAGAGCAGGAGGAATCACAGAGGGGCGCAGCGAGAGAAGATATTGCAGAACTCTCGTCGGAAAGAGGAGGAGAACTTCTTCAAAGTAGACATACCTTGCGGAGATTTTGCAGTGGAGCAGCCAAAATGTGTAAGAAGGTCCTAATGATAATCCTTGATGAATGACTGTGGCAGTATGCCCACACATAGTTTCAATCTTGCTGTTTCCTACATATGCTTGGACACTGTGTGATTCTGGATGCACGGAACAGATTAGATCTACAGAATACTATGTGTTTAATATAAGGTAAGGTAAACAATCTTGACTGAACCCCAATTTAAAATTGCCTACTCCAAGGCAATAAAGCATGCAGCGCCGGAGACTCAGGTTCGATCCTGACCACGGGTGCTGCACTGTAAGGAGTTTGTACGTTCTCCCCGTGACCTGCGAGGGTTTTCTCCGAGATCTTCGGTTTCCTCCCACACTCCAAAGACGTACAGGTATGTAGGTTAATTGACTGGGTAAATGTAAAAAATTGTCCCTAGTGGGTGTAGGATAGTGTTAATGTGCGGGGATCGCTGGGCGGCGCGGACTTGGTGGGCCGAAAAGGCCTGTTTCCGCGCTGTATATATATGATATGATATGATTAATGCATTTGCTGTCTTGTTCGAGGCTTTAATAGCATAATTCATATATTGTACTTTGTCATTTAATAAGGCTTTATTTGATCTATTCTGAATCACTTGAAATTATTTTCATTTTAGTATTTCAAGATAATTTGCAACACAAATGTTAGTATTCACTTGAGGAAGCGAAGCGTGCATCATGGTCATGAAACTTACAGCGTGATTTCCAAATATTAAATATTGGTTTTACAAATGAGCGATCCAGGTCATATAATGGGATTGCAAACTGGAATTTCAGGCGGCATAACTTTACACCCAATACAACTTCAATCTAACACCATGCTCGAGTTTCAAATCTCTGAACTATCAGCCACAATATGTACAATTTGCCCCACTTTTTACTAGTCTATTCATGCAGACAGTATCTTCTGCAACCAATCATCTATTTTAATGTGTAGTTCCGATTGAAAGAGTGTTGATTTGTTAGAAGATTTCATGTATTGCTTGTAAAGATTACCAGGAATCATGAATTAAATAACCCCCTTGGAGGAAGCTTTATATTAATTGCTCACATAAGATATGTCAGTTTTGTGAAACTTCATCAGATTTATCTCCACAATATTGCAAATTAAATCCTTCATTTGCATAATATTTAATGAGCATGCTTTAAAAAATTCATTGCATTCTGGCATTAACAAGTCTGGAAATTTCCAATAAGTTCCTCACTATTTAAAATAGACAAATTGAATTAGATTAACATTTAAAACTAATAGCAGATGAATTGCCTTTGGTTTCAACAGCGTGGATTGAAATTAAAATTCAGAAGAATGGGATGGCACTTACATAGAAACAATTAAGTTACAAAACAGGCTGGTAGAATAGACTTTTCCCCTTGTCAGTGTGTAAGCTATGTAAGAACAAGTAACTCTAATCACACCTCACCATGTAATTCCTATATCCTAGTTTGGCCTCATGAATTAACCAGTAGAAGTGAATTTATCAATTGTACTGTGTATTACATGTTTTTTCCAACCCCTGTTGTAAATCTATTATATTTAACTTTGCAGTGAAACCCATTTGTATTTAGTATTTCAATTATTGTAATCTACCTGTCCCATCCTTTCGTAATTGGCTTTCAAACTTGTATAGCCTCTATCTTATGTATTCTGTACTGTATTCTCTCTAAAATTTCATTATCCTTCTTTGAATTTGGAGTACATTACTCTCAGTAAAAGGTTATTACACTACCGAGGCTCATTATCTCTTTGCAATTATATTCTACACTTCATAAAACAGAGTTCTAATCGTTTTATTTACAGTGTTCTCAATCTCAAAGTTCCTTGAGGCAGTATGCATGTGTCTCTCTGCACATCCACAGCAACAAAGATACTAGAGGAACAAGATAGACCACTCAACCCTAAAAACCGTAGCACGTCATGGCGCCATTTTAGTAGGCAGAAACTTGCAGAAACATTTTAAAAGATAAACAACAAAAATCTGTGAATGGACAGATGAGATATATTCTGCATTTCAATGGTATCATCACACATACTGTTCCCCAAAAACACTGATTACACTGCAAGAGGCATAGCGAACGGCGGGTTTTGCCTACTAAAATGGCGGACGTTACGCTCCTTTGCATACTACACTTCAGTAGGCGATTTCAACGGAGTGGTCCATCTTGTTCCTCTAGTATCTTTGCATAGCACCAAGCATACTTCCAATTACACCATGATTATTATTTTTCTTAAAAAAGAAAACAAAATGAAACACCTTATAAAATAAGGTGTTGAATATTAAACATTATGTATTAATACTATTAAATATTATTAAATAATATTAATAAAATTAAATAAACCTCAACCTAAACCTTACCCTAGCCCAGTCCAACACACAGACCAGATTTCCCACCATCGACTCCATCTGCTGTTCACATAGCCTTGGAAAAGCAGCAAACATAATCAAGGACCACTCACACACTGGTCATTCCCTTTTGCCACTTCTGTGAAATAAAAGGAACAGTCAAAGCAGGGCAGGGCCTTTATTGTGAATGGCAGGGTCCAGGGAAGTGTCATTAGACAGAGGAAACTCAGAATACAGGTACATAGTTCCTTGAAAGTGGCATCACAGGTAGATAGCGTGGTCACAAAGGTTTTGGTGTACATTTGGTCTTCATCAGTTAGGAATTTATCTACCTTTGTCTTAAAAATATTCAAAGACCCTTCCTAAAGGAGCATTGGAAACAGAGTTCCAAAGACTAATTATCTAATGTGAGAAAAATAAATCACTTCATCTCTATCAGCTCCACTACATTACTCACAACAGGAAACAAGTTGTACTTTTCCATCTGGCTGAGACTTTATATATTTTATATTTTTCATTCAAGTCCCCCACAGACTCCACTAAACTCCAGCAGATACAAGCTCAGCTTGGCTAATCATTCCTCTTTAAACAATTCGTCCTTTCCAAGTATCAATACAGTAAATCTCTGAGGTACTCATCGCAATCTGAATTTATCTTCGACGTACAGGTATGTAGGTTAATTGGCTGGGTAAATGTAAAAATTGTCCCTAGTGGGTGTAGGATAGTGTTAATGTGCGGGGATCACTGGGCGGCACGGACTTGGTGGGCCGAAAAAGGCCTGTTTCCAGCTGTATATATATGATATGATATGATATGATATGATATATAATAAAACCAACACTGTGCACAGTCCTTCAGATATGCTCTCACCAGTGCCTTATAAAATTGAACTGTATTTCATTCCCCTTATAATACTTTATATTTCAATAGCTTTCCTATTTACTTTTAATACCTGTTCAACAGCATTTATGCAAATCAGACATTAGGCCACCCAGATCCCTCTGCACCTCAAATCTCTTTAATCTATCATGATTTAAATAATATGCTCATTCTTCAATTTTACTGTCAACATGGACATTTTTACATTTTCCCACATTGTACTAATTTTCTTGCAACTTTTCCACACACAACCAATCAAGGCAGGAAATGCATGGGAACACCACCATCTGGAAATTGTCTTCAATGCCACGCACCATCCTGACCTCGAAATACATAGCCATTCTTACTTCAGTATCACTGTAATTCTCTGCCTAACAGCATTGTAGAAATATCCATACCTCAAGGACTGCACTGGTCCAAGAAGACAACTTATCCCCACCTTCTCAAAGGCATCTACGGATGGGCAATTAAATGTTGGCTCATCTGCAATATCCACATCCCCGGAATGAATATAAAATAAAAATCACCCTGGTCACTTTGCATCTACTGTTTGGTTTGCCAAGGGGATTCAAATATGTTGTAATGACAACTGCAGAACAAAGCAACCTGCTTGATTGTTATCCCATCTATTACCTGAAACATTAATTCCATTGCATCTGTGCATACTGGATGCAATTTCTATCATCTACAAAGTTACTTGCCTAGGCTATCTGACAAAATCTCCTGAACCTGCAACTACTACCATTATGAAGGGAGTTTGTGGACTGGTGCCAGCGGAACTGCCTCCGGATCAACGCGGGGAAAACCAGGGAGATGGTGGTAGATTTCCGCAGGCGCAGCCAGGTCCCACCGACACCGGTGAACATCCAGGGAATGGATTCTTATAAGTACCTGGGTGTCTACCTCAACAATAAACTGGACTGGACTGAAAACAACGATGCGCTATACAGAAGGGCCAGAGCAGACTTTATCTGCTGAGGACCTCCTAAGGACCTTCTACAACACAGTGGTTGCATCGGCAATTTTCTATGGAGTGGTCTGCTGGAGCAGCAGCATCTCAGCGGAGGAAGGGAAGAGACTCGATAAGCTGGTCAGGAAGGCCAGCTCTGTCCTGGGTTGCCCCCTCGACTCAGTGCAGGTGGTGGGAGAGAGGAGGATGATGGCAAAGCTAACATCGCTGCTGGACAACGACTCCCACCCCATGCAGGACACTGTCACTGCACTGAGTAATCCTTCAGTGACAGACTCACCCCAAGTGCGTGAAGGAGAGATATAGGAGGTCCTTCCTTCCCGCTGCTGTGAGACTGCACAACCAGCACTGCTCCCAGCAGACGAGTCAACAATAACAGCTAAGAACACACAGAAAACTGATGACAATTTATGTATCTTTTATTTATAATGAATGATCTCTTGCTCTTTTGCTATCCACTTTGCTGCTATAACACTGTAAATTTCCCCGGTGTGCGACGAATAAAGGAATATATTCTATTCCAGGTAAATGGAAACACCACCACCAGCAGGTTGCCCTCCAAGCTACAAACCATGTTGACTGAGATATATCTCCTGTTGATCCTTCACCATCACTAATTCTAAATCCAGGAACAGCCTACCCAACATCACTGTGAAAACACCTACACCAGGAGGGCGTCGACAGTTTAAGAAGGCTGCTCACCATCATCTGCTCTGATAAAGCTGGCCTCCCAACAGCACCCAGATCTGAAAAACATTATTTGTTTTAGCATTCCATAGATCGACTGCATGTTATGCTCCCACAGGTCATAGGATGAACAATGCGAGAATTCCAATAGAATACAGAATTGATAAGAACTAACTGGAAAAATTAATGGGACCTTGAAGAATAAGAAATCTATTAATTTGTTTAATTTGCTGTTGTCCAGGAAGAATGAATGGAATGTAGAGACTTCATGACTTCTTCTACACAACAGGGGATGACAATCTGTAAAAATAGATATTAGATGTTTGGAGGGAAACCAATACTGAAAATACTGACTTATTGCTAGAGTCACCTTGGCAGCACAACCCATGCCACCTTTCTAAAGTTGCATTTGGAGTTACAATAGCAGCATATTTCACCAAGTTTAATTTACTGAAGATCAAGTGTCTCAGCCATTGTTGCTTATCCCCGTTCAAGTGGGAAAATTGCTCACTGACGACCTGAATATATAAGCAAAACACAAAATTCTGGATGAACAGGTTGGGACCCTTCTTCAGACTGAAGGGCCCCGACCAAAAAATTGCCCGTGCATTCCCTCTGCAGATGCTGCCTGACATACTACTTCCACCACTTTTCATTTTGCTCAAGGTTCCAGCATCTGCAGTTTCTTGGGATCCTGAGTATATGTCGTCTTCTTTTGATAGCCTTTTGCTCCCTCCTCCCTCTTCCAGTAATTTGTACTGGACTGTTTATCATCTGCTCAAAACTGCAGTCATGCAGTATTCCAAAAGGAACACAGCATTGAACTGACAAAAACTATTCATGCAAAATACAAGACATAGAAAGATATTCTTCAGAACCTGCCCTGCCATCTGCCATAGCCTTCTGCAACATGAAATAACTCTAGAAAACATTCTGCACATGGTGAATCGTATCAACAGAAGAATAATTCACACAGTAGAATTTGAGTTATTTGGAGCATTGAATTTCAAATTGGTATTCAATGACCCTTGACCCAAATGCTACCATCTGACTATTCTAGATAGTACAAATAAGCTCACTGTGCATGTGTGAATGCACTCACCAATACAATTTTAGTTCTAAATTACCATCCAAATGCATATGTATGCGACGCAACCACATTGATTTGGAAATATATCATCCCTTCTTCATTATCATTATTCTTCATCATTGGATTTAAATCTTGCAAATCCCAAACAGAACTGGGGATAACTTAGCCAGAAGGACTGGAGCTGTTCAAGAAATTGGCTCAAAGGTATCTTCCCAAGGACAATTAGGGATGGGCAATAGATGCTTATCTTGTCAACAATGCCCAGATACCAAAAACAAATTTAAACAGTTTTTTGAAATTTAAATACATAAATATCGCCCAAAAATCTGCACCACTGAAGGCAATTTCTTACATTGCAAAATTATAGCAAATGTTTTGATGCTTTCTGATGCTGATTCAAAGCCCAAATATGCATTTCAACAGAAGAAACGTACATGATCACATTGAATGGCGGTGCTGGCTCGAAGGGCCAAATGGCCTCCTCCTGCATCTATTGTCTATTGTCTATCAACATCATATTTGTGATTGAACCATCCAGTTAGTGATCGGATGGGAGAAAATAAGTTAAAAAAATTACAGCATCTGCTCCAGATATTATGGGTCTAACCAATAGGGTTCTTTTCCATTTACTGTATGATATATCTATCCGCAATAACCCTCTATCTTGGTTATTCCATTAAGGTAATCTGTTCCTCGAGTTCCTACCTCATATCATTCCACAATTTACTGTTCAGTTTGTCTTTAAATGCATGTTACCCTCCTGATTGACCTTCTCTCTTTTTTAATGTCTCTAGCCAGCCCCAAATATCCCCTGCTAGTTTCAAGTGTCCTCTTAATCCAACATCTGTTACCATTTTGTGGCAAACACACAGTCCCTCACATGGTATCTTTAATTTGTTGAACAGTTAAACTGAAATGTCACAAGCAATTGATATCTGGCCAACTGTCTGATCCAAACAGCGGCAGAACTTTATAACAGACTAATTCAAAGGTTCAAAGGTCAGTTTATTGTCACGTGTACCAGTGAACAGTGGAACTCGAATTACTCGAATTTAAATGTTAAATAAAATACCTGTTGATAATGTCAAGACTTGCATACTGTAACAGGTGGTAAAGTGAAGTTAGCATTATTGTGGCAACAACATATCACTCCCTAACAAAATCATTGCATTTTATACTTGCTTTGAACAGAAAGTCGCTGGAATAGCATAATTTGCCCAGACAACCTTGGTGCTCCTCTACTCATGGTCAATGTCGCAGATGGCAGATCAGCCTTCTTAACAGTCACACGGTGGAAAGCAATTGGGCTGGATAGAGACCTATGCTGTGTCCTCAGGATCTGCGCAGAACAGCTGGCAGGAGTATTCACAGACATTTTTAACCTCTCATTACTCCATTCTGAGGTCATCACCACTTTAAGAAGTCCACTATCATCTCGCTACCAAATAAAAGCAAGATAACATACCTTAATAACTAACATTCCTTCCTTCTCTCCCGAGATGCTGCCTGACCCGCTGAGTTACTCCAGCATTTTGTGTCTATCCTCCACGATAATTCTCAGCACTAGTGCCCTGCAAGGATACATTCTCCGTTCCGTGCTATACTTCCTATACACTCAAGACTGAGCAAACTTGGATCTAACTCCATTTATAGGTCTCCAACTGACAACAACATAGGTGGCTGGATCTCAAACAATGATGGGACGTAGTACAGGAAGAAGATAGAGGGGTTAGTAACATGATATAAAATCAACAACCTGTCCATCAAAGTCAGCAAGATGACGGAGCTTGTGATTTACTTCAGGAAACAGAACGGTGTACATACCCAAGTCAGTGTCAATGGTGCTAAAGTGAAGATGGTCATGAGCTTCAAGTTCCTGAGAATAAATATCACCAACAATTTGTCCTGGACAATTATATTGAAGCTATAGTCAAGGAAGCACACCAACATTTCTACTTCCTTGGAAGACTAAGTATGTTCAGTGTGTCTCCAATGACCATCACCAACTTCTATGGATATATCATAGAAAGCAGCCGATTGGAATGCATTCCAGCTTGGTTTGGCAACAGCTCTGTCCAAGACTAGAATTGCAGAGATTTGTAGATGTAGACCAGTCCATCAAATAGTTCATACTCCTCACCACTGACTCCCTCTACACTTCAAGAGGGCCAGACCTAACAATGGAAAATTGCATCTTATATGAAGAAGCTGGAAAGATAGTGGTCAGAATTTGAGGCATTTGTGGGTTATGATGAGTTCTTGCCCATTTTATTTGTACATCAAATGTGTTAAGCCTGGGGTCACACATGTTATAAAAGTCTTCTCTTGTGGGCAATATGTGAAGATAGAGTGCAAGTGTGGTGACTACATTCTTTAATGCATTGTCAATGCCAGCTTCATGGAAAGTTTTAAATATAATGTTCATCTGCAAGCAAATTGACCCCACATAAATTAAGTTGGTAATTATGCAGATGGAACACCAGAAGCTCCACTTCTTTGAAGCCTTTTAGACTAGGACTACTAGTTGTCAGCAGGAAGAAGTTAGTTATTGACTTCAAGGACAAGATAGTGTACAGTCCAAGTCAGCATCAATGGTGCCGAAGTGGAGAACGACAAGGGCTTCAAATTCCTAGGTGTAAATATCACCAACAATTTTGCCTGGACCAACTCCATTGAAGCAGCGGTCAAGAAAGTACAATGCCTCAGAAGACCAATGAAGTTTGGCATGTCCCCAACGACTCTCACCAACTTCTACGGATGCACCTTAGAAAGCATCCTATCAGGACCTTGATTTGACAACACCTCTATCCAAGACAACAAGCAAGTGAATTGTCGATGTAGCCCAGTCCATCAAACAAACCAACCTCCCCATAATCAACTCATGTATAGTACACCTCACACTGCCCAGGGAATGCAGCCAACATAATCAAGGACTATTTACACCCAAGTCATCCCCACTTCTACCCTATACTATCGGGCAGAATATGACATGCTGTTCCTCCAATTTGTGTTTAGCCTCACTCTGACAATGGAGAAGGCCTAGGACAGAAAGGTCAGTGTGGGAATGGGAAGGGGAATTAATGTGTTTAGCAACCAGGAGATCAGGTATGTTCAGACTGACTGAGCGAAGGTGTTCAGCGCTAAACACTTTAATTCCCCTTTCGGTCCTAGGCCTCCTCCATTGTCAGAGTGAGGCTAAACGCAAATTAGAGGAACAAGATCTCATAGTTCGTTTGGGTATCTTACAACCCAGGAGGTATGAATATTGATTTCTCTAACTTCAAGTAACCCCTGCATTCCCTTTCTCTCCATCCCTCCCCCACCCAAGTCACACCAGCTTTTCGTTCTCACCTAGCAAACAGCTAACAATGGCCTGTTTCCTTTATCATTGTTAATTTTTTGCATATCTTTCATTCATTTGTTCTATATCACTCTACATCATCGTCTACATCCCTCATTTCCCTTTCCCGTGCTTTCAGTCTGAAGAAGGGTCTCGACCTGAAACGTTACCCATTCTTTCTCTCCAGAGATGCTGCCCGTCCCACAGAGTTACTTCAGGAACAACTTATTTCCTGCTGTTATTAGGCTACTGAATGTTCATCTCATAAAGTCTCATAGTCCTGATTTCCCCATTGCAGACCTTGCACTTTTTAATCTGCACTTTTCTGTAACTATTACGCGATAATGCTATAACGCTATATTTTTGAACTCTGGTATTTTTCACTTTCCACTACGTGTTGTACATGTGTAGAGCTTGATTGTATTCATGTATAGTATGATTTGACTGGATAGAAGACAAACAAAACTTTGCATTGTACTATATCTCAGCAAATAATAAACCAATATCAATACCAATAATTTTGCATTGGCTTCACGTCACCCGTCGAATGAGCAAGGGATACTTTCTGCATGGAAATTGTTTGTCTAATTATATAAATTGCCCCATCCCAGGATTGTCCAGGTGAAAAACAGAGGTTTTGTTTGCATTTTATCCAATTCATTGTTTTGTTTGTATATCTTTGATTATTTGGGATATGGTCCTGAAAAGTTCATAAAATAAAGTGATATAATTTCAGATTAAATGAGTCCCCAGCTCAATTGTCGTTATTGCTGTTTATTGATATAACTGAGGCAACAATGATGACTATTAAAGATAATTTTAATCAACTTTTCATAGAACCCAAATTAGCATACTACAAAACCTTCTGACTAGAGAAATATCAACAGCTTAAATGAACAATATCAAACTAACCAAACAGTTATTTGTAAAAGGGCACTAACCCAAAATGTGCTGATTCATGTTCTCTAGAGATGCTGCTTGATTCACAAAGTTACTTTGTGTATTTTTTTGTAAACAAGCATCTGCAGATCCTTGTGTTTAATCAGCTATACTTAGTTTGTATTCCCTGTTTATAAGAATCTGATATAATTTCCCATGGCACACACTAGCAATATTAAACTTAAATACTTATCTAGCCATAAGCCTAGCCATTTGATTAAATTGAAACATGAATTGGCTTTAAATCGGCTTATTTCACAGCAAGTGCTCAAATATGTTATTCCATTTAAAAAAGTCTAAAGCCACACCTGACACTTGACTTAAAGGTAAGAATTCAATTGCATCATGGACTTCAGCAAATTGGAACTTAATGGAGTGAAGCCAATTTAGATCAAAACATGTATGGGTTCACTTGGCTAACCTGAATGAGTAGAAAATAAATCATATTGGCTATTGTTACTTCTGACTTCGCTTCAAAGTTTCTAATTGTACAGCGGAAACTTTGTGCCAGCATTTGTTGGGACAATTTCAGCAAGGTCTAGATATCACATCAAGTCCTTCATATGGTAGATACAAAATGCTGGAGTAACTCAGCGGGGCAGGCAGCATCTCTGGAGAGACGGAATGGGTGACGTTTTAAGTCTTCAGTCTTCATATGGGATGTCTTTCTGGTTCCATTTACTACTTGCTTCCTTTTATCTAATTAACATTCACCACCATTGACATTGATAGGATCTTATTGTGTGAAAATTAGCTGCTGTATTTGGCTGCAGACAACCATGCATTGAAAGCAAATCATTGAACATGAATGGCCAATGAGACACACAAGCACAAGCCCACAAATATTGCTGTACAGTGAGTTGAAATTCAAAGGCTATTGCCAACTCACAATGTCTGAAAATTCCAAACTTATGGCAGTCATTTCACCGACTTCTTTGAAGCATGGGTGAGAAACAGTGTCTCTCATATTAACGGAGTAAGGAAGGAAAGGTGCAAGAAACTGTGGAAGTTCAATGAAATTTTGGATGATCTGGGCATGTGGAACTACTACTGATTCCAATGACAAGATCTTGTTGCATTGTTAATCTGCTGTGGACTCCTATCAGCCAACCTATTGAGGTATTATTAGGTACAATTAGAAGTGGATAATAAATGCTAGCCTTACCAGTAAGAAGTGCTCTTATAGTTTAGTTTAGTTTTGTTTCGTTTATTGTCAGGTGTACTGAGGAACAGTGAAAAGTTTTTGTTGCATGCTGACTAGTCAGCGGAATGACAATACATGATTAGAATTGAGCCATCCACAGTGTATAGATACAAGACAAAGCAAATAACGCGAATAACGTTTAGTGCAAGATAAAGTCCGGTAAAGTCCACTTAAAGATAGTTCGAGGGTCTCCAATGAGGTAGATAATAGCTCGGGACTGCTCTCTAGTCATTGGTAGGATGGTTCAATTGCCTGATTACAGCTGGTAAGAAACAGTCCCTGAATCTGGAGATATGTGTTTTCACTCTTCTATATCTCTCACCTGATGTGAGAGGGTAGAAGATGGAGCAGCTGGAGAGCATCTCGTTCTCGATTGTGCTGGTCGATGAGAGGGAGGGAGGAGAAGAACAATGGAGGACCTGGCGTGGGGGACTGCCGTGATGGTGGGGGGAGAACAATGGACAATATAATAATAATAATAATAATCCATTTATTTTATATAGCGCCTTATCGCATGCTCAAAGCGCTTTACAAAAACAATTAACATAGAAACAAACAGACAAACTATCCTGACGGAAAAGCGGCGAATACTCAACGCCAGCGTCCTCTCACGTCAGGGTCCGGCAGTAGACATTAAAAAGCACAAGACACACAGATATAATTTTTTACACAAACAGCCATCACAGTGATTGCTCTAGGCATACCCTCACTGTGATGGAAGGCAAAGTCTTATCTCCTCCTCATTCTTCTCCCGTGGTGCCACGAGGTGATCTAGGCTCCCAACTTTTTGAAGCCCCCACCGGGCGATGGAAAGTCCCAGGGCCGAGCCGAGCAGGCCGATGAAAGTCCTGAGCCCCCACCGGGCGATGGAAAGTGCTGCGGCCGGGCCACGCAGGGCGATGAAGGGCCTGCGGGCGGGTTGATCGTACCTCGCGCTTCGGGGCGGTTGAAGCTGCTACGGCTGGAGCTCCCAAAAGCCGGTCGCCAGCCAGGGACCTGCGAACTCCCGATGTTGCGGTCTGCAGGGCCCACGGCCGAAGCCTCCGAGATGGTAAGTCCAGGCCCTGCGACCGGAGTCTTCAAGGTCGATCCCAGCTGGAGGCCGCCGACTCCACGATGTTAGGCCGTAGCGCGAACGGAGATACGACACGGTAAAGGTCGCATCTCCGTTGAGGAGGAGATTTGAAAAAAAGGTTTCCCCCAACCCCCCCCCACCACCCCCCTACATACACAGAATTAAAAATAAAATAAAACGTACATTTAACAACGACAATGACAAAAAAACAAAAAAACAAAAAAAAGAATAAAAATAAAAAATATGGGAGGAGGGATCAAAGGACAATGGGGACCCGGCCTGGGGAAATCAATGTTGGGGGGGAGGGGGAGAGGGGGGGGGGGGGAGAACAAAAGGAGGAGCCAGTGTGCTTTTTAACTTTGTCAGCACAATAGGTGACTGTTATTTGTATACATTCGCTATGCAAGCAAAGAATTTCACTGTGCCAAGTCACATGTGACAATAAAGTATTCCAATTCATTCCATTCCATTCCAATTACGTCAAGTTTCCCCTTCTCTAAAAAAAAGCAAATTCAATTATATTCCCAAAATTATTATTTTCCCAGAGGACTTTGCGGTAACATATTACTTCCACAATACAGACCCTCAAGAATAGCTAAAATAGTGAACACAAACATTAGGCAACCATCTTCAAAATGTCTAAAATAAAAAACACACTTATAAATTATCTTCCAGTCAATGTCTATTTTGCATACAACCCTCAGTCATGTTTTGCACTCTAGCAACTCGCTCATCAAATCCATGATTTGAACATAACCTCTCTCCAAGTCTCTCTCCATCCCTCCCCCTTCTCAATGCAGCGTGAGGTGTAAATGGAGTCAATGGAAGGGGAGTTCATTGTGAGATGGTCAGGGCTGCTTCCAAATTCTCTGCAATTTCTTGTGCTCTTGGATGGAGCTGTTCCCGAACCATGCTGTAATGCATCCTGATAAAATACTTTCTACGGCACACCTGTGGAAGTTGGTGAGAGTTGTTAGGGACATGCCAAACTTCCTCGGCCTTCGTTGGTGTGCTTTCTTGGCCATTGGTCAAGGTAGGGTAGGGTACTGACATGGATAGAAAATTGGTTAACAGACAGAAAGCAAAGAGTGGGGATAAATGGGTCCCTTTCGGAATGGCAGGCAGTGACCAGTGGGGTACCGCAAGGTTCGGTGCTGGGACCCCAGCTATTTACGATATACATTAATGACTTAGACGAAGGGATTAAAAGTACCATTAGCAAATTTGCAGATGATACTAAGTTGGGGGGTAGTGTGAATTGTGAGGAAGATGCAATAAGGCTGCAGGGTGACCTGGACAGGTTGTGTGAGTGGGCGGATACATGGCAGATGCAGTTTAATGTAGATAAGTGTGAGGTTCTTCACTTTGGAAGTAAGAATAGAAAGGCAGATTATTATCTGAATGGTGTCAAGTTAGGAGGAGGGGGAGTTCAACGAGATCTGGGTGTCCTAGTGCATCAGTCAATGAAAGGAAGCATGCAGGTTCAGCAGGCAGTGAAGAAAGCCAATGGAATGTTGGCCTTCGTAACAAGAGGAGTTGAGTATAGGAGCAAAGAGGTCCTTCTACAGTTGTACCGGGCCCTGGTGAGACCGCACCTGGAGTACTGTGTGCAGTTTTGGTCTCCAAATTTGAGGAAGGATATTCTTGCTATGGAGGGCGTGCAGCGTAGGTTCACTAGATTAATTCCCGGAATGGCGGGACTGTCGTATGTTGAAAGGCTGGAGCGATTGGGCTTGTATACACTGGAATTTAGAAGGATGAGGGGGGATCTTATTGAAACATATAAGATAATTAGGGGATTGGACACATTAGAGGCAGATAACATGTTCCCAATGTTGGGGGAGTCCAGAACAAGGGGCCACAGTTTGAGAATAAGGGGTAGGCCATTTAGAACGGAGATGAGGAAGAACTTTTTCAGTCAGAGGGTGGTGAAGGTGTGGAATTCTCTGCCTCAGAAGGCAGTGGAGGCCAGTTCGTTGGATGCTTTCAAGAGAGAGCTGGATAGAGCTCTTAAGGATAGCGGAGTGAGGGGGTATGGGGAGAAGGCAGGAACGGGGTACTGATTGATAGTGATCAGCCATGATCGCATTGAATGGCGGTGCTGGCTCGAAGGGCTGAATGGCCTACTCCTGCACCTATTGTCTATTGTCTATTGTCTATTGTTTACTCCTAGGAATTTGTAGCTTTCAACCATCTCCTCTTACAGAATTCTAATTCTTGGTGTCTACCTATTGCTCCTGTAAAAGATCACACAATCAAACAGAAAGTTTGTGGATAGTTTCTTTGCTCAGCTTGAGTCGTGGCATACATTTAATCTTCATGGGTTCGATGTTATAGTGTTTCACAAAGAGGTGTCTCATCCTGGCGTTGCAGCCAAGTTAAAAGCTCAAATAAAACAAATTATCATCCTGCAAGTACATGGCTAGGGAGTCATAAATAGAAGCATTATTTGGCATTAATTGAAGTGCACAACTCTGCTCGGTATCTTAGAGAAGAAAATAATGAATGATGTAGCTGACAGAATGATTTACCGCAAGTGGTCTTCCAACATTTGTTGCTGATCTTTGCGCAAGGTGAAGGTTTTTATTTAGTTTACTTTTTCACAAGGCGTGAATGGTCATTGACAAGGCCAGCATTTTTTATCATCCGTTTCTAATTGTACCTAATTTAAATGGTAAAATTATACATAAGTCAAAGAGGTCTCCTTTCCTGAAGTGCATTAGTGAACCAGATGGGCTCTTACAGCAGCCCATAAGATTCATGGTTACCATTACTTGTACTTCTTTATATTTGAGGTTTTATTTAATTACTTAAATTTAAAATTTTAAACAGTCATGGTGAAATTTGAACTCATGCCTCTCGGTCATTAGTTCAAGCCTCTGGATACTTGATTATTATGTAGCTGTGAACAAAGAGAAACTCTGCTCCTATTTCATCCTGCATCATGTTGCAACTGAAGTGGGATTTACAGGCAAAACAATGAAATATAATAACGTTGAACCTGTTTGAGATCATCAGTCATTCTGCTTCATGTCATATAGTTAGCTGAAACTTGGAGGTGTGTACGGTTATAAAAATCATCGTGCTAAAACGATAATTTTATAATTACAGTAAGTGGCGTTCCTTATGCAACACTTACAGCATAATGAATTGGGAAGTGGGCTGGGGTGGGGGGGCTATCAATTTTTCATCCTTCCATACCTGCTACTTCTTGTCTTATTATGTTTTACTTGAAAATCAGAAGTGAATAATAATATTTTGCTGGAACACCCAGTTCAGACAAGTTTCTGCACCAGTCAAAGGTTCCAAAGACATATTCCTGATATAAACTTGTATTATCAATTGTTTTCCTAATTATATCAGTGAATTCATTTCAACAGTAAATCATTTGGAAGATCTGAGGTTGAGAAAGATGTTTTATAAATGTGGGATTCCCTCTTATAAGCAACAATAGATCCAATGGAAAGAACTTTAAGGAGGTGGTTCTCTCATATTATGCATTGTACATCGCAGTAAAAGATTTACGAAAAGTTTTATTTTAAAATAAAGAACAATTTACATTTAAAACCCATTACAGATATGTGGAAAGTTACTAAACATTGTATTCCAGACTGCCTACTGTCACCCTTTATTGCCTGTGCTCGGATTTATTTTTAACTTGACTTCACAGCTGAGACATGTAGACAAGAACATTTCGTAATTACTGTTCATTTTAAAATCAAGCCTCTGCAAGCTTGTGATCTTTGCTCTTAAAAACAACATAGTAATCATTTAGTCAAAAGTATTCGATGAATTTCAAGCTCAGCTCATTTCAGACAAATGCACCCTGGAGTATAATAAAAACTTTTTGTAAACTGAGGCATTCCTGAATCATCAAACACCCTCTTTTTTTCTACCAATGGCAAAGTCAGAAGACAGAAATAGTTGGGTTTGATAGTGAACTTTGAGCAATAAAATGGATGATCATATTATCATTATTGTAGGAGCCATTTGTGTTTGTGCTGGCTGTTTTAGCACATTATATTATTTTGTCTAGATATATTGCTGTATTATTTTGGACACGGGGGCTGTCGTGAGATGAATATATATATGGGCATAACGTACTGGGAGGAGACAGAACGAGGTACTATATCTGGATATGCAGAGATGGGAGGAGTTAGACACAGGGAGGGAGAGAATACAGTTCTTACCAGACCTGCTACAGGAGCTGAAAGCAGACAGGGAGAACAGAACGCCAGCTATGACTTGAATGCGAGATAAGTACAGCCAGGCTGTTCATCTTCTTGTTTGTACAACAAATTCAATAAAAGACTAATTAAACTAAAAATACGCCTGGAAAATCTCTCTGTTTGGTTTGCGTCAAGTTCACTCCCACTCCCTGTGAAGTGGTGGCGATATCAGAAAGGACCTTATTGGAAAAGACTGAAGTTGCTAAATCTCTCGTTTGTTTGTTCCTGAAATACAGGCAAACGGTAAACGATAACACGACAATGTTAGGCTCACCTTACTCACCATCGTCCCGTGGTCCTATGGAAGAAGTTTCATTGAAATTGGTGTTATATTTTTAAAGTTATTAAAAAACCGTGCATGCGCAGTTGGGACTTGGTTGATCTGGTACTTATGTAAGATGGCCACTGCATCTGCGCGTGTGCAAACAAACGCATCCGTGCCTGCGCAGTTGGGGCCGCCTGTCTCGGGTGCAGGAGAGCCAGGCCTGGTGCCGGGGGAAGCAGCCAGAGCCTGGACCTGGGCCTGGACATGACCGTGAGCCTGAGGTGGGCCAAGGGGAAAGGCGGCAGCAGCAGCAGCGGTGGTGAGGCCGGGCATTGGTGGAGGTGGAGGCCGAGGCCTGGGCCTGGCGCTGGGCCTGCCCTCGGCTCCCCCATCCCCCCTCCTCTCCCTGTCCGGCTCAGCGCCTTCCCCACGCCGCCCAGAGTCCAGCGGCTCAGCAACAGTGTGAGAGCCGCCACCGTCTACCAATGAACATCCCTGCACTGGGAACGGACAGGGCACTCTCTCCCCACCCCTGCTCCACCCCTGCCGGTCGCCTGGGCCAGGAGGCAGGTTGCTACAGCAACCGCCAGTTGCTCCTGGGAGGGAGGGGGGATGAGGGAGGGAGGGAGGGACGGAGTAGGGGGGGCAGGAGGGAGGGAGGAAGGGGAGGGAGGGAGAGGAGGGAGAGTGGGAGAGAGAGGGGGAGGGAGGAGGAGAAGGAGGGGTGGGGAACGGAGGGGTGGAGGAGGGGGGGAGGGAGGGGGTGGTGGAGGGGGGAGGGAAGGGGAGGGAGGAGGGGGGAGGGAAGGGGAGGGGGGAGGGAGGGAGGATGGTGGGGGTGGGGGGGAGGGGAGGAAGGGGGAGGAGGGGAGGGAGGGGGATGAAGGGAGTGGAGGGAGGTGGGAAGAGAGGGAGGAGAGGGGAGTGAGGGGGGAGTGGGGGAGGAGGGAGGAAAGGGTGCTGTACCAATGCAGGAGAGGCAATCCTCGGGAGGAGGGGGGAGAACGAGAGTGGGGGGAGGGGGGAAGAGGGGGAGAGTGGGGGGTGGGGTGGAGGGGGGAGAGGGAGAGGGAGGGGTTAGGTGGGCGAGGGGGGAGGGAGAGAGAGGGGGAGGGGTGAAGGGGGAGGGAGGGGAGGGAGGAAGAGGGGGAGAGGGGAGGGGAGAATGGGGGGGGGGGAGTGACGGAAGAGAGGCTCCTGCACCAATGCAGGAGTGGTTTGGGCCCAACGGGTCCACTTGGTCTAGTTCCAATTATTATTATTGAATTTGATGCCTACGATCCAATGAACTAAACAAGTCGCAGTTGTATGATGCCCTGAGAGAGAGCTGGTTTTATTTAATAATAATAATAATAATACATTTAATTTATAGAGTGCTTTTCAGGAAACTCAAAGACGCTTTTCAGAGCAAACAAGACATAAAAACAAACAAACAAACAAAAGATTTGTCCAGACGGAGAAGCGGCGAACAAACAGCGCCAGCGTCCTCTCACGAATATTTCCAGCAATATTCAATATTTTAGACTCTGTCCACATCCAGAGGCCTTGACAGGATGAATGGGAGGCATGTAGCGGCCAATGAAGGCACAATGTATGAGACATAGTTTTAAGTAACAAATAGAAAGAATAGAAGTTTAGGTTAGTTTAAATTTATATTTAGTTTAGTTTAGTTGAGAAGTGAGGAATTTGTTTTTTACCAAGAGAGCGATGGGTGTCTGGAACTTACTGCCTGAAGGATTAGTTCAAATAAACCCTCATCACATTTAAAAAATACCAACATTAATTTACAGCATCATAGACAGAGATTTAAACAATGGTTTGTCGGTTGGCTTCCTTCTCCTTCATAGCTGTCTGGGATTCTATGCTCCATGCAGATAACAATGGGACTGACTCGCAGACTTAATTGCAATGCAAAGCTTGCTCAGTATAATATATTTAATAAGCTCACTTGCCTCTTGAACAATATTATGAATTCCCTGGCAGCATTGTCCTTCAGCTTGACCTCTCATCAATGAAAGATTCCCCACTGAGGACTTATGGCATTAGAAACTAATCTAAATGTCAAAGTAAAGCCACAAGGGAGCATGGATTATATGAGGTGATAATCTTCCATGTACTTTATTCCGTGATGCACTCATACAACACTGCATTTAAGTGATTGAACAGGTCAATATTATTATGGTACTTTCTCATCTATTGTATTCAGTGTTGTCCAGTTTCTGGAGCAATTGCAGATATGACAACATTAAGAACATTTATTAAGGTTCCTGACATGTGTAACCACACTTTAAATTTAGAGAAACAAAGAACCAAAGATACTGGTCAATATACAAAAGGATAAAAAGTGCTGGAGTAACTTGGAAGTTCAGGCAGCATTTCTGGAGAACATGAATAAATGACATTTTGGGTCAAGACCCTTCTTCAGACTGAAGAGATGCTGCATGGACCTGCTGAATTACTCCAGCACTTTATGTCTTTTAAATTTAGAAATTTGTTTCAAAGAATCTGGATCTCAATTATACCGCAAAATTTGAATTAATTCTAACAGCACATTCAGTTTATTAATCCTGAACTTCTGCTTACCACCCCTCAAGAAGAGCATTTTTAATTTAGCAAAACACAAACTTCTGGACTAATTCAGTGAAGGGAATGGACAGGTGGCGTTCCAGGTCAGGACCATTCTTCACTCAACAATGAAGTCTGAAGGAGGGTCCCGATCCAAAATGTCATCCATCCATTCCATCCATCAAGGCTACCTGACCCTCCCAGTTACTCCAGCATTGTGTTTTGCTCAAGATTCCAGCATCTGCAGTTCCTTGTATCTCCGTATTTATTTCAGGAGTCAAGTTAAGTCTGATTTCATGAAATAGGTAAATAATGAAATATCCATCCTAATGCAACCATCCTTAATTCAAAAGATTCAGGTTGGTAATGAAACAAAAGATTCAATTTTAATTCAACAATTTTTGAGATCCTATCTGCAAGTCTCACCTCTTACTGATTTGCCATAGAAGAATAGTTCAACTTTTATGATTTTTTTTGTTTCCCAAAAAGAAATTTCCCCACATCATAAGAAACTGATTGAGTACCACTGACAGTTTAATGAAACAACAATTAGATACTGCTCTACTCACAATTCACACACAGGACTTGCAATCTTGATACTGTAATTGAACTTGTTCTCGGGTTGCAAGGCTGAATAACTCTGACTGGCTTAGAACTCTGCTTAGAAATATATTGGCTTGAAACCGATTTTGTTTTTATGCAGTTGAATTGAACACTTAACAACTGTAATTGTAAAGACATTAAGAGCTTTATTACTGGACTTTTAGTTCTCATTGATCCAACACCAGTTTTACTGTTCCATGTGGGCTATTACCTACATTGTTAATGCTGGGAACCAGCATTTGTTTTAATGTTTCCAAAGAATGTGGAAAGATTTCTAATATACTTTTGGGATGAAACTCACTTGTGAATTATCATCAGCCATATGCAAAGAGGGATTCATCTTAGGTCATGTGTAAAAAAATAATATAGTAATGTCTATGTGTTTATTTATGTTTCAGAATTTCGTTCATTAAGGTCAGCATTTCATGCATGTGATTTAAAAAAAATCAACAACACTGGATTTGATGTAAATTAACTTTGCCAAACAGATAACGCGTAACAAATAGAGGACAAATAGGAACAAATAGAGTTCTCTTCCAGTTCACTTTCCTTTTTTCTGCATCACCATATTAACCTTTGCTTTCAGGCAGATGAGCTGGATATGTGTGGAAAGAAATAAGACCAATTTAAGTTTGCTGGTCAAATCCAATGATGTTGTGCCCTGATCTATAGTTTTAAGCCGATGACTAGTCAAGTCAAGTCAAGTCAATTTTATTTGTATAGCACATTTAAAAACAACCCACGTTGACCAAAGTGCTGTACATCTGATTAGGTACTAAGGAAAAAAATGAAACATACAGTAGCACGCAAACAGTTCACAGCGCCTCCTCAATGAGCCTCAAACGCTAGGGAGTAGAAATAGGTTTTGAGCCTGGACTTAAAGGAGTCGATGGAGGGGGCAGTTCTGATGGGGAGAGGGATGCTGTTCCACAGTCTAGGAGCTGCAACCGCAAAAGTGCGGTCACCCCTGAGCTTAAGCCTAGACCGCGGGATAGTGAGTAGCCCCAAGTCGGCCGACCTGAGGGACCTGGAGTTAGAGAGGGGGGTTAGAAGATTTTTGATGTAGGGGGGGGAATGTCCATTTAGGGCTTTATACGTGAATAGGAGGAGCTTGAAGTTGATTCTGTACCGTACAGGGAGCCAGTGGAGAGAGGCCAGAATCGGGGTGATGTGGTCCCTTTTACGGTTACCCGTCAGGAGTCTCGCTGCGGCGTTTTGGACCAGTTGCAGGCGGGACAGGGAAGATTGGCTGATCCCAGTGTATAGGGAGTTGCAGTAGTCTAGGCGGGAGGAAATGAAAGCGTGAATGATTTTTACTGTGTCGTCGAATTGGAGGAAAGGTTTGATTTTAGCTATGGTTCGAAGTTGGAAGAAGCTGGCTTTCGGGGGGGCCGAATAGGATGACCTCAGACTTGCTCTCATTTAATTGGAGGAAGTTCTGTGCCATCCAACATTTTATGTCCTCAAGGCAGTGTAAGAGGCTGTTTAAATTTGACTGGTTGTTGGGTTTCAGGGGGAGGTAAAGCTGAGTGTCATCGGCATAGCAGTGGAAAGAAATGCCGTGCCTTTGAATGATTTGGCCAAGGGGGAGCATGTATAGAGAGAAGAGAATGCGGCCTAGGATGGAGCCTTGTGGAACTCCGCAGGAGAGGCTAGCTGGAGCAGAGGAATAACTGCCTATGTTGATGGCGAAACTCCTATCTTTGAGGTACGAAGCGAACCAGCTCAGGGCAGTGCCATCAATGCCAACCGCGTACCGGAGATGGTCAATAAGGATGGTGTGGTCCACTGTATCGAACGCTGCGCTGAAGACTAAGTAACAGTAAGGTGAGGGCAATGGTGTCAGCATTATATTTGGCTGAACACGCCAATAACCAGAACCTGAGTAAGAAGAGGCACAGCAAAAAATGTTATATTTATCTTACAGGTTTTCCTATAGGTACGTAGCCTCACAAGGATCTTGTATCTGGCAGCAACCCAATTCCTTGCCCGATCATGCAATGAACTCTCTCACTTACAATTGACTGCAGTCGATGGTCGATGAGAGGGAGGGAGGAGAAGAACAATGGAGGACCTGGCGTGGGTGACTGCCATGATGGTGGGGGGAGAACAATGGACAATATGGGAGGAGGGATCAAAGGACAATGGGGACCCGTCCTGGGGAAACCAATGTTGGGGGAGAGGGGGGGGGGGGGGGGGGGAGAACAAAAGGAGGAGCCAATGTGCTTTGTAACTTTGTCAGCACAATAGGTGGCTGCTATTTGTGTACATTCGCTATGCAAGCAAAGAATTTCACTGTGCCAAGTCACATGTGACAATAAAGTATTCTAATTCATTCCATTCCATTCCAATTACGTCAAGTTTCCCCTTCTCTAAAAAAAAGCAAATTCAATTATATTCCCAAAATTATTATTTTCCCAGAGGACTTTGCGGTAACATATTACTTCCACAATACAGACCCTCAAGAATAGCTAAAATAGTGAACACAAACATTAGGCAACCATCTTCAAAATGTCTAAAATAAAACACACTTATAAATTATCTTCCAGTCAAAGTCTTTTTTGCATACAACCCTCAGTCATGTTTTGCACTCTAGCAACTAGCTCATCAAATCCATGACTTTAACATAACCTTTCTTTGAAGCAAGAAATGAAAGAATAATTTCCAAATTTTCAGAAGTTGGTTTGGAAAGGCTGTTTGCAGGTAAAGGATTAACTGCTAAGTGGGAGGCTATTAAACATGAGATAGGGAGAGTTCAGGACCAACATGTCACTCGTTATAGTGTAGGTCAAGTCTGGCAGGCGTAGGGAACCCTGGAAGACAAGAGATATTAAGGCTGTGGTCAAGAAAAAGAAGGGGGCATATCTCAGATATGAATAGCTGAGATCAAGTGAATCCCATAAAGAATTAAGCGACTGTGGAAGTATAAGGGAAATCAGGAGGTCAAAAGGGGGCATGAAAAAGTGGTAGCAGAGAAGGTAAAGGAGAATCCAAAGAGATTCTACAATCTCTTTGTACTTCTCCAATCTCAAAACTAACTAAACTAAACTACAGGTATATAAAGGACAAACGTAAGTAGGGAGAGATTAGGGTCCTTGCAGATCACCAATTTATATGTGGAGGTGGAACAGATGGGTGAGATGTTAAATCAATATTATTCATTTGCATTTACTGAGAGGAAAGACATAGATGCTCAGGAATTCAGTGAAGCGAGGCCATAATATGGAAGAGGAGAAGCTGGAGGTCATAAAACACAGATAGGTAGATAAATCTCTGGTGCCTGATTAAGTGGCTGACGCTGTGGTACAGTTGGTAGAGTTGCTGCTTCACAGGAACCCGGGTTCAATTCTGAGCATGGGTGCCACTTGCGTGGAGACATGTATATAGGTTAATTGGCCTATGTAAATTGCCCCTAGTGTGTAGGAAATAGATGCAAAAGTGGAATAATATAGAACTAGTATGTATGGGACCATCTATGACATTTCTCTACCGTTTCTTAATCTCACCATCTCCATCACAAGAGATAGACTATCAACTGACATCTATTATAAACCTACTGACTCCCACAACTATCTAGACCACACTTCTTCCCACCCTGCCTCCTGCAAAGACTCTATTCCCTACTCCCAATTCCTGTCTACGCTTCTTCTGTGCCCAAGATGAGGTGTACCAGGACATATGAGATGTCCCCATTCTTCAGGGAACAGAGGTACCCCTTTTTCATTATAGATGAGGCCCTCACTCGGGCCTCCTCAATATCCCGGAGTTCCGCTCTTGCTCTCCCTCTCCACCAGTCGCAACAGGGACAGAATCCCCCTAGTCCTCACCTTTCACCACATCAGCCATTGCATACTGAACATAATCCTCCAACATTTTCGCCACCTCTAATGGGATCCCACCACTAATCATATCTTCCCATCTCCACCACTTTCCGCTTTCTGCAGAGACTGTTCCCTCCGCAACTCTCTGGTTAACTTATCTCTTCCCACCCAAACCACCCCCTCCCCAGAAACCTTACCCTGCAACTGCAGGAGATGCAACACCTGTCCCTATACCTCCTCCCTCGACTCTGTCTAAGGACCCCAACAGTCTTTCCAGATATTCATTTGCACCTCCTCCAACCTCATCTACTGTATCCGCTAATCCAAGTGTGGACTCCAAAGACGTACAGGTATGTAGGTTAATTGGCTGGGTAAATGTAAAAATTGTCCCTAGTGGGTGTAGGATAGTGTTAATGTACGGGGATCACTGGGCGGCACGGACTTGGAGGGCCGAAAAGGCCTGTTTCCGGCTGTAGATATATGATATGATATGATATAATTCCCCCTCCTATTCCCACACTAACATTTCTGTCCTGGGCCTCCTCCAATGTCAGAGTGTGGCCCAGTGCAAATTGGAGGAACAGCATCTTACATTAACCTTCGGCAGTTTACACCCCAACGGTATGAATATTGACTTTTCTAACTTGAAGTAACCCTTGCTTTCAGTCTCTCTCCATCCCTCCCCCTTCTCAGTTCTCCGACCAGTCTCCCATGTCCCTTGACTGCCCCCCTGATTACATTTTATCTCTGTTTGCTTTGCTGTCACCTCCTAGCTAACAATGAATGGTCTATTCTATATTTTTCTTGATATTCAGCAATATTGATCTCTTACACTTCCTTATCTCTGTAATTCCTTCTCCCCTCATGGTCAGTCTGAAGAAGGGTCTCAACCCGAAATGTCACCCATTCCTGCCTGTCCCGCTGAGTTACCCCAGCATTTTGTGTCTATAAATGGGCAATTGATGATTGGTGTGAACTTAGTGGGCCAAAGGGCATAATTCCATGCTGCATCTCTAAACTAAAAATCTCTAAAGTGTATCCTTGTAGGAAGCTGGGGAAGAAATTGCAGTGCGACTGGCAGAGACATTTGTATCATCAATAGCCGCATATGAGTGCCGGAAGACCATGGCTGACAAGGGAAGTCAAGGACAGCATAAAACTAAATGTGAAGAAGCATAACATAGCAAAGATTAGTGTGGAAGCCAGAGAATTGGGAAGCTTTTAAAGAACAACAGAAGGTAACTAAAATGGCAATACGGGGAGAAAAGATGAAATATGCAGGTAAGCTAGCCGATAATATAAAAGAGAATAGTAGGAGATTCTTCAGTTATATAAAGAGTAAGAAAGAGGCAAGAATGGAAGTTGGACCACTGGAGAATGATGCAGGAGAGGTGATAATGAGGAATGAAGAAATGGCAGAGGAGTTGAATAACTTTTTTGTATCAGTCTTCACAGTGGAAGACACCAGCAATGTGCTTGAAACTCGAGAGCGTCAGGGGGTGGGAGTTAGTGGAGTGGCTATTATTAGGGAGAAGGTGCTTGGGAAGCTGAAAGGGCTGAAGGTGGATGTCACCTGGATTTGATGGACTGCACCCTAGGCTTCTGAAAGAGGTGGCTTCAGAGATTGTGAAGGCATTGACAGTGATATTTCAAGAATCACAGGAATGGTTCCAGATGATTAGAAAATTATCCCGTTGCACAAGAAGGGAGCAAAGCAGAATAATGGGAACTATAGGTCAGTTAGTCTGACTTTGGTAGATGGTAAGATTTTAGAGTCCATTATAAAGGATTACGAAGTACTTAAAAGTACACGATAAAATAGGCCGAAGTCAGCATAGCTTTGTGAAGGGGAGGTCTTGCTTTACAAATTTGATGGAATTCTTTGTGGAAGTAAATAGCAGGATAGACAAAGGAGAGTTGGTAGATGTTGTTTACTTATGAAACCTATGAAAGCCTTTGATAAGGTGCCACATGTGAGGCTGCTAAGGAAGATGAGAGTCTACGGCATCAAAGGGCAGATACTAATATGGATAGCAGGCTGGCTGGATGGCAAAAGATAAAGAGTGTCAATAAAGGGGGCTTTTGCTGATTGGCTGTCAGTGAATAGCGGAGTTCCACAGGGGTCGATGCTGGGGCTGCTCTTCACGTTGTATATTAATGAATTGGACGAGGGGTTTGAAGGCTTTGTGGCCAAGTATGTGGATGATATGAATATAGGTGAGCAAGGAAGTGGCAGATGAAATATAGTGTAGCAAAGTGCGGTCATGCATTTTGGTAGTAGGAATAAAGGTGTAGACTATTTTCTAAATGGGAAGAGAATCCAGAAGTCGGAGGTGCAAAGGGACTTGGGAGTGCTGGTGCAGGATTACCAAAATGTTAATCTGCAAGTCAAATCGGTGGTAAAAAAAAGCAAACTCAATGCAAGCATTTATTTTAAGAGGTCTTGTATACAAAAACAGGGATGTAATGCTGAGGCTCTGTAAGGCGCTGGTAAAGGCTGCATTTGGAATATTGTGAGCAATTTTGGAAACCATACCTAAGGAAGGACGTGCTGGCTCTGGAGAAGGTCCAGAGGAGGTTTACAAGAATGATCCCAGGAATGAGAAGGCTAACCTATGATGAGCATTTGTCGGCACTGGGCCTGTACTCACTGGAGTTTAGAAGAATGAGGGGGGCCTCATTGAAACATACAGAATAGTGAAAGGCTTGGACGGAGTGGATGTGGAGAGGATGTTTCCATGTGGGAGGGTGTAGGACTAGAGTCATAGCCTCAGAATTAAAGGACGTTCTTTGAGGAAGAAGATGAGGAGAAATGTCTTTAGTCAGAGGGTGGTGAATTATTTGCCACAGATGGCAATGGAGGCCAAGTCAGTGGATATTTTTAAGGCAGAGATTGATAGATTCTTGATTAGTAGAGCTGTCAGAGGTTATGTGAAGGCAGGAGAATGGGGTTACGAGGGAGAGATAGATCAGCCATGATTGAATGGCAGAGTTGGCTTGATAGGCCGAATGGCCTAATTCTACTCCTATCACTTACGACCTTATGACATTAATGCTTTTTGAAATAGAAGACATTACATTAATAAGATGACTTTTGATGATATAGGACAATTTCAATACTGCAATAAGGGAAACGCAAGCACTAAAGTGTGAGAAGCAGAGAGAAAAATGAAAGAACATAATTGCTACTGATGAATTATTATCTGTTAACCCACATTACCGAAGGTTGTTTAGTGATAGAATAAAGAATTACTGTTGGAATCTGAGTCTCAGCAGTGCAGTTGCTAATGGTTGCTGAGACCTCCATTGTGAACTAACTTTTTTTTCCCCAAAGTTAATGCTCTTTTTATTTGGTAATCTTCTGTCGTTCTTTTTTGCTTGGAATCATGTCAAGAGGACAATCTAATCTCTAAATTTAAGGCTGAAGTTTGGTGTTTGCTGAATTTGTCGCAGGGATGAGCTTTCAAGCACATATTTGTGCCATTAGTAAGATTGCTTACTGTCATCCAATTGCTGTTCTGTCTCAGCCTGTTGCTACTGAAAACTTCCAGTGCCTTTATTATCTCAGAACTTAAATATTCTGACATTCTTCACAAACATCAATACTTCCAAATGTGCCCAGCCGTGTCTGAACCCATCCACCCATCCGTTCTGTGTATGCTGATCTGTGGCAGCTTTCTACACTAAAATTCCCTTATGTGTCTTTAAATTCCTCCACAGCCTTACTCTTCCCTAACACGATAATCTCATGCAGACGGTAAAGGGCCTGTCCCACTTAGGCGATTTTCTAGGCAACTGCCGGCGACTGTCAAAGTCGTAGCAGATCGCTGAAATTTTCTTTTACCCTACGACAATGACCACGACAATGCCAAGTCAGGTCGATACAAGTTACTTATTTTGTGAAACTAGCACCTGGCTAAGAGATTACACCGTCTTCGGAAACATTGCGAAATTCCCACGTTTATCAATGCTTCTCCGGCGTCCTAATTTTCGCTGAAATCACTGACAAGTCTGTAATTACTTGAGAGTTTTGAAATATAACATCTTGCCCGGGTTACTTGAAAACCAAGCTTCACTGTAACAAGGCATCAACTGGATTGACTTCCAGTTTACTAATCGCAGTATTAAGAAATTAAATTTTAAGCGTGGTTAAATGGATTTTTGTGCAGAGTGTGGGCATTCTTTGAAAATGTACGGGAGATACATATCTGGTTTCTGGGTTGCATATCTGAGTTGGGAGCCTACTGTAAAAGTAATTGCTGATGGCCATAAACATCGCAAAATTCCCACGCTTACCTGACCATCAAACTGTCGCCTCCAATCTACCTGTCAAATGTCCTGACGGTAAATAAATTAGTTAAACACAAGTATTTTATGGTATCTTCAAATGACATTACTTAATTTAATATTACTTGCTTCTAAATGCATCTGCAACAACCTAGCAAACCCAGGGACAGCATGCGACAGCGCCCGCAATAAGCAATGATACCTGGTGACAAGCGAGCTGTTGCCGAGAAATTTATATCCGGAAAATTTCTCAGTGACGTGCCGAGATCCGCTACAATTGTTTGAAGACTCCTCACGATCATGCCCGCGACACCCCGGCGAACTGTCGGCGACAACCTAGTCGCCGGCAGTCGCCTTAAAATCACCTAACTCTTCAAGGCTTGTGTAGTTTTCCAATTTTGGCCTATCGCTTATGCATTGTTTTAATCACTTCTTCATTGGTTGCCATGATTGTGACTGTCACCAAATTTAGTTTAATTGTGCAGTGAGGTGTTTTACAATAAAGAATGATGTACAAATGAAGTTGTTGGTAATATCTACAAGTGAGGAATCTTCAAAGAATCGTAGTAGATCTCAACCCGAAACATCACCTATCCATATTCTCCAGAGATGCTGCCTAACCTGCTAAGTTACTCCAGCACTTTGTGGACTTCCCCTTTAATTTCATTAGATACTGTTTTCTCTTGTACATTCACTGTACATTGCATTTTCATCCCATTCTGAGGATGGCAACCCTATAACAGAGGCGCTGTCTCAAAAGAGCAGCCAGCATCCTCAAGGACCCACACTACCCTGGCCACACTTTCATTTCACTCCTGCCATTGAGAAGAAAGTACAGGAATCTAAAAACTGTAAAGTCCAGGTTCAGGAACAGCTTTTTCCCCTACAACCATCAGTTTACCGTACAGTACGAACTCCAATTAAACTCAGAATTTCAAACTGCCTGGTTTGCACTGGGGAGGGGGTTTTATTTTGCCTATTACCAAAAGATTCCACATAAACTGCAATATGAACTCTGATATCTAAAATAGATACACCTACTCGTGCTTACTCGAGCAGTAATCAAAAATGAGATGAAAATATTGTGTTGTTCATCTTGTTTCCATTATATTGGAGTACAATGCTCACTTACCATGAGCCATATCCACTCAGGTTTTGAAATGGATGCATGCACCACTTTTTGAAATAATTATGATGGAGGTTTTGATGGCCGAATGCACTGGTAAAATTCCCTGTATTGTACTGTCTTAGGCTAATGATTATTGTTGAAATGAATGACGTTGCCAACTGAACTTATTTGCTTCCTTTCTAGTATGGCTTTTGTATGACTGCTAGGCATTATTTGTAAATCTTGTCAGATCATTCAAGTTCCATAATCTTGCAAATGGGATGCTGTGGCAGGTAGTGATCTAGTAATGAATAAGCTAACAAAAAAGTTATCTTATTTGATAAATGTTGAGATTGAATACAAAAGAGGAAGTGTGTGCAAAAATCTGTAAATGTAGAATCCTGTAGACACCTTGACACTCCCATCTTATGCAACAACATTTTTGAAGGCAATTGAAACCTGAAGCAGCTGGCTTTATACAAGTTTAAAGTTCTTGTCATCAGTTGCAGGATGATCTAGGTAACTGCAGGATTTTTAAAGGAGAAATAAAGCAATGGAATGACAAGCACTTCACCGTGCAAAAGATTTCCTAAGCAGTTAAAATCGATTTATTAACTGTGAAGATGAAACTCTTGTCCAATCCTGTCCATCAACAGCACAATCTCCTAACACCATGGGTTAGAAAGAAGACTTTACAACCCTCCTCTATGTTAGCCAATGAAAATGATAATTAATCGACTTCGGAAAAGACTAATCTGAATTATATCAGAACATTCACTAACTCTGGTGGGAACAAAATTTCCACGTATGGGAATAGTGAACAAAGAAATAACTGGGGCTATTGAGAAAGTCAAGTCCATGCATTAAGAGCACATGGAAACCCTGCATAAAAGGCAGACAGAGCACACCTTCTCACAAGCTACCCACCTGGCTGCCCCATTATGTATCACCTGTGCCGTAGTAGTCTGTGTGTCTCATATTGGTTTCATCAGCCACTGCAGAACCCATTAAACCAGAGTAAAAGCAAATCAATCCATTCCTGAGGGATTGCATTGGAAGAAAATTGAGATGGAGAAATATGGAGAATAGAGAGTGGGTAGTTGTGTAAGTAGAATTTAGTAATCTTAGGGAGGAACCAATCAAAGTCAAGGAGGTTGCTTACCATGCTCATCCACAGTTTGTTGTTAAATGAGAGGCTGAACATCTCCCACTTATTAGCAAAACTGTAATTTAATTGAAATGCATTCCAAATTTAGATAGTAAAATTGGCAACAGTGAGCAGAGCCCACGGTTGAGTGATGCAAATTTGGTTACAGTGGGAATTTGACACAATGGTAGCAGGGGTTGCCATGGCAACTTAATTTTAATTTAAACCAAGAGGTATAGTAAGTGAGCAAATGATTAAAGTCATCCTAATAAATCCAAGGAGATAAAATCAAAATTAAAATTACCTACATGAAGGATATTAACGCTAAAAGGAAAATGAACTATGTTATAAGCTGAATTTATAAAAAATCTGGTTTGCATAAAAATTAGCCTGAATTTGCTGAGTGAAGCCTGATAATTATATTCTATGCCCACACAGCCTTTGTCTGGTTTGCAGATCCTTAGCCAAATATGCTGGCCAAGACTGTAGTGGCTGAATTCCTAGTGCTGGGGCCTTGCACTGTGTAATCAGGTCATACAACTGCTCCAAATGTGGGGAATATTTGTGGCTTACAGAAAAATCTGTCCTTGACTCTGCCTCTACCCCTGCCATCACCCACCTTCCCCTACCCCACCTCCGCCCCAACACAATTCTATTCCATTTGTCCTGCTCTACCCTATCCAATCTCGCCCTACACCCACGTGCTCTGCCCTGCATCTCCCTCATTCTGCTCTTCTATCTGTTAAAGCTATCATACCTTTATAGTAGAATTTATAACCGTTTGCTGTCGGGCACTCTTAAAGCTAGAAAAGAGAAGTGGGGGTAGGGCAATGCCTGCTAAGTGCGAGGTAGATAATGGTGAGGGGGAGGGGATTAATTGGCAGATGGGTGAAGAAGTAATAGTCGGAGGTGGAAAGGAGGCTAAATGGTGTCAAAAGAGAAAAGAGGTCGAGGTGTGGAAAGTAAAACTAGAGGGAGTGTTACAGGTTGAAGGAGACAAGGGGAAGCAGAAAGAGGAGGGATAGAAAGGAAATAAATGATTTGAGATGGGAGATGAGTGTAACTAGGAGGGGAGAGGTGCAGGGTGATTCGGGTGGTCTGAGTTAGTGGGGGAATGTGGGGATAGGAGAGAAAGAGGGATGTTAGGGTGTAAATACTTGAAATTGGAGAATCCAATGTTCACACTGAGATGTAGGTTCATATTGGGGCATAGGCAATGTTCATATTGGGGTGTAGGCTACCCACGTGGAATACGAGGTGCTGTTCTTCCAGTTTGCTTATTATATCAGGCGTAACTATGGCAGATATAATAAACCATTTGATGAAACTATGCATAATAGGTCCAAGTTGAAATCCTGAGTTTCAGCTGTTGATGAAATTGAGGCTTGAGACGAACTCTTGGCTGTGCTGAATTATACAAAGATGAGAAGGATGAAATTTAAGAAGATGTTTAAACAGAGAGATTTTAAACAGAGTTTAAACGAGTTTGCTGATGATACCGAAGTGGGTGGTTTTGCATATAGTGAAGATGGTTGTGAAAGATTGCAGCAGGATCTTCATCAATTGCCCAGGTGGGCTGAGGAATGGTTGATGGAATTTAATACAGAAAAATGTGATGTGTTGCATTTTGGGATGTCTAACAAGGGCAGGACCTGCACAGTGAATAGTAGGCCTCTGGGGAGTGTTGGAGAGCAGCGGGATCTAGGAGTGCAGGTGCATAGTTCCTTGAAGGTCGAGTCGAGGTAGATAAGGTGGTCAAAAAGGCTTTTGGCACATTGGCCTTCATCAGTCAGAGTATTGAGTATAGAAGTTGGGAGGTCATGTTGCAGTTGTATGAAACGTTGGTGAGACTGCATTTAGAGTATTGTGTTCAGTTCTGGGGACCATGTTATAGGAAATATATTGTCACTCTTGAAAGGGTTCAGAGAAGATTTACAAGGATGTTGCCAGGACTAGAGGGTCTGAGCTATAGGGAGAGGTTGAGTAGGCTGGGTCTCTATTCTTTGGAGCGCAGGAGGATGAGGGGTGATCTTATTGAGGTGTTTAAAATCATTAGAGGAATAGATCGGGTGGATGTACAGAATCTCTTGCCCAGAGTAGAGGAATCGAGGACCAGAGGACATAGGTTCAAGGAAAAGGGGAAAAGATCGAATAGGAATCTGAGGGGTAACTTTTTCACACAAAGGGTGGTGAGTGTATGGAACAAGCTGCCAGAGGAGGTAGATGAGGCTGGGACTATCCCAGGGTTTAAGAAACAGTTAAACAGGTATATGGATCGGACAATTTTGGAAGGATATGGACCAAGCGCACGCAGGTGGGACGTGTAGCTGGGACATGTTGGCCGGTGTGGGCAAGTTGGGCTGAAGGGCCTGTTTCCACCCCAAATCACTCTATGATTCTATATGGATCCTGTGCAGGCAGATGAAATTAGTTTATCTTGGCATTATTTTCAGCATGGACATTGTGGGCCAAAGGACCATTCCTGTGCTGTACTTTCAAATATTACATCTTCTATTTCTCAGCCAAATGCTTCCTGGGGAAACAACCTATCTGACTAGAATACATCTCCAAATATCCTTTTGGATATTGGAACGGGAAATAATGCATTTTAAGAACAAATTCCTTTCGCAAAACAACACATTAACTCAACAGATTTGAGTTTAATTTTGGAAGTGGAAAGATCTAGAACATTTCAAACGCATGAATAACCAATCTTCACTGCTCGTATGTTTGTATATCGCAAACAAATTAATCTTCCTTCTCTTGCATTTGATCAAATTATCAAAAAATGAAAAGAGCAAGGTTTAGTTTCTTACATAAATAATCAGCACAGAATGGGAATTTTGGATGAAACAGGGATGAATATCTCCCCATTCTATCATCTTGCAGCTTTGTGCTGACCACATTTGTGACCGTGGCGAGAGTCTGTTCATGTTGTAATATTTTTGAAGTACGTTTTCTCATCAGTCAAAAATGGCTTAACAACGCACAACTCAGCAAATGAGGAGTCAGCAGCATGGCTTCGCTGATATGCATTGCTAGATGATGTAAGGAGAACAAATGCAGTACTTTTATTCAAAATGGGCAGAAAGGATAACCCAAATAATATGCCAATTGGTTTAACATTAGTGCTGGGGAAGTTATTAGAAATAGTCTGTAGGAGAGGATGAATCTGTAGTTGGAAAGGAAGGAATTAATCAAAGATAATTCATTTTTTTGGGGGGGGAAGATCCTGTCTTACAAATTTGATCGATATTTTGAAGAGGTAACCGAGCGTATTGATGAGGGGAAAACAGTTGAAATACTCCAAGTGGGCTTCAGTACGCTCATTGTAAGATAGTGATGATGGTAGGGAGGGTAGTTTTAAGCAACAAGAATATATTGATCAATTGATGAAATGGACAGCGCAATGGTAGATGGAATTTAATCCTGATAAATGCCAACTGATGTATTTGGAGAACTAATAAATTGAATTGCTGAGGCATAAAAAAAATTAAATGGCGGCATGGTAGCGCAGCGGTAGAGTTGCTGCCATACAGCGCTTACAGGGTGCCGGAGACCCGGGTTCGATCCCGACTACAGATGCTGTCTTTTTTTACGTTCTCCCCTTGACCGCATGGGTTTTCTCCGAGACCTTCAGTTTCCTCTCACACTCCAAAGACGTATACAGTGCAGTCAGAAAGTATTCAGACCCCTTCACCTTTTCCACATTTTGTTACGTTACAGCCTTATTTAAAAATGGATTAAATTCTTTTTTTTTAATCATCAATCTACACACAATACCCCAGAATGAAGAAGCGAAAACAGGTGTTTAGAAATTTTTGCAAAGTATTTAAAAAGAAATAACTGAAATATCACACTTACATAAGTATTCAGACCCTTTACTATGACACTCAAAATTGAGCTTAGGTTCATCCTGTTTCCATTGATTATCCTTGAGGTGTTTCTACAACGTGATTGGAGTCCACCAGTGGTAAATTAAATTGATTGGACATGATTTGTTAAGGCACAAACCTGTCTGTATAAGGTTCCACAGTTGACTGTGCATGTTAGAGCACAAACCAAGTCATGAAGATGAAGAAATTGTCCGTAGACCTCCGAGACAGGATTGTGTCGAGTCACAGATCTGGGAAAGGGTATAAAACAATTTCTGCAGCATTGCAGGTCCCGAAGAGCACAGTGGCCTCTGTCATTCTTATATGGAAGAACTTTGGAATGGCCAGGACTCTATGAAGAGTTGGCCACCCGGCCAGACTGAGCAATAGGGGGAGAAGGGCCTTGGTCAGGGAGGTGACCAAGAACCCGATGGTCATTCTGACAGAGCTCCAGAATTCCTCTGTGAAGATGGGAGAACCTTCCAGAAGAATAACTACAGTGCATTCAGAAAGTATTCAGGCCTCTTCACTTTTTCCACATTTTGTTACATGACAGCCTTATTTTAAAATAGATTAAATTCTTTTTTTTATCACCAATCTACACACGATACCTCACAATAAAAAAGCGAAACAGGTGTTTAGAAATTTTTGCAAAGTAATTAAAGAAATAACTGAAATATCACATTTACATAAGTATTCAGACCCTTTGCTATGACACTTAAAATTGAGCTTAGGTTCATCCTGTTTCCATTGATTATCCTTGAGATGTTTCTACAACTTTATTGGAGTCCACCAGTGGTAAATTAAATTGATTGGACATGATTTGGAAAGGCACACACCTGTCTATATAAGGTCCCACAGATGAAAGTGCATGTCAGAGCAAAAACCAAGCCATGAAAATGAACGGAATTGTCCGCAGACCTTCGAGACAGGATTGTGTCAAGACACAGATCTGGGGAAGGGTATAAAACAATTTCTGCAGCGGCCTCCGTCATTCTTAAATGGAAGAACTTTGGAACCACCAGGACTCTTCATAGAGCTGGCCGCCCGGCCAAACTGAGCAATCGGTGGAGAAGGGCTTTGGTCAGGGAGGTGACCAAAAACCCGATGGTCACTCTGACAGAGCTCCAGAGTTCCTCTGTGAAGTTAGGAGAAACTTCCAGAAGGCCAACTATATCTGCAGCACTCCACCAATCAGGCTTTTACGGTGGAGTGGCCAGAAGGAAGCCACTCCTTAGTAAAAGGCACATGACAGCCCGCTTGGAGTTTGCCAAAAGGCACCTAAAGGACTCTCAGACCATGAGAAACAAGATTCTCTGGTCTGACGAAACCAAGATTGAACTCTTTGGCCTGAATGCCAAGCGTCCCATTTCATCACCTGCAATACTATACCTACATGGTGAAGCATGGTGGTAGCAGCATCATGCTGTGGGGATGTTTTACAGTGGCAGGAACTGGGAGACTAGTCATGATTGAGGGAAAGATGAACGGAGCAAAGTACAGAGAGATCCTTGATGAAAACCTGCTCCAGAGCGTTCTGGATCTCAGACTGGGGTGGAGGTTCAGATGTACAATGTTTCAGTGATCATACTGCAGAGACATAAATGATTTAATGTCATAAGGAATAGGAGTAGAATTAGGCCATTCAGCCCATCAAGTCTACTCTGCCATTCAATCATGGCTGATCTATCTCTCCCTCCTAACCCCATTCTCCTGCCTTCTCCTCATAACCTCTGACACCTGTACTAATCAAGAATCTAACTATCTCAGCCTTAAAAATATGCTTATGATACATGTTACACATTGTTCAAAGGCAATGCTATTCCATTCAGAAGAAAATGTTGACTTTGGTGACTTTCTGCTACAACGTTAATCACATACATTGACCAACTTCACAAAGAAAGTTAATGGATAACAGTCTATGGAGAAATAAAATACTATTAGCCTGCAGGCCAGAAAGTGCATCCCCAAATGTATTCATCTCAATTGCAATTGAAATTGATTCAAGCCCAAGGCTTTTCTTTCTCTGAAGGTGACATTGCATTCATCTACATTTATCTACATTATACTGTATCTGCCATGCAGCTGCCCACTCACTCAACCTATCCAAGTCACCTTGCAACCTCCGAACATCTTCTTCGCAGTTCATTCAGTGATGCAGCAGAAATCACCAAAGAATACTAAAGGCCACCAAATCATGGTTGAATCAAGTTAGATCTTAGTGGATTGGAAAGCTGAAATAAATTATTACGTTATCATTGCAAATTTTGTGCAAATCGAATTTGAAATTATTTTATTAACCTTCACTTTGTAGATCTGATGTTGGTATTGGTTAACAGAATTACTGTTCCTCTCACATTTCATTGTAAAACTGAATTGCATTGTCATGCAACATTAATTTAATTTGGCTTTAAATTGAACAAGGAACATTTTTCTGCTACGAGAATGAAAAAGAATGGTTTATGTAGAAGTGCATCAGCCACTACTACTGTTTTATGTGTGGCTAAATTAAAAATATATGTTATCAAAAACATATATTAACCGTAAATTAGTTGCTCAATTTATCATTGCCATCATGACTGCCTTCATTGTCAGTTATGCCTCTGAAAGATTTGGCGATGGTGAGAAAGGTAACACCAAGCCCACCACCTACACCATGAACCGCAGGGCCACCAAAATACATCAACTGCAGCAGGAGCTTCGAACCCTCAAAAACCAATACAAGACATCTATCAGCATTCCATCCTGCCCCATGTCCTGTGGCCTCTGCTGGTTTACGCTGTTCCATTGACCACAGTTGAGTCCCTCGAAAGGAAGATCAGTAACTTTTTTCGCGAGTGGCTTGGCCTTCTCCGCAGCCTCAACAGTGCAGCACTGTACGGGACCAGTAACATCTTGCAGCTCCCATTCAGTGGCCTCACTGAAGAGTTTATGGTGGCACGGACAAGAGAAGCCCTACGGTACAGGGACTCCAGGGACCAGAAGGTGTCATCGGCTGGCATCGAGGTGAGAACAGGGAGGAAATGGAGGGCGGAGAAAGCAGTGGAGGTGGCAGAGTCACGCCTAAGACAAAAGGCATTGGTGGGAGTCATAGCAACTGGCAGAGCGGGCTTGGGATACTTCCCTAAGACCCAGGTTGGCAAAGCCCAGGGCAAGGAGAGACACCATCTCATCCAGGAAGAGATCCGAGCAGGTGTGGAGGAAGAGCGTGTGAGGAGGACGGTGGAGCTCAGGCAGCAGGGAGCGTGGACAAGGTGGGAGAACATACTGCAGCGCAGGATTACCTGGTCAAACATCATGCAGGCAGACTTCCAGCTCGTCCGGTTCCTTGTCCAAGCTGTCTACGATGCCCTACCAAGCCCAGCAAACCTCCACGTCTGGGGAAAGAGTGTGACACCTTCCTGCCCACTTTGCACTGGAAAGGGATCATTATAACATCTCCTCAGCAGCTGCCCAAAGTCCCTTGGGGAAGATCGCTATCGATGGCGCCATGACCAGGTGCTTAAGGTGGTTGCTGAGAGCATAGCCACTGCAATCAGTAACAGCAAACACCACCACGCCCCAAATAAATCAATCACTTTTGTTAAAGCTGGAGAGAAGCCTCGACCACAACCAAAAACAAGGGCGGGCCTCCTCTACACGGCCACTAACTGGCAGCTGCACGTCGATCTGGGCAAATAACTGAAATTTCCACAGCACATCGCAGCAACATCACTCCGGCCAGACATGATCATCACCTCCGAAGTGACAAAACAGCTGATCATTCTGGAGCTGACAGTGCCCTGGGAAGAGCGTATGGAAGAAGCAAATGAGAGGAAACGCGCAAAGTACCAGGAGCTGGTGGAGATGTGCCGGGACGGTGGCTGGAAGGCATGCTATGAACCCATAGAGGTGGGCTGTAGAGGCTTTACAGGACGCTCACTCTGCAAAGTCCTCAACCAGTTGGGTATTACGGGGCTGGCGAAGAGGAAGGCCATTCAATCCGCAAGTGAAGCCGCAGAGAAAGCCACTAGGTGGCTTTGGATTAAGAGGGCTTATCCATGGGCGGTTGCTGCTGGGACGCAAGTCGGGGCCTGATCAACCCCGGCTGGGTCGCCTGGGTGAGGGCGTTTGATGTTGTGAGACCCGAAACACCCGATGACCTCAGGTCACATCACTGAGGATGCGTCTCAGTGCATTCAGAAGATGTATCTTGCACATTGGGTTTTGAGATATGAACCTATTTAAACATTGACAGGAAAAATGGCACATGAATGACATTATGACTCAGAGTAATTGATGAACATGGATACAGATAACACATTTTGATTAGAATATGGAACATAGAGCAGTACAGCATAGAAAAGGCCCTTCAGCCTACAATGTCTGTGCCAAACATGATGCCAATTTAAACTAATCCCCTGTGCCTGCACATGAGCCATATCTCTCCATTCCCAGCACATTCATGGCCATGTGAATGCCCCAATCACATCTGCTTCACATACTGGCATGTTTCAGTCACCTACCACTTCCTATGTAAAAAAACCTGCCCCACTTTCTCCTTTAAACCTTCCCCTCTCACCTTAAAGCTATGACCTCTAGTACTTTAAATCTCTCCGCTGGGAAAAAATATTCTGACTATCTATCCTATATAAGCCTCTCATAGTTTTATAATCTTCTAGCAGATCTTCCCTCAGCCTCCAGAGAAAACTTCAAGTTTGTCCAATCTTTCCTTTAGCTAATGCCCTCTAATCCATTCAACATCCTGGTAATTCTTTGTCACGTCACAAAAACCCTATTTAACACACACTTCAAAAATAATGAGAAAGATGACGATTTCACTTCTGCTCCAATAGGCTGTGGCAAATCTATGGGATTTAATTTCTGATGGAATCTTGCTGGTTTCATCAAATTGTTTTCTGCAATATCCTTGCAATGAGCATTAAGGTAGTGTGCAATCATAAGATAGTTCCTCTGTCCCTCCCTTCCCCTCCTCCTTCCCAGATCTCCCTCTATCTTCCTGTCTCCACCTATATCCTTCCTTTGTCCCGCCCCCCTGACATCAGTCTGAAGAAGGGTCTCGACCCGAAACGTCACCCATTCCTTCTCTCCCGAGATGCTGCCTGACCTGCTGAGTTACTCCAGCATTTTGTGAATAAATCGATTTGTACCAGCATCTGCAGTTATTTTCTTATACTACAAGGTAGTGTGCAAGTTAGTTTCAGCAGTGCAGCATAAGAGGAAATAAAATTCCTCTTTAAGCATTTGTGTTTACTTGCTATCTTAACATATTATATATTTTGTATCCTGTTGTATTATTTTTTGAGCACTTGGGGGTTGTCGTGAGATGAATACTAGGCTTACATATATGGACATATGTGCATATATGGACTGGGAGGAGCCAGGGGAGGAGCCAGAATTATGAGTATAATTGGGAATTCACTGATGTAATGCTTCAGACATGAAGGAGCTTTGGTAAGATATAAGTTCTTACCAAATTATACAAGGGGAGATATACTAATCTGTTTGTATTACTACATCAATAAACGACTAACTAAACTGAAACATTGTGAAGATCTCTCTGTTGTTGTTTGTGTCACAAAATATCACTCCACTCCTTCGTCAAACGGTAAGCTTAAGGACTTTATTGGGAAGACTAATGTTGCCACTATAGACTCTTTGAGGGATAAAATGTAGCTCTGATATTTCCCAAGTTCGTGTGGACTTAACAGCTCAAAATGTTGAGTTACCAAAAAAAAAATCCTTTATATGTGTACATATGAAATAAAGCTTCAATTTTCAACTTCAATTTCTAATCAAGCGTTCACACACAGGATGTGGGCATCATTGAATAGGGCACTATTTATTGATCATCTTTAATTGCTCCTCAGGAGCTGTTGTTGCATAAAGGCCAGACTGAAGATGGCAGATGTCTTCAGAATCAGAATTCAGAATCAGAATTACCTTTATTTGTCATCTAAAAAACAAGTCTTTTGGACGAGATTTCGTCACCCACAGTCCAGCAATAAGAGCAATAAAATAAGCAATTACACAACCACAACCAACACAAAACAAAAAAAAGAAACATCCATCACAGTGCGTCTCCTCCAGTCACATCCTCACTGTGATGGAAGGCCAGAATGTCATTTCTCTTCCCCTGCTGTCTTCTCCCACGGTCAGGCTGTTGGAGTTGCCACGTTCCAGGCCGCGCCGGATGGTGAAAGGTACAATATTAAGTTTTATGATCGTATTGATATTTTATTTAACAATTTGCTCGTGAGGTGCATGTCAAACTCATGGCTCCAGATCAATTGGCCAAGTTTCTGGATATGTCTCTAAAATTATTCATTTTCCTATTAAACTTTCATTCCATAAGATTTTAGATGTATGGGAGGGAAACCAAATTTTGGCCAGACACAAAGAAATTTAGTCAGTGGCATAAGAATCAGCAAAATGGGGAGAGATGCAGCTGTTAAAGTCCTGCAGCTCACCAGCAGAGGGAACAGAAAGTTTGCCATGCATCTAATATAAAGGGAGTGCTCGTCATCTCCAATTTACAAGAAAATCGAATTATTTAACTGCTCTCTGGGACTCTCTGGTCAAATGTGCAATGGAACAGTGTGCAAATGTGGAAGAAGTAATGGAAAATAAATTGTGCATTTCAATTTCGCACCATTTCTTTGGATAAATAGCAAGCACAACACACAACTAAGTTGGAAGCTCACCAATCATCAGAGAAGAAATTGTTAAAGAACTATGTAAAATTATGCAGGGCATAGATAGGGTAGACAGTCAGAGCCTTTTCCCCAGGATGGAAATATCAAATACTAGAGGGCATCCCTGGACACTGTCAGGGATGGTGATTTAGGCAGATAAGATAGTGGCACTTGAGAGACATCTTGATAGGCACATGGATATGCAGGGAATTGAGGGATATGGATGTGGGCAGATAATTAAGATTTGGCTTCATGTTGGGCACAGACATTGAGGGCCAAAGGACCTATTCCTGTGCTGTTCTATGTTCCATGTTCTAAAGCATTGGTGATGACGATGACCATTAGTACAAAATCTTCCATGAGGTACGCATCTTACGTTTCTTGTTGCAGGTGGGATAATTGAAGAATCACATGGAAATGCTAAGCTTTTCAGCCTCAGAGCCTATTATTAAGAATTTTCTCAGTGCAGTCAGAAATAATAGATGGAGAAGTTCTGCTGTTTCTTCCAAGACTATGCACCCAGTAGGAGGCTAGAAGGAGTAATCTTGTCTTTAGACCATGGATAACATTGGTCTAGTTCCAAATTGTACAATACTTCTGCTTTTTACTTCAAGGGAGCTCCCTGCTAGTTGCTCTAGAAAATTATGTGATGCATGAAGATCTGCTGCCAAAGGTAGCCATGCATTAAAAGTTTTCCAAAGTGTCACTAAAATTCCTTTCATCTGGATGAAAGACAATAATATCATCCACATAATCCAAGTCAGTATAACAATAAAGAATAAATGCAAATAGGACCAGGAGTAGGCCCACCAATCAATATGGTCATGGGTAATCACCTTTGATCTCAACGTCCCTTCAGTGCCAGTTTCCCCGTAGTCCTTAATTCCCTAATCTTTCAAAAATCTCCACCTTAAATAGGTCTAATGATCCAGCCTCTATAACCCTCTAGGATAGAAAATTCCAGAGATTCACCACCCTCTGCAAAAATACATTTCGATACAAATCCATTTAAAATGATTAGTCCACTCATTAAAGATTCTCTCACAAGTAACAATATTTCAGTATCTATCCTTAAATGTTGTCTTATACATCCGAGTAATATCATCCCACATTCTTCTAAACTCTAAAAAATATTGACCCAACCTGTTCAGCCTTTCTTTATAAAGCAATTTCCCTTGGACTCCTGATAGGAACCCCACATAATGATAATGCCAATCCTTGCACATTTATGGTCAACCAATAACCTACAGGATGTCAGGATGAATCCAGAACCTGCATTTATCCTACATTAATCTAGAAAATGAAACATTAATGCAGGTTAATCCAGAACCTGCATTTATCCTACATTAACACTTCAGGATCACCACTTGAATTGTTCTGTTGGGTTTTAAATTGGGAAGATGTCAAAGACCTTAAAAAAGTGTATGTAACTTTCCAGTGACCTTTTACAAAAAAAGGCGATCTTGTGGTTTGCTCAAAGATAGACACAAAATGCTGGAGTAACTCAACGGGACAGGCAGCATCTCTGGAGATAAGGATTGGGTAACATTTCAGGTTGAAACCCTTCTTCAGACAAGACTTCAGATCTTGTGGTTTGCTCATATGACTGTAAATAGGTGGTAGAATTTATGATGAAACATGGACCACAGGAAGAGACCAGATATAGCTTTTATTGTAAAGCAGCCATCAATGAATCTCAACATCTTAGGTTAAGTAAAGTTCATGTTTCTTTCTTAGCTTTAGAACTGCTAATTCCATGTTATCATTTGTTATATCATTTGCAATACTCTTTGCCTATTTGGCATACTTAAATTGTTTACAGGGCCAGTTTTTCAATATCTGGAAGAGGACGCATTCTGCATGATTTTTAAAGGTGCTCTCAATAGTTTGGACCATTTTTAGAAAAATGTCCGTTCAAGTTCCTACACAGCATCATGGAGAGATATGGCATGGCAACAAGCCTTCGATCCACCAAGAACACACCACGATCCACCATCCGTTTACACTAATCTGACATTACTTCTATTTTATTTTTCCCACATCTTAGCTCGGTTCCAAAAGTTTTTTTAAAACAATTTTCAACATATTTACTTTGATTATTCTCTCTTGTCTGACTCCTGGCTCCTTTCAATTTATAAAGGAAACAAGTTCTGCTCAAATGGGATAAATATTGAGGTTTCTAGAGCTTAAATGGCAGTTAAGACATTTCTGTCCAAACAACTGCTTATGAAATTGATATTTTATTCATTATACTGAGGTTTTACACTAAAAATAATATCTTGTAGAGCTACAGTTTGATTGCATAGTGCTTGAGAGTGTATATTAGTTATCCGCCTTTGCTTAAGTTGCCACTTTGGGAGAATTAAAACAATGGAAGCTATTCACAATGGTTAATATGTGCCAATGGAACATCCAGAAATGAACAAGTTGCACTTCCTTTCACTTCAGTAACACTTTATTATTATTTGGGCAATGAATTAACCAAAAGTCCTAAGTCTCATGTTCCAAACATAGACAATCTGCTTCCACATCTATTTTACTTCATTGCCAGATTCTGCTGCTGCAACAATTCATCTGTGACCGAAAGCTTCATTTGTGTTTTTATTATAGTACTTCTGGATTTGACAATTTCAGTTTTCTTCTAAATTATCTCCCATCCTCTAATCCCCATAAAACTCATCACTGAGATTGTTGGCCCATCTTGACTCCCAGCCCAGCGATGCTTTCCTTTAAGGTTCTCATTCATGTTTTCAAATCCTCTCTAGCATTGACTCGTTGTAATTTTCACAAGCTCTACAACCATGCAAAATCTCCATTCTCCTTAAATTCTTACACATTCATTATTTTAATAACTTCATTGCTGGTTGCAATTTTAGCTGTCAAGGTCTTCTGCACACTGGAACACCATCTCTGAAACTCTCTACCCTTTTCTCCTCCTTTGAAATTCATTAAAAGCTTCCTTTAATGTATTCATGTAGTTCATGTCATTTTCTTTAATGGCATTATGAAGATGTTTATGACTTTTTTATAAATCTTAAAATGAAGTAGATTAGGGAAGGTGGTTGCCTCCTTTAATTAATTGCTCCAATGATAATGATGTACAAGTAAGCAGGACCGAGAATGTTTTTGCATCTTCTATTACGAAAAGAAAACTGTTCACATTATCAAGTAGTCATTGGATTCAATTTGCACACAGGAAAAATTACCTAACATGGTGTTTAGGATGCATCTTTAGCCTATCCTGATGAAAGAATGGGTCGACTGGGCTTGTATTCACTGGAATTTAGAAGGATGAGAGGAGATCTCATAGAAACATATAAAATTCTTAAAGGATTGGACAGACCAGATGCAGGAAAAATGTTGCCGATGTTGGGGGAGTCCAGAACCAGGGGTCACAATTTATGCCATTTAGGACTGAGATGAGGAAAAACATTTTCACCCAGAGAGTTGTGAATCTGTGGAATTCTCTGCCACAGAAGGCAGTGGAGGCCAATTCAATGGATATTTTCAAGAGGGAGTTACTGTAGATTTAGCTCTTAGGGCTAAAGGAATCAAGGGATATGGGGAAAAAATAGGAACTGGGTACTGATTTTAGATGATCAGCCATGATCATATTGGATGGTGCTGGCTCGAAAGGCCAAATGGGCTACACCTACACCTATTTTTCTATGTTTCTATGCTTCTATCACACCAATAGTCATAAGAATTAGTACTTTACAACTTCCACAAAGGTCAACCACTTGGTTACTTAAGAGGAGCAGTGACTGAATCATGCTACATGACATGTACTGATTTACATTTACATAAACATATTGCATTTACATAAAGTATATGGAGTAAAACTTGTTGAGAATCAGAGCACATTAAGGATTTAGTTAAGACCTTCATGAAGAGTTTCAGAGACACACTGACAAATTAATTTCTCAAGAAGTCTCTCACATTTGGTTTCCAACATTCCATAATTGCAAATTGCCTTTCCAGCAGGGACATGTAGATGAGGAAGTTGGGAGCTTCTGACTTCAGTCACCCATTTCTTATGACCGATTAAGTTTGCCAACTCTAATTATGCAATCCTATAAACTAAGGGAGCTACTTTCACCAACCTGCTGGGCACTTGTAAAAGTGAGTACATAACATAGAGATAATCTAATTTGAAGAAGGTACAGGAGCTTGAAAGGTACAGGACCCACGAAACTGAAGAACAGCTTTTTTCCCTCTGTTATCAGCTTCTGTCCCTCTGTTATTAGGCTTCAGACAGTACCCTAGTTTCGAACAAGGGTATCTTATGGAACTGGTGTGCTATAATACTGAGAATTATATTCTGCACTCTGCATCTTTCTATTCACATTACTTTTGTATTTGAGTTTGGCTTGATTGTATTATGTATTTTCACTGTATCCAGTACATGCGACAATATTAAACATAAACTTAAACCTTTATGATATGTATTTTTTCATGCAGCTTTGACATTAGAGAGTAACTGGGCTCTTTGTAAAGATCTGTCAAACATCACTGTTTCTGGAGTTTCCACATAGCCTTATAATGTCTTATTTGAGTCTCAGATTCCTTGGGAAGAGGAACATCTACACACGCTACCAATCTGCTTATACAAAATCTAGCCAAGTCTATCTACAATTGCCAGATCACAGACCGGAAGAGATAGAATGAGCACTAGGCATTCTGGCACTTCTGCCATCTCTTCACTGAATCTGTTCACATCAAAAAAACCATTGGAGCCAACAAAATTGCTTAGGTTAAAAAACCTCTGCCAATTAACACCAAAAAAGTTTCGGCAAAGATAAGGTTTTTAAAAACATTACAAATAGGACCACTGAACAGTCGTCCTTTTAGTGGTAAAGTTGCTGAGGACAATATTTTTATATTTAAGCTGCGAGAAAAATGCAGTTGTTCATGATGAATAGCACTGTGCTTAGCAGGCCATCACCATCACAAATAACTTGCATTTGCACCAGGCACAATGGTTCATAAAGTCATTCAGCGTGGAAACAGGCACTCCGGCCCAACTTACCCATGCTGTAAGAGACTGATAAGGTAACTGTAATGTTTCCATCTCAATTCAATTAAATTATGTGAAAGTTCTTTGCCCACCACCCTGCTGCTAAAAATGCTTAAGATTTTGTTTTTGCCCAGCATTAATAACTTCTGTTTCTTTGTCTCCATTGTTGCACATGTGAACCGGTGGCAGTATTAACAGCATAAAAATGTCCTCAATACTGCCTGAGGATTTCAAAGATTGATGAACTCCTTACCGACAGCAGTTTTTCATATCTAAAACCTTGACTTTCTCTGCACTCTCTTCTCCAATCACTTTCCAACATTGGCATAGTCCTGCATTTTCAGACTTCAGCTGGTTTCTTAATACTCGTGGGGTTAGCTCTGCAAATAAATGACATACACAATAAAAGATGAAAAAGGGGAACAAAAGTGATTGAAATCAAATTATTTGCCTCAGCAAAATTATTTTTTGAAACATCTAATGGAAGTGCCTTGAAACAGAGCATTCATGAGGTCACGACATCCATTGTTGGGAAAGTTTATAAATTAAAGATGTTATTGGAAGGAGTGCAGAAACATGAATTATTTTAAATGTATGGGTGCCAGAATTATGCACTGCCTCAAGATCTCCAAACATCTTTAGAAAGCTAGAGATTTTTTCCACTGTTTTAGTGGATATGTCAACATTACCTCAGAGCGTATATAATTTAGAAACAGTTTCATTCATTGAGACATAAATAAAACATATGATATTTATGAAGTTCAGCTAATCCGTTTACTAATAATGCTCAGAGAAGTCATTAAACACCTTCAAGGCTAACCCTTTATTTATATGTACATGAACTAAATTAATAATTGGTTTTGTGTCTCAATGAAAACCTGCTGCCTGGCATTTTGCCAATTTATGAATACTGTATATTCTACTTCATCTGTGTGGATGATCTGTTTTCTTTGTTCCTTGGAATCATTGGTGAAAAGTAAAACCTTCATTATTTTAAGCCCTATGTTTTGGGACTATTAGCACCAGGTTGAAATGTATCAGATGGGATGTGAAGGAAATATGAGTAACATCACAGACATGATGGGTGTAATTCAGTTCATCACACAAATCAGCCTCTCCCCATCCCTTTCAACTCCATCCACACATCACGATGCCTCAAGAACCTAGCCAACATAATCAAGGAATATTTACCCCCACATCATCCCTCTTATCCGCTCTCCCATCAGGCAGAAAATACAAATGCTTGAAAGCACATATCACAAGAATCAGGAACAGCTTCTTTTCCACTCGTGAAGCACAAAGTATTGGGGTAATTTGTTGGGTCAGGTGGCATGTGTGGAAGGAATGGATGAATGGTGTTTCGGCCAGGAACCTTCTTCAAATTGATGGTGGGGAAAATATTGGAAAAGAGGTAGGAGTGGAACAAAGCAAGGTAATTGATAGGTGGATATAAGTTAGGGGAGTTTGATTGGTAGATGGGTGGAAAAAGCAAGAAATTATGACAAAAGGAGTCAGATAAGCAGTGAAATGTAAAGTTAAGGGAAGGGATATAGATGACAGGGTAGAGGGAGTGGAGAGAGAATCAGGATAATGGCAGAAATATGTGCACAATGAGGAGGGGATGTGGGCACAGGAAAGAGAGATGGGGAAGGGAAGTATTACTTAAAATTGGATAATTCAATGTTCATACTTCAGGGTTGTCAGCTACCCAAGAGGAATATGAAGTGCTGTTCTTCTAATTTGAATGTGGGCACATTCTATCAATTTAGATGGCCCAGGGCAGAAAAATTGGAATTAGAATGGGAGTTAAAATGGTTAGTAACCAGGATATTTGTGCAAGCCTTGGCGGAACGACCACAAGTATTCAGCGAAATGGTCACATAGTCACACTTAGTCTAGACATGTAAGGGAGGCCATATAGGGAGCACCAAATGCAGTAGATGAGATTTGAAGAGGTGCAAGTGAGCCTCTGTTTCACCTCGAAGGGTTGCTGGGGTCCCTGGATGGAGTTGAGGGAGGAGGTATAGGGACAGGTGTCACATCTCCTGTGGTTGCTGGGGAAAGTGCCTGAGGAGGGCAGAATTTAGCCTCGAAGGTTGAGAGAACCTCCAATGGTATAGGACTATTGAATGGTCCTCTCATAAGCTAAGAATGTAGCCTCGACCTCCCGGCTTACCTCATTGTGGCCCTGACATTTTATTTCATCTAGACATTGTAGCTGTAATGCTATAACGCTGCAACAGTATATTCTGAACTCTGGTATTTTTCTTTTTGCATTCTGTTGTACTTGCATATGGCTTGATTGTACTCATGTCTGGTATGATTTCATTGAACAGCATGTAAAAAAAAACATCTTCACTGTATCTTGGTACACTTGCCAATAATAAATCAATACCAAAGTTCCCATTGCAGACCCATGGAAGGAATTGAAACTTTGCAACAGTATCATTCACATGGTCATAACTATATACCTCCTTTGGAGACATCCAAGGTGGTAAACAGATGTTGTTTAAGACGTTTCACCATCATTTTCATTATTACAAAACAGTTGTAGAAGATACTTATTCAGAAATACATTCCACCAAAAACTGCAAATACCAGTGGTTAATATCATTTTAATCAGATGCAAAGTGAATTACAGATATGTGATTAGGTTTTCACAGTGGAGTCTGTTTCCAACATATTTTCCAGTTTTGCCATTATTTTCCATTTGATTTATGTTAATTTTCTCATGAAATTGATCAGAAACCAAAATTCAAATTTCCTCAGATTTTCATCATTTGAAAAATTACTTATTGATTTCCATTGACATCTCTGACAGACAAGATTCAATAATTTTACGTGCAAAATTTGGGCTGATTGCAGAATCTGGACCAAAAACAGAATCAGGAAAAACAGTTTAAGCAGTATCCATGGAGCCAAAAGGCGTATGTCTATGTTTCTGCTCGAAAGCCTGCAACAGGACTGAGGGGGAAGTGGGAAGATTGACTGTACATGGAGGGGTGGGAAAGAGGCTGGTAGGTAATAAATATAACCAGAAGGGGAAGGGATGATGGGCAATGGAATCAGATTAAGGAGATTTGCAATCTTTTAGTATTTGGCTGAAGAGGCAAAGAGCATTTACCTTCCACCTCTTCAAAACTCATCTACTGCATTTGGTTCTCCCAATGTGGCCACTTTTACATGGCAAGACGGAGTGTAGTCTGCGCAACCATTTCTGAATACTTGCAACGCACCCACCATCACTACATCTGCTCATTAGTGCTTCTCTAGTAGTGCTCAATTCTGCCCCTGGTTCTGCTCTACTGGTTAAATAGCACCTCAGTTTTAAAGTGCTCCCCCTTGCCTTCAAATCCCACCATGCCAATGTTTCTGCAGTATCTTTAAGCCATGTCCTCTTTGTAAGACTTTACGCTCCTGTTGTCTGTTTCTTTTGCACATCACAGATTTAAACATTTCCATCATTGGTGGCCATGACTCAAACTGCCGATGAAAGAGCCTCAGGCACTCCGTATGTTGCTTTGTCTTTTGCTTCTTTTTAAAACCTGCCTGTTTGACCTAGCTCCTGGATTGTCTCTGCGAACTTATCATATTAATACTATTGCATGGCACACTATATTAGATCAGTACCTTTAATTCTGTGAAAGTTGAAAGAGGACCAGGATAGCCCACTATACAGTTTATGTAACTTGTAGTACATCTGACAGTTCAATAGACAATAGACAATAGACAATAGGTGCAGGAGTAGGCTATTCGGCCCTATTCGGCCCTTCGAGCCAGCACCACCATTCACAGTGATCATGGCTGATCATTAACAACCAGTACCCAATTCCTGTCTTCTCCCCATATCCCTTGACTCTGCTATCTTTAATAATAATAATAATAATAATATATTTATTTTATATAGCGCCTTAACACATGCACAAAGCGCTTTACAAATACAATTAACATAGAAACAAACAGACAAACTATCCTGACGGAAAAGCGGCGAATAATCAACGCCAGCGTCCTCTCACGTCAGGGTCCGGCAGTAGACATTAAAGAACACAAGACACACAGATACAATTTTTTACACAAAACAGCCATCACAGTGATTGCTCTAGGCATACCCTCACTGTGATGGAAGGCAAAGTCTTATCTCCTCCTCGTTCTTCTCCCGTGGCGCCACGATGTGATCGAGGCTCCCAACCCCTTGAAGCCCCCACCGGGCGATGGAAAGTCCCAGGGTCGAGCCGAGCAGGCCGATGAAAGTCCTGAGCCCCCACCGGGTGATGGAAAATGCCGCGGCCGAGCCACGCAGGGCGATGAGAGTCCTGAGCCCCCACCGGGCGATGTAAAGTGCTGCGGCCGGGCCACGCAGGGTGATGAAGGGCCTGCGGGCGGGTTGATCGAGCCTCGTGCTTCGGGGCGGTCGAAGCTGCTACGGCTGGTGCTCCCAAAAGCCGGTCGCCAGCCAGGGACCTGCGAACTCCCGATGTTGCGGTCTGCAGGGCCCACGGCCGAAGCCTCCGAGATGGTAAGTCCAGGCCCTGCGACCGGAGTCTTCGAGGTCGATCCCAGCTGGAGGCCGCCGACTCCACGTTGTTAGGCTGTTGCGCGAACGGAGATACGACACGGTAAAAGTCGCATCTCCGTTGAGGAGGAGATTTAAAAAAAGGTTTCCCCCAACCCCCCCACCACCCCCCTACATACACAGAATTAAAAATAAAACAAAACGTACATTTAACATCAACAATGACAAAAAACACCAAAAAAAACGGAGAGACTGCCGGTGAGCCGCAGCTGCAGAACACTATCTAACTCTCTCTTGAAAGCATCCAGAGAATTGGCCTCCACTGCCTTCTGAGGCAGAGAATTCCACAGACTCACAACTCTCTGAGTGAAAAAGGTGTTCCTCATCTCTGTTCTAAATGGCCTACCCCTATTCTTAAACTGTGGCCCCTGGTTCTGGACTCCCCCAACATCGGGAACATGTTTCCTGCCTCTCGTGTCCAATCCCTTAATAATCTTATATTTCAATAAGATCCCCTCTCATCCTTCTAAATTCCAGCGTATACAAGCCCAGTTGCTCCATTATTTCAACATACGATAGTCCCACCATCCTGGGAAATAACCTCGTGAACCTACGCTGCACTCCTTCAAATATGGAGACGAAAACTGCACACAATACTCCAGGTATGGTCTCACTAGGGCCTTGTATTACTGCAGAAGGACCTCTTTGCTCCTGTACTCGACTCCTCTTGTTATGAAGGTAAACATGCCATTAGCTTTCTTCACTGCCTGCTGTTCCTGCATGCTTGACTGATGAACAAAGACACCAAGATCTCGTTGTGCTTCCCCTTTTACCTAACTTGACACTATTCAGATAATAATCTGTCTCCCTGTTCTTGCCACCAAAGTGGATAACTTCACATTTATCCACATTAAACTGCATCTGCCATGCATCTGCCCACTCACACAACCTGTTCAAGTCACCCTGCATCCTCACAGCATCCTCCTCACAGTTCACACTGCCACCCAGCTTTGTGTCATCTGCAAATTTGCTAATGTTACTTTTAATCCTTTCATCTAAGTATTTAATGTATATTGTAAACAGCTGCGGTCCCAGCACCGAGCCTTGCGGTACCCCACTAGTCACTCCCTGCCAATCTGAAAGGGACCCATTAATCACTACTCTGTTTCCTGTCTGCCAACCAATTCTCTATCCATTTCAGTACCCTACCCTCAATACCATGTGCTCTAATTTTGCCCACTAATCTCATTTGTGGGATCTTATCAAAGGCTTTCAGAAAGTCCAGGTACACTACATCCACTGGCTCTCCCTTGTCCATTTTCCTAGTTACACCTCAAAAATTCCAGAGGATTAGTCAAGCATGATTTCCCCTTCATAAATCCATGCTGACTCAGAACGATCCTGTTACTCCTATCCAAATGTTCCGCTATTTCATCTTTTATAATTGACTCCAGCATCTTCCCTACCACCGATGTCAGGCTAACTGGTCTATAATCCCCTGTTTTCTCTCTCCCTCCTTTCTTAAAAAGTGGGATAACATTAGCTACCCTCCAATCCACAGGAATTGATCCTGAATCTACAGAACATTGGAAAATGATCAGAATTACACGATTTCTAGAGCCACTTTCTTAAATACCCTGGGATGCAGACCATCAGGCCCTGGGGAATTATTGGCCTTCAGTTCCATCAGTTTACCCAACACCATTTCCTGCCTAATGTGAATTTCCTTCAGTTCCTCTGTCACTCTAGGACCTCTGGCCACTAGTACATCTGAGAGATTGTTTGTATCTTCCTTGGTGAAGACAGATCCAAAGTACCTGTTCAACTCGTCTGCCATTTCCTTGGTCCCCATAATAAATTCACCTGCTTCTGTCTTCAAGGGACCCACATTTATCTTAACTATTTTTTTCCTCTTCACTTACCTAAATAAGATTTTACTATATATTCTTAGCTAGCTTACCTTCGTACCTCATCTTTTATCCCCATATCGCCTTTTTAGTTATCTTCTGTTGCTCTTTAAAAGTTTTGCAATCCTCTGGCTTTCTGCTCATCTTTGCTATGTTATACTTCTTTTCCTTTATTTTTATACTGTCCTTGACTTCCCTTGTCAGCCACGGTCACTTCTTACTCCCCTTAGAATCTTTCTTCCTCTTTGGAATTAACTGATCCTGCCCCTTCTGTATTATTCCCAGAAATACCTGCCATTGTTGTTCCACTGTCTTCCCTGCTAGGGTCTCTTTCCAGTCAACTTTGGCCAGCTCCTCCCTCATGCCTCCATAGTCCCCTTTGTTCAACTCTAATACTGACACTTCCGATTTTTCCTTCTCCCTCTCAAATTGTAGATTAAAACTTATCATATTATTGTCACTACCTCCTAATAGCTCCTTTACCTTGAGTTCCCTTATCAAATCCAGTTCATTACACAACACTAAATCCAGAATTGCCTTCTCCTTGGTAGGCTCCAGTACAAGCTGCTCTAAGAATCCATCTCAGAGGCACTCCACAAACTCCCTTTCTTGGGGTCCAGTACCAACCTGATTTTTCCAGTCGACCTGCATGTTGAAATCTCCCATAACCATCGTAGCATAACCTTTGCGACATGCCAATTTTAACTCTTGATTCAACATGCACTCTATATCCAGGATACTGTTTGGGGGCCTGTAGATAACCCCCTTTATGGTCTTTTTACCCTTCCAATTCCTCAGTTCTATCCATATTGACTCTACATCTCCTGATTTTATGTCACCCCTTGCAAGGGACTGAATATCATTCCTTACCAACAGAGCTACCCCACCCCCTCTGCCCACCTGTCTGTCTTTTCGATTGGACGTATACCCCTGAATATTCAGTTCCCAGCCCTGGTCCTCTTGCAGCCATGTCTCTGTAATTCCCACAACATCATACTTGCCAATTTCTAACTGAGTCTCAAGCTCATCCACTTTATTTCTTATACTTTGCGCATTCATATACAGCACTTTAACTTCGGTATTCACCTCCCCTCTCACACTCTCCCCGGTCACTATTGGCCCTGACCTTACTCTCTTATCCCTTCTCAAATTTTCCTTCCCATTAATTCGGGAGTCGTTTATAACTTTTCCTGTACTCACTTCCCCTTTAACTCCATCATCACTTCCCCTTTAACTCCTCTCCCCCCCCCCCCCCCCCCCCACCGTTATTTACTAGAAAACCTGCCTGCCAGAACATTGGTCCCCCTCCAGTTAAGGTGTGACCCGTCCCTTTTGTACAGATCACCCCTATCCCAGAAGAGATCCCAGTGGTCTTCAACCTGAACTATCCCAACCCTCACCAATCTAGACAGATGTGCCATAGAAAGCATTTTATCAGGATGCATCACAGCATGGTTTGGGTACAGCTCCATCTAAGACCACAACAAATTACAGAGAGTTGTGGACATAGCTGAGCTATCATGCAAATCAACCTCCTTTACATTGAATCTATCCATATTTCACACTGCCTCAGCAAGGCCAACTGCATAATCAAGGACCAGTCTCACCCTAGTCACTCCCTCTTCTCACCTTCCCCATCAACCAAGAGATACGGACGTTTGAAAACGCATACCTCCAGATTCAGGGACAGTTTTTTCCCAGCTGTTATCGGGCAACTGAATGGTCCTCTCGTTAGCTAGAGCACCGTCTTGACTTCTCAACTACCTCATTGGAGAACTTTGAAATATCCTTAATCAGACTTTCTCTTGCACTAAATGTTGAAACCTTTATCCTTTATCTGTACACTGTGGATGACATGATTGTAATCATGTATAATCTTTTTTTATGACTGGTTAGCATGCAACAAAAGCTTTTCACTGTACCTCAGTACATGGGACAATAATAAACTAAGTTAAACTAAATCTGGCAGGCAGAAGTACGCTTGCCCATACTGTTCTTGCTGCAATATATTAATTCCAGAGCAATAGCTCCTAATATTTTACCTCATAATAGTCAACATCTCTGGTTAATTAGAAACAGTATTTATCATCAAGCTTAAATTCCAGATCCAAACCAGGTGGTTGCTCTTGTGATGGCCTGCAGGCCAGTAGTCTGAGGCCATCACATTCTTCCCAATCACAATATTTGTGAGAGATTTAAATAGTAAGCCAAAAGGGAACATCTGATTAACTATCCCAGTCATTCATTCTGAACACACCTCAGGCTATTCTTTTTGATTATACACGTCCAGGTTCTTTATGAACACTAGCTGCAGAGATTTCACAAACAATTTTGGTGCACTTCTAGTTGAAATATAATTTAATACATTGGCCTGGAAAATACTGGCGAGTGTCATTAACTCTATGTCAAACTGGCAGCATCTAGCCATATTTGTGTCAGGAGTTTGGAATTACTGCACAATTGTGAAGCCTCAAGCTTGCTGGCCAAGCGTTGCAGGCAATACCTCAACTGTGCCCTAATGTTGAATTGCATGTGGAATCCAGACATGGAACAAAAACTTGCTTCAATTCCCCACTGTAGAAATTGTGTCAAATGCATGCTAAGCACAACTAACCTATTTATTTGAATAGAGTGGAATGATGAGAGGATAAACAGAAGGTGTGTTTGTTGAGTTTATTTTAATGCTTAAAATTGTTTAAAAGCTTTTTTTTAAATGTATTAAATATTTAATTTTAAAAATCAATTATTTAAATGATTGTTTCATATTTTGAAAGTTTCTAAGTCAGCAACATAACTTTATTGACTTTCAGTTGTTATATAGTCTACCAGTATTACATAATTCAAGGCTCTACCACTGTGCAAGACTTTTCCATTTTGGATCAGGATTACACTTACCAATAACACAAGTAGATCTGCAAGAGTTAAGACAATGGTTGAAATGTTCATCAATTGTAAGGAGTGCAACTGGCTGTAAAACTGTGCTCAAGCCAAAAACCTCTACTGAAATTCTCATCAGATGGAGAGCAGGAAACTAACCCAGACATAAAAATATTACTGTATATATTTTTTTAAAGTTTTCAAGTTAAATTGAACAGATTGTAGATCGTGGAAACCTTGCTGTAATTAGCCAAGATAGAGCAGCTTGCAGAACCATTTCTCTCCAAAGAATAGACACAAAGTGTTGGAGTAACTCAGCGGGTCTGTCGAAAAAGGATGGGTGATGTTCTGGGTCATAACCCGTCTTCAGATCTCTCTCCAAAGAATGAGTGTTTAAAAAAAATCTATTTTGGAGGAACACCTATGGCATGCACAGAATTTGAAATATTTTATCAAGTGGCATCATCAATGCTCCCATTGGTATTTATAGGTTCAGCACCACATTGATGTCACCCCAAATGTTACATTTATAATGGTTGTTGCAGAAGTGGCAGAGCCAGTGCCTATTTGCTGTAATTATGGCCTGGTTGATTTTTTAATTATCCTTTTATTTCCTACATTGTCAAAAATGATTAGAAAATTCTTTGTCTGCTGCTATACTGTGCTTGCAATAAATTGCTTCCCATAGTTAGATGTCATAGAAAGATTGTCATAATGAATGAATAAATGAATGAATTAATAAGTTTATTGGCCAAGTATGTGCATATACAAGGAATGTACCTTAGTGCTCCTCTCACAAATGACAACACAAACATACAGTTAACAATTAAGAATAAAGCATAAACACATCAAAACAATAAGGATACAACATTACGTGGGTGAAAGTAAACCAGAGAAAAAAAAAAATTCCAAACAATTCTTAATCACTTTTACATGACAGATTCGAACAGGTTTGATTTTTTTCCAACAACATCCAGTTCAAAAAGTATTTGTGATGTTATTTATTTTGAACATTCACAGTAACAATGTGATACAAGAACAACAGGGACCTCAACGATCCAAAGGATCAACAGTTTATCTTGATAATCCTGTCAAGATTTAAGGATTGAGAAATAATTAAAGTCAATAACACTGACAAATCAAGAGAGAATTTAACTGCTGTTTCCCACCACACATCCTAGACATTAATCAGAAGCATAAATGGACAAGCCATACTATTACTGTAGCAGGTCAAAAATCTACTTATCCTGCAGTGATTAACTTTTTGATACCCTTTCACGTCAATATTGCATGTCAGAAGTAAATAGAATACTTTCCTGTAAATAAACAGATTCAGCATCATTTAAGAAGCTCCAACCAATTCACAATAAAAACACTTAATTCCGAGCCGTACACCAGGCTAAATATTTATTCTCTCTACCTCTGGCCTACTTGGCTACTGTGTACAAGAAGGATTGCAGTTATTCACCAAACATACAATCTCTGATGACAAGGTCAACAGGCTGATAAAAACACCACTACTTGCAGGTTCTCTCTAGATCAAACATCATTCTGATTCTGCAATATATCACTCTAGTTGTCACTGTTCTAAATTTTGAAACCCTCTAACCCAGACGATCGTGAGAGCACTATCAATAGAACAAATGCAAATGGTTCAACTTTGCAGTTCATCATTACATTCTCAAGGGCAATTATTGCTCATCCTAATGGTGGCTTGCCAATAACACTCCTTTTTATAAATGAACAAACTAAAGAAGCTAATTGTTGCAGTGCTCAGCAGGTCATGAAATATCGGTGGAGAGTAAATGATCCTCCAGCAGTTGGATTTTTGCTCAAGGCCGCTGCCTGAATCGCTGAGTGTCTCCAGCAATTTGTTTTTTGCTCAAGAATCTGAAGAAAGGACCCAACCCGAAATGCCATCTTTCATTTCTAGCCACAGATGCTGTCTGGTCCACTGAGTTCTTCTGGCATTTTCTTTTTTGCTCATGAGGCCAGCATCTGCAATCTGTTGTGTCTCCTGCGTGTGACATCTTTTAATGGAGGAGTCATTGCACACCACCAAACAATAGTTTATGGATGACAAAATACCAAATCTACGAGGAGGGTATCCAATACCAAGACAATCAGATATCCATCCTCTGTTGCAGCCTTTTCATCATCACAGCCACTTGGGAAATTAGCTCTTCATTCACTTGAGGTTACAGTCAGATTGTTATTTGTTCTGCAGCATTTTCTGTGTTTATGTTCTGTACCATACTGGGCTGAATGTGCTTTTTTTTAATGCAGTTCCATTCAATGAAATAGGGCTGATGACTTTTACCAAAAAAGTTAAGGGGGTTTTTATAAACTTTACAATATGTTGAATGTGCTATTAAAAAAATTATGTTAATACTGAAAATCTTTATTCATGTTTTATAATGGTTTCTAAATCCTTCTGAGTGTCAGACTTAAAAGCGCAAAATGTTTGTGTGACCTTCCCCATTGAAAATACAAAGAGCTGGGGCAGTATAAATAAAAATAATAATTTTTCTAATTATCTGGCAGCAATACAATGAATTGATTCAGAGCCATTTCTTCATAACAAATGCAGTTGCAGACTAACGTTTTATATCCACCGATTATATCTTAGTTTGAAAAGTCTGAAGAAGGGTCTTGACCCGAAACGTCACCCATTCCTTCTCTCCAGAGATGCTGCCTGTCCCACTGCGTTACTCCAGCTTTTTGTGTATCTCTTAGATGACTCCATTGGACTGGACATGTCATACCATATTGATCTCCTATAACAGACACTTTATTCTGGGAAGAGACTACCAAGCATAAAAACGGAAAAGATTCAAAGCTGTATTCAAAGCTTTCTTGAAGAAGGGTAATATCCGAACTGGCTTTTGACCTCTGGTCCGTGACCACTCAAAAAGGAGAAAGAGCTTTCAACGTGATACTGGAAATCTCTAGGCCATGCATTGGGTATGCAGAAACCCTATATAAGTAGGGCACCACCTCAGAACCTACCCACTTACCCTTCCCACCAGCAGATCCCACATTGACGTTATTAACCATCTCAAGAGCCACAAAACTCAAGCGGAATGGGGAGGGGGGTTTTGGTGCACTTCCAGGAGAACTTTGTGCACATTTTCCAAAATAATAGCATTGTATCATTATCGAGGCCTCAGTTTCATGGCTTGTCTAAAAGACTCCATATCTAACCAGTTTTGCACTCTCAGTAATTAAAAGGGGAAAAAATAGGGGAAAAAAAATGCCTTTCAATGTATTTCAATAAAGTGAATTGAATGGAGTGGATCATAAAAGGTCTCACCAAAGGTGAAGGTAAAGGGGAAAGTTGGTGGATGTGAACATTCCCTAAAGTCACCTCTCACACCCCTTGGAAAGCATCCAAAAGATTCAAGCTCTGTTAAGGGAAGTGGCATATAGCGACCTCACCACACAGAAGCTGCAGGAATTAATAGTTGGTGTGGTTGCAGTGGCCACTGGTTGTGGTGTTGAAATGGGAAGACAAGGTAGCTGCTGGAGGCTTGAAAGCAGCCAGGTGAACTGGTGCAGCTTGCAGCATCTGCTTGGATTGGCAGCAACCTTGATAGTGACCGTCAGCATTGCATTGGCCAAGCTGAGCCCTACATCATCGATCCAGTGTCAGCAGAACATCAGGCCTTAAAGTGAGAAAATACGAAATGGTTATCTCTCTTTAGGTTAAGATCAGACTTGATATTTTCAGACAGCTGAGATTTGAAAGTTGCAAGATGGCGCCACAGCATGGCAACTCTTTGTTTGCTGTTCAAGAAGAGGATCAAATGTTTTCCAGTACAATCATTTCACTCTTTTACTTGTGTATAATTGTACTCATGCATGATTTTACTGGATAGCATGCAAAACAAAATGTTTCACTGCATCTCAGTACACATGACAATAATTAACTAAACTAAAAGCATTAATACAATTTAATTTTGGCTGTTCCACCAGTAGAAGGTAAATAGTGCCACCTGGTGTTTATTTTTTGCCATTTGCACACTTGTAAAGGAAGAAAGTGCGAAGACACATTTTAAGATAAATTGTGTTGCAAGAGGTGGTATTGAAATGTATGCATCCATTCACTCAGAAAATATGCATGGTCAAACAGAATATAAAAAGGAAAAAATACTATATAGAGCAGGCATAGGACCAATTTTTCCCTGCATCACTATCTTAATGGGCTTTAAACCCAAGGAGCCTTAAATTTGCAAGACCGTCATCTGTTTCCATTGTAATGTATGCCTTTCTCTGCAAGGATATTAGGAAGGTCGGGGTATTACATCAATATGGAACCACAAATTTTCCTGGACACAGAAACAGAGCTGTGCATCTGGCAAAAAATGGTTTAGTGTACATATGACGCAGGAGCATGGGTAGCCATTCAACCCCTTAAGCTTATCGCACCATTTGAAAGGTCATGGCTGATTTGATTGTAACTGTATTTCCATCCCTCATGCTAAAATCTTACTCCACAAATATTCAAAAGGTCTGTTTCCACCACCCTTTGATGAGAATTCTAGTCTTGTGACTCCCAAATGAACATTGCTCGAACATTCATGATTTTTACGATGTGATTCTGCACTAACCAGAGATTTTGCATTCTTTTAAATAAAAACATGCAATATTCAGAAAAAAGAAAACAAAATATTTGACACGAGGAGTTCACGCTATTATTTATGCTTTGTTTTTTATTTATTTATTTATTTATTTTTTGAAAAGCATATGTACAAATAGAAATAAGAAAAAACACATTTGTTACAAAGTTCTTACATAGCTTCAATTTTTAAATTTGCTTTGTACACACCCAATGAAACACAATACAGTATGTGACAGAAGCGCTGACAAAAATAATAGATTTTGACAGCAGGGGGGATAATTGAGTGAATGCTCAAGATGCAAGAAGGGAACTTCAACCTGACCCTTATAACCTCCATTGAGGTATATTTCACTATTATTTAAGTTTTTTTACGGTGTTGCCACAGGAGTTAAAGGGACAGAGTACAGGAAAAGTTAAGAAAGACACCAGAATTAACAGGGCAGAAAGCTTCCGAAGGGATAGGAGAGGGTGGCCAGGTGAAATGGGAATCGATGTGAAAGGTGAGGTGACTAATGTATTAAAAGTATTACATATTAATACATGGTATAAGAAGTAAAGTGGATGAGCTAGAGTCAAAGATTGGCAGATATGACATTGTGGGGATTACAGAGACATGGCTGCAGGAGGATCGGGACTGGAAACTGAATATTCAGGGGTACACGTCCTATAGAAAGGACAGGCAGGTGGGTAGAGGAGGTGGGGTAGCTCTGTTGGTGAGGGATGAAATTCAGTCCCTTGCGAGGGGTGACATAGGGACAGTCGCTGTGGATAGAATTGAGGAATTGTAAAGGTAAGAAGACATTCATGGGAGACATTCATGGGAGTTATCTACAGGCCCCCAAACAGTAGCCTGGATATACAGTGCATTCAGAAAGTATTCAGACCCCTTCATTTTTTCCACATTTTGTTACATTACAGCCTTATTTTAAAATTGATTAAATTCATTTTTTTTATCATCAATCTACACGCAATACCCCAGAATGAAGAAGCAAAAACAGGTGTTTCGAAATTTTTGGAAAGTAATTAAAGAAATAACTGAAATATCACATTTACGTAAGTATTCAGACCCTTGCTATGACACTCAAAATTGAGCTTAGGTTCATCCTGTTTCCATTGATTATCCTTGCGATGTTTCTACAACTTGATTGGAGTCCACCAGTGGTAAATTAAATTGATTGGACATGATTTGGAAATGCACACACCTGTCTATATAAGCAAAAACCAAGTCATGAAGATGAAGGAATTGTCCGTAGACCTCCGAGACAGGATGTCGAGACACAGATCTGGGGAAAGGTATAAAACAATTTCTGCAGCATTGCAGGTCCCGAAGAGCATAGTGGCCTCCATCATTCTTAAAAGGAAGAAATTTGGAACCACCAGGACTCTTCATAGAGCTGGCCGCCCTGCCAAACTGAGCAATCGGGGGAGAAGGGCCTTGGTCAGGGAGATGACCAAGAACCCATTGGCCACTCTGACAGAGCTCCAGAGTTCCTCTGTGAAGATGGGAGAACTTTCCAGAAGGATAACTATATCTGCAGCACTCCACCAATCAGGCCTTTATGGAAGTGTGGCCAGACGGAAGCCACTCCCCAGTAAAAGGCACATAACAGCCTGCTTGGAGTTTGCCAAAAGGCACCTAAAGGACTCTCAGACCATGAGAAACAAGATTCTCTGGTCTGATGAAAACAAGATTGAACTCTTTGGCCAGAATGCCAAGTGTCACGTCTGGAGGAGCTGACCAAGGTCGACTGGAAAAGGATCGTAGGAGGAATTATGGTGGAACAGCAATGGCAGGAATTTCTGGGCATAATCCAGAAGATGCAGGATAACTTCATTCCAAAGAGGAAGAAAGATTCTAACGGGAGCAAGAGGCAACCTTGGCTGACAGGGGAAGTTATAAAACTAAAATAAAAGATGTATAACATAGCAAAGAGTAGCAGGAAGCCAGAGGATTGGAAAACTTTCAAAGGACAACAGAAGGTAACAAAAAGGGCAACACAGGGTGAAAAGATGAAGTACGAGGATAAACTGGCCATGAAAATAAAGAAGGATAGTAAAAGCTTCTTTAGGTATGTTAAGAGAAAAAGATTAGTAAAGACAAATGTGGGTCCCTTGAAGGCAGAAACAGGTGAAATTATCATGGGAACAAGGAAATGGCAGAAGAGTTGAACAGGTACTTTGGTTCTGTCTTCAGTAAGAAAGACACAAACGATCTCCCAGAGATCAGAGGATCTAGGGAGACAGAGGAACTGAAAGAAATTTGTATTAGGCGAGAAATGGTATTGGGAAGATTGATGGGACTGAAGGCTGATAAATCCCCAGGGCTTGATGGTCTGCATCCCAGGGTACTCAAGGAGGTGGCTCTGGAAATCGTGGATGCATTGGTGGTCATTTTCCAATGTTCTATAGATTCAGGATCAGTTCCTGTGGATTGGAGGGTAGCTAATGTTATCCTACTTTTCAAAAAAGGAGCGAGAGAGAAAATAGGGAATTATAGACCAGTTAGCCTGATATCAGTGGTGGGGAAGATGCTGGAGTCAATTATTAAATAAAATAGAATAGAATGCCTTTATTGTCATTGTACGAGCAGTACAACAAAATTAAGTGTTACATCTGAAACAGTGTGACAGTGCAAATCTTTCACAACAATCGCACAAACATAGGAACCAATACAATAAGTACCAATATCAATAAAAACCAATGAAAACTAATAAATAATAAATGAGTTTTGCACCTAAGATGCTGTATATAGAAAAAAGTGCAAAGAAGGTGAAAGTTACATCAAGTCAAGTATTTCCATTCACAGTTCTTATGGCCCAGGGAAAGAAACTGTTTTTAAGTCGGTTTGTTCTGGTCCTTAGGCTCCTGTAGCGCCTCCCAGAGGGCAGGAGAGCAAACAGTTCGTATCCTGGGTGTGTGCTGTCCTTAATTATATTTCTGGCCCTGTTTAGACAACGCGAGCTGGAGATGTCCTCCAGAGAAGGCAGTGGACAGCCGATAATTTTCTCTGCTGTCTTAATAACCTTCTGGAGGGCCTTCTGGTCTGCAGCTGAGCAGCCAGCATACCACACTATGGTGCAGTGTGCCAGTGCGCTCTCAATGGTGCACAGATTCTCCTTCAGTTTGTTTTTTCGGAGCAGTCTTAAAAAGTGCAGTCTCTGCTGTGACTTTTAACTACCGCTGTAGTATTTGCAGTCCAGGAGAGGTCCTGGGAAATGGTGGTCCCCAGGAACTTGAAGGTGGAGACCCTCTCCACTTCCTCCCCATTTATAAAAAGTGGGGTAGGAACCGCTCTGTGTCTCCTAAAGTCCAGTACCATTTCTTTTGTCTTACTGGTATTCAGTGCTAGGTTGTTTGCCTCGCACCATTTGGACAGAGCACAGACCTCGTCTCTGTATGCAGACTCCTCTCCTCCAGTGATCGGACCAACCACAGTTGTGTCATCTGCAAATTTGATGATTGAATTGGAGGAGTGAATAGGAGTGCAGTCGTGTGTATACAGAGCATAGAGGAGGGGGCTCAGCACACAGCCCTGCGGGGAGCCTGTGCTGAGCGTAATGGTGGAGGAGCTGTGGGGGCCGATCTTGACAGATTGTGGGCAGTTCGTGAGGAAGTCTCTTATCCAGGCGCAGATGGATGGGGGAAAACCGAGGTTATTATACAGCTTGTCCACTAGTATGCCCGGGATGATCGTATTGAATGCCGAGCTGTAGTCTATGAAGAGCATTCTTACGTAGGTCCCCGGGCTCTCCAGGTGGCTCAGTGCAATGTAGAGGGCTGTATTGATGGCGTCTTCTGTGGATCTGTTTGCTCGATAGGCAAACTGATGAGGGTCAAAGCTGGGAGGGAGGATGGCTTTGATGTGTTGAGCCACAAGTTTCTCAAAGCATTTCATAACAACCGATGTAAGAGCTATTGGTCTGTAGTCATTTAGACTACTGACAGCAGGCTTTTTGGGGACAGGGATAATAGTAGCCGATTTTAAACAGGATGGGACGGTGGCTTGTGTCAGGGAGATGTTAAAAATCTTTGTGAGGACCCCTGAAAGCTGGACAGCAAAAGCTTTCAGTACTTTACCAAGTACTCCATCAGGTCCTACTGCTTTATTTGGATTCACCGTCTTTAGTACACATCTCACTTGGTGTTCCTGTAACGTGCGTGTGGGGTGTGGTAGACGGTGGGGGCAGGATGACTGTGTGTGGCATTGCAGTCTCAAAACGGGCAAAAAAAAGATTTAGTTCCTCTGCCAGTGAGGTATCCACGCTGGGAGTCATAATTAAAGAAGTAATAACGGCACATTTAGATAGCAGTAAAAGGATTGGTCCAAGTCAGCATGGATTTATGAAGGGGAAATCCTGCTTGACTAATCTTCTAGAATTATTTGAGGATGTGACAAATAAAATGGATGAAGGAGAGCCAATGGATGTAGTGTATCTGGACTTTCAGAAAGCCTTTGATAAGGTCCCACACAGGAGATTAGTGGACAAAATTAGAGCACATGGTATTGGGGGTAGAGTATTGACATGGATAGAGAATTGATTGGCAGACAGGAAACAAAGGTCCCTGTCAGAATGGCAGGCAGTGGCGAGTGGAGTGCCGCAAGGCTCAGTGCTGGAGCCGCAACTATTTACAATTTATATATATGATTTAGATGATGGGATTAAAAGTAATACTAGCAAATTTGCAGATAACGCAAAGCTGGGTGGCAGTGTGAACTGCTAAGAGATGCTAAGAGGTTGCAGGGTGACTTGGACAGGTTGAGTGAGTAGGCAGATGCATGGCAGATGCAATATAATGTAGATAAATGTGAGGTTATCACTTTGGCGGCAAAAACAAGGAGGCAGATTATTATCTCAATGGTGTCAGATTAGGAAAAAGGGAAGTGCAGCAAAACCTGGGCTTCCTGTACACCAGTCACTGAAAGTAAACATGCAGGTACAGCAGGCAGTGAAGAAAATTAATGGCATGTTGGCCATAATGAGAAGATTTCAGTACAGGAGTAAATAAGTCCTTCTCCAGTTGTACAGGGCCCTGGTGAGACCACATCTGAAGTATTGTGTGCAGTTTTGGTCTCCTAATTTGAGGAAGGACATCCTTGCTATTGAGGCAGTGCAGCAGAGGTTTATGAGGTTAATCCCCGGGATGGCGGGACTGTCATATGAGGAAAGATTGGAAAGACTGGGCTTGTATTCGCTGGAATTTAGAAGGATGAGAGGGGATTTTATAGAAACATATAAAATTATAAAATGACTGGACAAGCTAGATGCAGGAAAAAAAATCCCAATGTTGGGTAAGTCCAGAACCATGGGTTAGTCTAAGAATAGTGGGGAGGCCATTTAAAACTGAGATGGGAAAAAACTTTTTCACCCAGAGTTATGAATTTGTGGAATTCTCAGCCATAGAAGGCAATGGGGGGCAATTCACTGGATGAATTTAAGAGAGTTAGATAGAGCTCTAGAGGCTAGTGGGATCAAGGGATATGGGGAGAAGGCAGGCTTGGGTTACTGATTGTGGATGATCAGCCATGATCACAATGAATGGCTCGAAGGGCCAAATGGCCTCCTCCTGCACCTATTTTCTATGTTGCTATGGTATACCTGAACTCTTGGCTGGGGTCGGGATAAAGATCTGAAATATAATACAAAATAGGCTACCTAAAAGGATAGATATTTCTTCCCTAAATATTATTCCTTAATAAACAACAAATAAACCAATAATACGTGGTGTAGGAAGGATTTGCAGATGCTGGTTTACACCGAGGATAGACACTAAATGTTGGAGTAGTTCAGCAGGACAGGCAGCATCTCTGGAGAGAAGGAATGAGTAACGTTTCGGGTCGAGACCCTTGGTAAGGTACTTTTTGTCACACGTTCCGAGGTACAGTGAAATTCATTTTTGTATACAGTTCAGTACGAGTATCACTCTGCAGAAGCACTTCTGTTCAAACTCACTGGGGTAGGAACGTGTCTTTGTTCGCTGGAGTTAAATGGGTGCTACAGTACGCACTATTCCACTTACAGAAACGTTGGTTTTGTTCTCCTGGGGCATTATAAAATTCCAGGTCAGCTCAGGGTAACTTGCGCCACTTCCAAGCCCTGCGACCTGCTCCCGGTGACGCCGTTATGTAGCCCCGCTCCGTCCCTCCCTCCTTCGCTCGCAGATTGTCGATCACCCGGCGGCCCCTCCCTTCCCCACCAGAGCGCACCTCCCTGTTGACAGCGGTCTGAGCCGTGGCTGAGTTGCCGTTGGAAGAGGGTGGGTAGGGGGCAGCGCGAGGGGCTTTGCTGTGGAATGCGGCGGCCGATCAGGCGAGTGCAGCAGCAGCGGCGGTTGCTCGTTGCAGCGCGCGCTCTCGCGGCGGTTGCTAGTTGCAGCGCGCGCTCACGAGCTGGCAGCCGGGCAGCGGCAACTCCAGTCGCGCGTGCGCGATGCCTGTCTCCCCCCCCCCCCCCCTTTTCCCCCTCTTGACCGACGAGTGAGGGAGCGCCCGGTTGGGGTAGCGGTTGAGAAGCAGTGTGTTGTGTGGCTTATCTCCACGGGCAAGGTTTGTGCACCTTTGCCGGTGATGTCTGCCTGTTTGTTCAACCCCTCCGCCGGAGCTGGTTAGGAGAAGTCTCTGCGAACTTGGCATCAATAGAAATTGGCCTCGTTGGTTGTTACTGCAGCTGGTTAAATGCTGGCAACGTTGTCGATCAAAGCCTTGCCTGCGCCGATGCTGTCAGCTTGTCTGGGAGACTGCTGGATGTTGTCTTCTTCTCCTTGCGTTTGAGGCAACAGAAGTTATGAAGCTGCTTCTGCTTCTGCTGTCTCTGTTTGTTGTCGTTCGCCTGACTGATGTTGTCTATGTAACGAGGAGCAGAGAATGTAACGAGAAACATTTTTTTTTCAATGTTTCCTACAATTTTAAGGTTGCTTTCAAGATATTGTGAAATGGTGAAAGTCTGCCGGTGTTTCTGTTAAACATAGAGGAGAAAGACTGCGATTCTGAACATCGAGCCTGAACAGGTTTCGGGAATTGAGGAAATGTCACGGAACAGAGTTGGTGTCTGAATATTTATCATGCCGTCGTATCAACAATGTGGGCTTCGTCTGCCCACATTGCAGGATAGCGATGCAGTTTTATTGAGACTGATGGTACTCTTTTGACTCCATTGCCTGGTTGTCCATTTAAAAATGTATGAGTTTTGAGCTACTTAACATGCGGAGAGAGAGAACACGTTCAGATCCATGAGCTTTCCTGAATGGGCTCATACATCTGTTGATTTGTGATGGGGGTATGGATTTTACTCTTGGCCAATTTGCTTTAGTCATGCATTGACATGTTAAATTCACGCCCATTAAAACGGGCTATTTTGCTGATCAAAGTGATATTTAATAGTCTTTTTATAATCCAATTTATGTGATGGGACTGTATTTTATTACCATCGATGTGGGTGTACTGCCTTTTGATTTCAGACACTTAACACAAGACTTTTGTTCAATTACGAACAGACTTTTCTGTTTTACCTTTGTTGGATTAAGAAAATTCAAATTTTGCTGCTTTTGGTTCTTTCAGATCAAGAACAATGGGACTCTGAAGATGCTGGAGTACCATGGGTGGTATAAGATTCCACTATTTTTGTTATGGATGTCTACTTTCCTCTTTGATTTGGACTTTCCTCCTGTTCATCTATTTCAATTTAAACTGGGAAAAATACACTCTGAATAATGTGCCTTTCCAGGGGAATCCAGGTGTCGCTCAGAATTTCCAGCCTCCAATTACACATATTCAAAAATGGTTTCCTGAATTTCTGCAGCAAGGTGAGAAGTTTATGAAACCTGTTCACAAAGAATTCAAGAAATTTGAAGAATCTCTAGACCTGGGTAAGTAAGTGGCCTGTGTCGGACAGCGCATTTATGTACATGTGCAAAGAAATATATTCAAATCACAAACTTTTACAGAATCCCAGTTTTGGTTATCTTAAAGTCATTGGTACCATTCATTGTGTAATTGTTCAAACCCATTTATAGTTTACTGTTGGGCTTTGTGCATTCAAGCGAAGTGGATTGTGCAAACTGTTTGGGTACACCCCTTCCAACCCTTCCGAATTTGACGGAAATTTTCCGATTTCTTATTTCATTTCCGCCATTTCGATTTCGCCTCACATTTTTCCGCAAAACAGTCGGTAATTTCATTTTGTCAATTCGGCCGCTAGGGGTTCCGCGAGAAATCCCCCCGCCCTGCAAGTCTCCCTGAAAATGTGGCATCCAGACTGGGCAAGGCAGCCAATCTCGATCTCTTCGGGACTTCCATGGCTGATTGGTGGGTTGAATTTGCAACCTGCGGCGGAGCTCCAGCCCAGCTGGAGCCAGCACATCTATCCCCATAGCCGACTTCTGTGGCCGGCTGGATAAACCAGCAAAGCTCTGGAACCAAGAGTGCCAGAAAATCAGTGGTGGAACTGTAATAAGTAAATATTAAACTTAAGTGCAAGATTATATAACTATTAATTAATTAAGATGGGGTAAAATATAAAACACAGCAGAAAAGCCAATTGCCACCTTTTTGGGCTGATTATCAATTAATGTGCGAATTTACTTCAACAAGTACTTGCATATGTACTTCAATAAGCAAGTTGACATTATACTCTAAATTACTGCAATTAGTGGTCATTTGTGGGTTTGTTTTCCCCAGGACTAGAACCAATGTAGAGCAGAAATGCACATCCTTGCCAATCATATGTAAATGCATTTTTGAGTCATTTTTGTGTTTAATTTCATATTCATAATTTTATTATACACAAGGCATATTTTGGGAAAATTCTTGGGTATTATAATAAAGTCTTCAACCTGTTATATCATTTAAAAGTATAATAATCATAGGGAATATATTTAGCAACGTCTATATGGCGCCAGTGTGAAAGGGCCTTTAGTGGTCAGTGGACAGGAGCTGTACGTGACAAATTTTTATATAGGGGTTCCCTGAGACATGAAAATTATTTCAAGGGTTCCGCAAGGGTAAAAAGATTGAGAAACGCTGTGCCAGATCGAAATTACTGACTGTTTTCGGATGGTCAATATCGATGCATTGTATTGCAATCCTTGTTAGCACGGTCACAGACTCGCGCTATGAAATCCTTCCGTATGCTTAGTCGAGTAGCATATATCAACTCTTTCTTCATAACTTAGTCATACATTTTATGACCATTGATCTTTTATTCAATACCAAGAGAATTAGGATGTGTAAGGAAAAAGCAAAATAGAAAAAACAGAACAAAACAATTTTTTCTTTGTGTTGTAAAAACACGGGGACAAAGTGGAGAGTGTGTCCAGCTTCAGGTTTCTGGACACACACATTTCACAGGACATCACATGGTCCACTAACATCGCTGCGCTGGTCAAGAAAGCACAGTAACGACTGTTTTTCCTGAGGACGCTGAAAAAGGCTGGTCTGCCCCAACAGTTGCTGATGACCTTCTACTGCTGCACCACAGAGAGCATACTAACATACTGTGTGGTATCACAGCTGCACGGCAGCGGATAGGAGAGCTCCTCAGCGAGTCATCTGCAGAGCGCAGAGGATCATTGGGATACAGCTACCAGCTACAACACACGCTGCCTCAGGAAAGCCACCAGCATCTACAAGGACTCCACACACCCATGCCACCGTCTGTTTGAACTACTTCCATCGGCCAGACGTTACAAGGCCTTCTTTGCCCGCACATCCAGACTAAGAAACAGCTTTATTCCTAGAGCTATAGCTGCTCTGAATCGGACCTGCTGGGTGCCCCCCATGATCTGTCTCTGCCCTCATGGTCATTTGGCAAAATTGACCCTGCATGAACCTATTTGCATTTTACCTTGTTTCTTTTTTTTCTCCCATCTTTTTGTTGTTTTTTGTTTTCACCGTGTTTTATTTATTTTATAGCATCAATATGGAAGTGGCATTTTTAATCTCAATGTACTTGTACAATGACAATAAAGATATATTGTATTGTATATTGTATCTCTGTTCAATAACCTTTCTATAAATAGCAGAATATACTCATGATAAGCCTGATATTGTACATGTAGTCCAAGAACTACAGACTGTTGGAAATAATAGTCATTTTTCACACATGACTGTAGTGCAACGCGTATGCGCATTTGGCGTGCATACTATTTTTTGCTGAAAAGTTGCATACGCGCCATATTATGAATTTTGATGTAAAATTCTGAATTTTGGACAACAAAATTATGAATTTGTAAAAACAAATGTTGGGAAGTCTGGGTACTCAATGTTTTTTATTGGACCGTGGAAATTATTGCAGTCGATAGCAATAGATAGCATCTGACTACAGTAAGATACGGGACTTTGGTGCCCAACCAGATTACTTTCCGGATTATTGGATGTTATTCCAATGGTGTTTTGCTGAGAACTAAACAACCTGCAGGAAACATTCATGAGGTCATACCGTATGTTTGGAAAGAGAAATAGTTAACATTGCAGGTTGCTCTGGAGTTAATATCCCAACATTTCCCAACTTCATCTTTCTAATTCACCTTTTTAAATGTTACATAATAAAATGAAGAATTTTCCAGTGAATCCATTCAGTTTCATGAGAGCGCTGGAACAACAGCTGGCTACACAGTTGCACAGTGGTGGACTTAGCTGCCTTACAGCGCCATTGACCCTGGTTTGATTCTGACTATGGGTGCTGTTTGTACAGAGTTTGTATGTTCTCCCTGTGACCACGTGAGTTTTCTCCAGGTGCTCTGGTTTCCTCCCACATCCCATAGATGTACAAGTAGGTATGTTAATTGGCTTCTGTAAATTGTCCCGAGAGCTTAGGATAGAACTGGGTGGGATGGGATGAGTGAACCAAGGAGTTGTGAAGGGAATGGTCTCTGTGCAAAGGGGTAGGGATGGGAAGATGACTGGTGGTGGGATCATGTTGAAAGTGGCAAAAATGTCAGAGAATGCTGTGTTGGATATGGAGGCTGGTGAGTGAGGTTTAAGGACCAGGAGAACTCTACCCTTGTTATATCTTGTGGGGGAGTCCAGAAGCAGGGGCCACAGTTTAAGAATAAGGGGTAGGCCATTTAGAACGGAGATGAGGAAAAACTTTTTCAGCCAGAGAGTTGTAAATCTGTGGAATTTGCCTCGGAAGGCAGTGGAGGCCAATTCTCTGGATGCTTTCAAAAAGAGTTAGATAGAGCTCTTAATGATAGCGGAGTCGAGGGGGGGGGGGGGGGGGGTTATGGGAAGAGGGCAGGAACGGGGTACTGATTTTGGATGGTCAGCAATGATCACATTGAATGGCGGTGCTGGCTCGAAGGGCCAAATGGCCTACTCCTGCATCTATTGTCTATCTGGGGAGATGGAGAGCAAGAGTAGAACTAGGGAATGCAGGAGACGCAGGTGAGGAATCCATATATGACAGCTGTGGAAGAAACTGATTTACTTTAAAAAAAAGACATCTCAATGTCCTAGAATGGAAAGCCTCAACTTGGAAGAAGATATGGCAGGAACGGGGAAATTGAGAGTAGGAGATAGTGTCTTTGCAAGAGATTGGGGGGGAGGGGAGAGGAGGTTTAATCCAGATAACTGAGTTGCCGAGTTTATCCGAGTTAGTCGGACGAGACCAAATGGACCCGTTGCGCCCAAACCTCTCCTGCATTGGTGCAGCACCCTCTCCTCCTCCCACTCCCTCCCCCTCTCCTCTCCTTCCCACTCCCCTCCTCCCCCCCACTCCATTCCCCTCAACCCCCCTTATTCTCCCCCCTCCCTCACCCTCCCTCCTTCCCTAGGAGATAGATCTAAACTTTAAAATGTGAATAACCTTAAAAATATAACACCAATTTCAATGAAAGTTCTTCCATTAGCACCAAAGGGACAACGGTGGGTAAGGTGGGCCTAAAATTGTCGCACTATCGTGTACCGCTTTGGCTGTAGTTCAGGAACAAACAAACAAACAAACAAACGAGAGTATATAGATGTCAGTCAATATTCTGTCCTCTGTGATGCAGACAGATCTAAAAAAGGGGAGAGAGGTGTCAGATAATCCAAGTGAATTTGATTGGCAGAATGGACGTTAGTGATATAGGTAATGAAATCAGTGAGTTCTGCACTGGTGCAGTAGGCAGCCCCATTGTAGTTGCCGATGTCGCAGAGAAAGAATTGGGAGATGGTGCCAGTGTATGGTTGATGTAAGGATTGTTCGACGTAACAAACAAAAAAGGCAGGCATAGCTGGGGCCCATGGCTACACTTTTAATTTGAAGTGCAAGGAGAGGAATCAAAAGAGAAGCGGTTGAAGGGGAGTTCTGCCAGGTGGAAGAGAGTGTTAATAGAGGGCACTGATTCTGTTCATTGAAGAACTGGAGGGCCTTGAGACCTTTTTTGTGGGGAATGAAGGTGTGAATGGCTGGACATCCATGGAAAAGATGAAGCAATGGGGGTCTAGGAATTGAAAGTTGAAGAGCGTGTGAGGTATCTTGGAGGTGTCAAGAAAGAACAATAGTTTAGAAATTTGTAAATTGAATTTTGATATTGGTAACTAGTCACTGCTTTTAATGCAGTAAAAAAAGGTCTTGCTACGATGTAAACACATGCCAGGTAGTATCTGGAAAGAGAAACAGTTAACTTCTCAGATTGTTGTGGATTAAGCTGTAAACAAGTTATCTGGTTTTTGGTTAACAAAAGTTGATAGAGAGATTAGTCCAGAGATGCCATGTCTACATCTATTTCCACACCTTTGCTCTAAAGCCCTCTCCTGGACAGAGAAAGCATCGTGTTCCATTGGTCATTGCATCCACCCCACTATCTTTGCATTCAACAGATCATGCTTCAGAATTTCCACCACTCTCAACCATCAAATATATCTTCATGCCCCCCTCCTTTCAGCACTCTAAAGAGGTAGTCCCCTTCGTAATTCCCAAGATCCCTCAGTCCCCAACGACTTTTCTCTTCATGGCACTTTCCCATGCAACTGCTGAAGATGCCACGCCTGACTTTCTCACTGTTCCTTTCCCAGCATCCAGGGAGCCCATTGTCCATACTTACTTACCCTCCAATCTATTCTGCTGCATTTGATGTTCATAATCTGTCCTTGTATACTTTGGAGAAGCCAAAGTACATTGAGTCTTCACTTTCTGGACTACCTAATTCAGCCCACAGGCTTCCTTGAGCTTCCTGCTACCTGCCTTTCTAATGGTTCATACATTGTCTCCTTTGCCTTTTGTATTGTTGTGACTAGGCTCAATGTAACTATGAGGAATAACACCTCATCTGGGCATATTACAACCTTGAGAACTCATCGATTTCTATAATTTCAGACATTGCTTCCTTTCTTATTATTGGCTGGTCTATCTGTGATATTCACTCAGTTTTCCTCTCCCCATTAGCTAATGGATCATTAGCATCACTGGCTCTTCTGGGTGACTTTTGTTTGCTTGTACTGTCACTCTCTAACTGTCTGCATTAACCTATCAACTGTATAACCTTGTTTACAGGTTGCCCCCTAGGCAATCCTGGTTTTGCATTACCTTGTGCTTTCGTGTTTTTTGTATTTTGTGCTTTCCATTGTTTCTCCATCCTCACTAAACCCCAACACTAACTTGTTTTCTAGTTCTGACAGAGGAACTTCTAACTTTATTTCTCTTTCCACAGATACTGAATATTTACAACATTTTCTGTGTTTACTTCAGATTTTTTGCATTTCTTCATTCTTTGGTATAGCTGAATGGCAAGAAGTTTCAAATGGACAGCATATGAACTTTCAAAATGTCAAATTAAATTTTGCAGCAAAATTCCTGATATGCTAAAAAATTAAAATTGCAGAAATCTAGACAGTCAGATACAATTATGCAAATATGCAAAATATGAAATCCATTTTTTTCCCTATCTTTCTGAGTACATTTTCTTTCAGGAAGAATCTTCAATGGAGCTGATCAAGAGATACGGGATATGGGGTACAAGAAATATGCATTCAACTTGCTCATCAGCAATCGCCTGGGCTATCATCGGGACATACCTGATACCAGAGACCCAAGGCATGTTCAGTACTTTCTTCCTTAACGTGATATGAATGTGTCATAATTTTAATTTCTACATGAAGTCTGATTTTTTAATTAAAACAATTATGCTTCATAAAATTTGAATCGATATTACATTAACTTTAGCTGTACATATTTGCACATTGTTCTACAGAGAAATGTTCTCCATAATTTTCACATAATAATGAGATGCCGCTGAATAATAGATATTTGATGATAGTCAAAGTTCACTTCAGTTGGCCGATCTGTTGTATGGTAATTATGGTGAAAAGCCAGATGCAATGAATATCATGATTTGATTTTAATAAGGAAGGGCTTTATGGTGGATGCTGATGAATTGCTGTTTTGTTTTGTATTTTTGCTTTGTTTGGTATTTTGTTTTCAAGTGAATTTCTATCCATGAGCAATGAGAAGTGTTATTTGCATATGACTAAATACATCACAATAGGAATTATTTTAGATCCATTCAATAACAGCTTATTGCAAATATTAACAATCTTGCTGTTTTCGCTTGCTAAATCAAGTACAAGGTCAAAGTAGCTTTGTTTCATTAAAAGACACAGTATCCTATCATCATGCCAATCATTGTTACAGGAACTCTTGACATGTAAATGTGGGGCGAGCCTATTAGTATAAAATGTTATTTAATGGGAGATGGCATGATGAAATCTAATGCCTATTGTAATTCTATAGCGTGCAAAATTTACGTCTTATCTGTGTTACCCAACCTGTCCTGAATTATCAGCCAACAAATCTCATTGTATTCCATTGCATAGGGGTAAAGTTATCTTTGCCTAATGTTGTGCTTGAAGTTTAAACATAATTGTGGTTGTGGCTCAAGAGTGGAAGGGGTGATAATAATATTTCAAGTTCATCTTTGTAATGGATCTCTGGAACATATAAAATTAAATCAATGTTTCATCAAGTTGAATTATATTCCGAGACGATACATTTGAATGATAGATGATTACATTTTGTAGCAAATGGCAAATAACTTTATTCAGCGAAATAATGAAGGTATATTAGGAAAGTGTTATTGTATAATGTTTTTTCTTTTTCTTCACAGATGTAAAGAAAAAAACTACCCCGTCAATCTACCATCTGCAAGCATCATTATCTGTTTTTATAACGAAGCATTATCAACACTGCTTCGAACCATTCATAGCATTCTGGATCGAACTCCTGTACACTTATTGCGTGAAATTATCTTAGTGGATGACAGGAGTGATTTCGGTAAGGGAATATTATTCTTTTCCCATCTTCACCGAGTTGTGTTCCTAGCATCCTGGTTACTTTCAAGTAATTTAAGAAAAAACTTAAATCTAAATGTTGTGCCCAAGTCTTTATTAATTACATCACAGTTCATATGTTTTTTTTTCCTTCAGATGAATTTTTTGCTTTCCATTTTTCTTTCAGTTGAATTGAAAGATGAATTGGAGCAATATATTGCTGATAATCATCTAAAGGTTAAGCTGATAAGGAATGTAATGCGGGAAGGACTAATACGCAGCAGAATAGTTGGCTCATCTCATGCAACAGGTACCAGATTTGGAATGCAATGGCTTGATATTTGTTTAATGGTGCTTTTATTTTTTTCTGAGTTAGTATCAATGAATCAGGATTCAAGTGATTTTACTTCATCTAATGATTTGCACATTGAGCGGTCGGGAGTGGGGGGATGGATTGAAGGTTAAAGCGCCGAATCTCAAAGAGTAACTGCCCATCAAGGCATCATTTGACTGAGCAATGCATCAATGACATTTGGAAAGACTAGTCACTGGGCATCAAGGAGAAAATATTATAACAGCTGGAGTCAATGTTTAAACAAAAGTGTCGATGAAATATCAGTATCTCAGCTCTAGGGCAATGCTGCAACAATTCTTCATGACAGTGTCATGCAAACATTTTCAGTGAACAACCTTCCAGAAGAGTACATTCACTGCATAATGCTCATTTCCACTTAGGTCCTCAAAAAATTCAGCTGTGCACACAGTGAGACCCAGACAATATTCAGGCAGGGTCTGATGTATGGCAAACACACTAGTGTCGTGCAAATGATAGGCAATGGCCATCTTCATTACAATTATCAATCTACCTATCGCCATAGCCTTTTCACCATGTATAAAGTGTATTGGGAGATTGATTAAAAATGCTCTCCACCTGCCTGGGTAATTGGGGCGGAACATTAAAGAAGTTGTGTGCTGTCCAAGAAAAAGCAGCTCTTGGATTGCACCATCATTCACCACACTAACTTTTCACTCTCTCCATCACTGTTTCACTGTTACTGCCTCTACAAAAAATGCTTTGGAGTTATTCATCTAGGCTACTCTATTTGTATGTTTTAAATCCAAAACTTGCCAAGAAAAAAAGGCAATAGACACATGGAAATACAATACCTTCTGTTCTCCTCAAAGTCATTAACCATGCTGACTCTGAAATATATGCTTTTTTTCATTGTCACTGGGTCTAAATCATGGATCTTCAGACTCAGTGAAACTAGAAATATCTTCACTAGGTTCAAGGAGGAGGATCAAGGGAACCACCTTGTGGACATTAAAGGAACTGGTCTGGTTGCTGTTGTCATTTTTTGTGGTCAGTAAGACCATTTAGAAAAACACAGGAAAGTACAGCACAGGGACAGGCCTTTTGGCACACAATGGAAAACAAAAATCACAGCTTTATTTAAGCTCTAGTGTTCAGAAATAACTTGTTATCCTGACTCCCACTTCACACTAAATCGTTTCAGTTTACTTTTGCTTGTAATACTATAGATCAAGAACCTAGAGATCTATGTAGATCTTTCGGGCGATAATTGGGTGAATAACTTTCCATCATTGCAATCCTAAAGTATATTCAGTGGTTTGAGTCTGCTGTGGTCATCGTGGTTTGGCTTTGTGAAGTGCTCTTGAACTGAATCTTTTTGAAGCTTTTAGTTTAGTTTAGAGATACAGCGTGGAAACAGGCCCTTCAGCCCACCCAATCCAGGCCAACCAACAATCACCCATACATTAGTTCAATCTCACCTACAAGGCACAATTTCGAGAGGACTAAATAACCTACAAACCAACACTTTGGGATGTGGGAGAAAACCGGAGCACCCGGAGGAAACCACGTGGTCACAGAGAGAACGTGCAAACTCTGTATAGACAGCACCCAACTTTTTGACTTAGTTTGATAAATGCTATAACTTTTTGTTTTAATTTTGTAGGTGATGTACTGGTGTTCATTGACAGTCATTGTGAAGTCAATGAGATGTGGTTGCAACCGCTTCTGGCTCTAATTAAAGAGGATCGCCACACTGTAGTGTGCCCACTAATCGATATCATCAATGCTGATACACTAAGCTATACTTCATCTCCATTAGTGAAAGGCGGGTTTAATTGGGGACTGCACTTCAAATGGGATCCTGTGCCTGCTTCATTGCTGAATGGACCTAATGGAGCAACTGAACCATTCAAGTATGAACCTTGATACTTATTTTCAATTATTTTTCTATGGAGTGATCCATTTGAAGAAATGCATTGTGCTTTAACAGAATGCATGGATTACAGGTATCAAAAGAAGCTAGAAAATAGTCTCGGTTGCATAGGTATAACATTTCAAAGAATGTTCTTGTTCCCATAGATCACCTACAATGGCAGGAGGACTGTTTGCAATGAACCAGGATTACTTCAATAAACTTGGGCAATATGACAGTGGCATGGATATTTGGGGAGGGGAAAACTTGGAAATTTCCTTTAGGGTAATGTTGCTTCTTTTACTCCAAGAATTTTGGCCCACATCTCTATTAGTTACATTACATTGCAAGTGTTGTCACTGCCAGCATTTTTGTCATTGCAAAATCTATACAAAGGACATCCATGAAATAAATTAGCAATCTACCTGTTCCTTGCAGGATATGTATCCCACCTTGTTATGTTATCAATTTGATCGATAATTATGCCTACCATTAGCAAGTGAAAATTAAATTATCATGTATTTATGAAACTGTCTAATATAGATGCTTTATTCCTCCGTCCATCCCCCACCCCATTATAATTGTCCTAAATCTGTTTTAGAGAATTAGTTACTACCAGGTTATATATTCTAACTAAATTGAAAGAATTTTCACCTGTGTCTAACAAAAATACTCAAACGTTTTGGCTCAGATTTGGATGTGTGGTGGGCAGCTGAAAATAGTACCGTGTTCTCGTGTTGGACATATTTTCCGCAAATGGCGTCCATATGGCTCACCAGGGAGAGTCGATACCATGGCTTACAACTCTCTGCGACTTTCCTCAGTCTGGATGGACGAATACAAGGTAGGTATTTTTAAACAACAAAATGTTATTCATCAATCCTAGTTTAAGGTAGAAGACATAACACAATACAATTTGTAGATTGCATTATGACACTTTGAAAAATACTTTGCATAAATAGGAGGATGGATACTTGCAGGAAAGGTGGCTAAACCTAAATTGAAAGATAAATTTTGAAATGGGCAATGATTCAGACATGGGATGAAGTAGCATTCTCTGCTCTGGGACTTGCCTTTCCGTGTAAATGTTGGTATCCTGCACCCCGATCATCAATAATGAGACAGAACCTGCTGTAAATCTTGTTTTCGGATTGGAGTCCTGTGACTAATGTTGTGCCTCAGGGGTCGCAGCTGGGCCCAGTGGTGTTTATCATCTATGTCAATGATTTGGATGAGAACATAAGGCATGATTAGTAAGTTGTGTAGGAAGGTTGTGTCTGAAGAAGAGTCTCGACCCAAAACGTCACCCATTCCTTCTCTCCAGGGATGCTGCCTGTAACGCTGAGTTACTCCAGCATTTTGTGTCTACTTATGATTAGTAAGTTTGCAGGTGACATTAAAGTGGGTGGTATTGTAGATAGTAAAGGTGGTTATCAAAAATTGCAACAGGTGGTATTGTAGATAGTAAAGTTGGTTGTCAAAAATTGCAGCAGGATCTTGATCGGTTGGGCAGGTGGGTTGAGGAATAGTTGTTGGAGTGGAGTTTAATAGGAGAGGGAGAAGTGCAAAGTGTTGCATTTTGGGAAGTCTAACCAGGGCAGGAGATACAGTGAATGGCAGGGCTCTGGGAGCATTATAGAGTAGAGGGATCTAGGAGTGCAGATACAGGATTCTGTAAAGGAGCATCTTAAGTGGTTGTGAAGGCTTTTGGCATATTGGCCTTCATCGGTCAGGGTTTTGAGTATAGAAGTATAGAGTATAGAAGCTGGGATTTTTTACATTTACCCAGCCTACATACCTGTACGTCTTTGGAGTGTGGGAGGAAACCGAAGATCTCGGAGAAATCCCGCATGTTGGTCATCGTGGGAAAGTTGGGCCAAAGGGCCTGTTTCCACCCTGTCTCCAACTAACTGGAGAAGGGGTGGTCAGGACTAGTGGAGTACTGTTATAGCATGCATCCTTATTTTAATTTTATTGCACTTTTTATTTCACCAAGGACTTGTCAATAAGTTACTGTATACTATCAAAAAAACCCTCTAGAATTGCATTATTGTGAACCTAGTAACTAAATTTTGAACTGAAGTCCTGTGCTTTTCCAAACGCTAATAGGGCATTGGTTTATATGGAAACTGTTTGGCAAACATTTTCATGAATGAATGGAGTTCAGCATGAATTGGGAATTTGTATCTGACAGTCATGAATGGAATAGTGTTCTAATGTTGAACTGTGCTTCACTGATGAACCATACCAATGCACCTTGCTTTCTAGTCTCTCTGAATAAAATAGAAATCATTCAAGTCTAATGAAGAAAAACAATCTATCCATTCATGGAGATAGAAATTTGTAAATAAGTTATCAATGAAAATATTAGACCTGAGCTGGGAATAGTCCCTGGATTCTGTTTGTTTGAGGAATAGGTCTGGTGATGCAGGAAACCAGAAGATCAAGAGAAAATAAAAATCAATTCATTCAACTTTCCTGAACCTTAAAGACATAATTGAAATATTTTTGCAAAGTTCTTGCAGAGGCAAAGAATATATTTTTCAAGTTGTTGATTTGTCCCCATTATTAAGATTTTCCACTGCACATGGAATCCTTTTTCACCTTGCAGTTGGAATCAAACTCTTGATGAATAAGATTTCTTTAGAATGTCTAGTTTTCAAATATCTACAAGATTTCCATGCTTTCAGATTTTGGTTTGCTTTCCATTTCAGGTTCAGTTTTCAGTGGTACTTTTTAAAGATTCCTGGCATTTAATTTTCTTTGATTTTGGAACAGAAATAATTCCTGTTTTTAATCTCATTTAAGCACTGAGTCATTGAAACCTACAGCGCAGGAACAGAAATTTGGCCCACTAACTCCATGCTGACTTATTTGTCTGTCTACACTAATCCCATTTGCCTGCATTAGGGTACATGGCCTGTTTAAATGCCTATCCTTAATGTCTCTGAGGAAGATACACACAATCTCCCAAATGTTCTAGGGGCTGGAGAACCTAGGGTGATGGAGGAACTGAAGGAAATCCACATTAGGCAGGAAATGGTTTTGGGTAGACTGATGGGACTGAAGGCTGATAAATCCCCAGGGCCTGATGGTCTGCATCCCAGAGTACTTAAGGAGGTGGCTCTAGAAATAGTGGAAGCATTGGAGATCATTTTTCAATGTTCTATAGATTCAGGATCAGTTCCTGTGGATTGGAGGATAGCAAATGTTATCCCACTTTTTAAGAAAGGAGGGAGAGAGAAAACGGGTAATTATAGACCAGTTAGTCTGACATCAGTGGTGGGGAAAATGCTGGAGTCAATTATAAAAGACGAAATTGCTGAGCATTTGGATAGCAGTAACGGGATCGTTCCGAGTCAGCATGGATTTACGAAGGGGAAATCATGCTTGACAAATCTACTGGAATTTTTTGAGGATGTAACTAGGAAAATTGACAAGGGAGAGTCAGTGGATGTGGTGTACCTCGACTTTCAGAAAGCCTTCGACAAGGTCCCACATAGGAGATTAGTGGGCAAAATTAGGGCACATGGTATTGGGGGTAGGGTACTGACATGGATAGAAAATTGGTTAACAGACAGAAAGCAAAGAGTGGGGATAAATGGGTCCCTTTCGGAATGGCAGGCAGTGACCAGTGGGGTACCGCAAGGTTCGGTGCTGGGACCCCAGCTATTTACGATATACATTAATGACTTAGACGGAGGGATTAAAAGTACCATTAGCAAATTTGCAGATGATACTAAGTTGGGGGGTAGTGTGAATTGTGAGGAAGATGCAATAAGGCTGCAGGGTGACCTGGACAGGTTGTGTGAGTGGGCGGATACATGGCAGATGCAGTTTAATGTAGATAAGTGTGAGGTTATTCACTTTGGAAGTAAGAATAGAAAGGCAGATTATTATCTGAATGGTGTCAAGTTAGGAGGAGGGGGAGTTCAACGAGATCTGGGTGTCCTAGTGCATCAGTCAATGAAAGGAAGCATGCAGGTTCAGCAGGCAGTGAAGAAAGCCAATGGAATGTTGGCCTTCGTAACAAGAGGAGTTGAGTATAGGAGCAAAGAGGTCCTTCTACAGTTGTACCGGGCCCTGGTGAGACCGCACCTGGAGTACTGTGTGCAGTTTTGGTCTCCAAATTTGAGGAAGGATATTCTTGCTATGGAGGGCGTGCAGCGTAGGTTCACTAGATTAATTCCCGGAATGGCGGGACTGTCGTATGTTGAAAGGCTGGAGCGATTGGGCTTGTATACACTGGAATTTAGAAGGATGAGGGGGGATCTTATTGAAACATATAAGATAATTAGGGGATTGGACACATTAGAGGCAGATAACATGTTCCCAATGTTGGGGGAGTCCAGAACAAGGGGCCACAGTTTGAGAATAAGGGGTAGGCCATTTAGAACGGAGATGAGGAAGAACTTTTTCAGTCAGAGGGTGGTGAAGGTGTGGAATTCTCTGCCTCAGAAGGCAGTGGAGGCCAGTTCGTTGGATGCTTTCAAGAGAGAGCTGGATAGAGCTCTTAAGGATAGCGGAGTGAGGGGGTATGGGGAGAAGGCAGGAACGGGGTACTGATTGATAGTGATCAGCCATGATCGCATTGAATGGCGGTGCTGGCTCGAAGGGCTGAATGGCCTACTCCTGCACCTATTGTCTATTGTCTATTGTCTATTGTCTCTATTCAGTGATTTTTATATGTGATTCCACCACCTTCCCAGGCAATGCATTCCAGTAAATAACAGTTATGTATGTGTCTGTGTCCCTTTGGATCTCCTTTAAATACTCCTTACTCTCACCTTTAAATCTATTTTATATACACCCATTGGGTCCTTATACAGCCTCCTACACTCTAGGAAAAACAAGCCCAAAGTATCCAATTTCTCCCCATAATTGAAGTCCTCCAATCCAGGCAACAACTTGGTAAATCTGATTGTGTGTCTGCATCTACATAGTGCCCCCATATGGGATATTGCTAACAGCAATTTCCACTTTGGATATATATGTGTGAATATCAGAAGTTATTATTAGTTTTGTACTGCACCAAAGGCAAATCAGAGTTCTTCAGTAAGATTTTCTAAACTACAAATTTTGGACCTCTACCTTTTTTTTTAGAGCTGTAAATTGAAGGATAATCATCTATAACTATAAATATCTGGTGGAAGTTTTTATTAAACTAGAGGGAAACTAACAATGACATCACCACCTTGTAATCACATGGAATTCAGGTATATATTTTCACAGGATTGTACTTGCTGAAATACAATTGAATACACTGCTGAGTAGATGAGATTAGCTAACTTTAGAAGGAACAGGCTTACTTGCAACTGGGACAAATTCAGATAGCTGATGCAGTAACTTTTTACTGAATCATTTAGAACATTCCAATGTGTCATTTGTTTTCCAACTTTGCCCCAGACCACTAGTAATTGGCTTGGGGCTTCAAAGCTCAAATTCTAATTTTGGCTTCAATTATTTTGGTGAAGATGGAAGATAAACACTCTGTTGCTTTGAAGTGTGAAACTTAAAATTTCTATTTATTTCACAATTATGGGTGTTCCATGTTTACATTACATGTCTCAGAATTTTTTCACCTTATTGTTAATCCACAATCATTCACTCAGGGTTAAGAATCTCCAGATACTAGTTGCATAAGTGATGAAGTGTGATTTATTTGTCATAGTTCTCATAATTGATGAGATATGATGTGGCTTCTTTGGGGTAAAAAAAGCAAGGCAGATGTAACAAATTAGTCATTTTTATATTGAAGGAAAATTACAGTATTAATTAAAACTGAAAATTGCCTTGAATAATTAATAATTTGTAAGTAATAACCTATATTTATAAAATCTTATTGCATGCTTTGATTACTTAATTCTTAATGAAATTTGTGCAGTAAATCTGGTTTAGGCGAATTGGGAAGGAAATCTGAAGACAAGTATCTGTCTGGGCTCATTCTAATCCATCTATTGTTACTTAGTACTAATGCATACAATTGTATCGTGCATTTCAGGAACAATTCTTATCCTTGAGACCAGAATTGAGGAAACAAAGTTATGGTGACATCAGTGAACGTTTAGACGTGCGTAAGAAGCTGAACTGTACATCGTTCAAGTGGTATCTAGACAATGTCTACCCAGAAATGGAAGTTAATGGGCCAAATGAAAAAAGTAAAGCTGACCAGGCACTAGTTGTTAATAAAAGTCCCAAGCGATCTAAAATATTGCAACAGGGAAGGGTAAGATTCAACAAATGAATTGTATGTGTGTGCATGTTTTTCTTTCAAGTAAATAATATATTTCCATCTCCGAATATATTAAAATTGAGAATGCAATTGGGGAAACAGGAAGAATGCTGCTCTATTTGCTTGTGTTTTTTTTTGCGTTAGGACAATCTTAGGAATATGAAATTACAGGGAAATGCAATTCTAATGTTCAAAGGGTCACGAGACAAGATTCAAATATATTAAAATAGATTGCAAATATAAAAATGAGGAAATGGAAACAATTTTTTTTTCCTGTTTATCCCATTTATCATTTGAGTTTTCTTTGCTCTATTTCCATTTGGCCCTTTTCTTTACTTGGCCCGTCAATAGTGAAATTGTAAATTAGCATGCCTTCGATGAAGAATTTCTTTTTGGCTTCATTCAAGTGCCATTTCAGTTGATGCCAGTTTGTTTATTATTTTCCTGGTAGTGTCTAAAATTATTGTACATGAACTGAAGTACAAGAAACTTTAGGTGTTATGTGCTTTGAGAGAATATTTTGCTTCTGTTGAAAGCTTACTTTTTGGATTGCTAAATCTGATTAATGAAACTACGCACATGAAGCAAATGAAATATAACCGAAAATGTTCATAGACATTGCAATAGGATTATAATTGATTTTCCTTAATCTTCCTTTATTAATAGGAAAGTTGATGTGTATTAATGCAAGAGGAAGAGCCTATGTCTGAAATTGGCTCCATTTAGGATTGACTAATCTTGGAAGTCACCAACCAGACACAACATTTTCTAGTGTTTTATTCAGCATTTGTAGAGCTTTTTCTCAGTCCCTCAAAATGCTAAAATATAATTTCAGTTTTTGTTTACTCAGCTCAGTTTTTGATAAATACAAGTTACATGTTCAATTTAAGATCCTTAAAGAATTAATGGTACAATTTAGCTGTAAGTTACATATCATGAACTCTAGTGGCAGGATAACTTGTGTCTCTAAACAGGTACCACTGAGTAAATTTCAGACTCGGGCTTTGTGCTATGTAGTATTTTTCTTTTTTTGGCTGAGTATATTGTGATTCTACAAAAGATGTTAAGGTATTTCAGTTCTACATGAGGCTCTAAATGTTTAAATTGGAGGAAATTGGAGCACTGTTCAGAATTGGAAAAACATTAAAAATTGAAATTTGTGTTTATTTTAGGCTTGTAATAATATTAGCCAAAGTGTAAAACAAAGTGTAAAACAGCCCCGTATGATTATGTATTTTGCCTGAAGTATGTTTTTGCCTAATCCGCATTCATTTCATCTACCTCAACTTAGAAACTAAATGTACTTACACGTCCAAAACTCAATGTAAGAATAGAAAATGCTGGAACAATGCAACAGATACGACCACTTCTGCAGCAAAATCGTTAATGTATTAGACTTGTGACAAGGTTTCTGTTAAAAAGTTTTTTGTGCTGGAAAATTAATCATGATTGATAAACTGAAAATGAAGTTCATTATATGTAATGAACAGTAATTTTAACTGCATGATGAGGGTTAACAAAATACAATAAATGATTGGTAGCTGCTAGTTTAAAAAGAGTACCTCAGCGGGACAGGCAGCATCTCGGGATAGAAGGAACAGGTGACATTTCGGGTCGAGACCCTTCTTCGTATCGACCCAAAACGTCACCCGTTCCTTCTCTCCAGAGATGCTGCCTGTCCCGCTGAGTTACTCCAGCTTTTTGTGTCTATCTTCGGTTTAAACCAGCATCTGCAGTTCCTTCTTACACAGTTTAAAAAGAATATCTGAAAATCATGTTGGAGCATTAGAACAATGGTTTTTCAATTGAAGATTGGTTGCTTGGCAGATAAGATATTTTACATTGCATATAAAATAGAATGAGAACACTACTTTCATATATCACTTCAGGGAATATTCTTTAAATTTATAGGATGCATTATGTGTGCTTTTATATATTTGTATTTTTATGTTCCATACAAGCTTGATTGGTGTGAGAAAAATCACTTCTGTTATAAGTTGGTGCATTGGCATTTTCCCCTTCAAATAATTGAGTGCAAGACAAAATTTATAACCATATCCAAAAGGCACGGTGAAGTACCAACAGTTTGGTTGCAATGCTGATGTTCATTTGTAAGATTAAATGAATTTAAGATTGCACCACTCATGATTACAAATACAATAGAACGACAGCGTCAGAGGAAAAATACATTTATCTCCATTAAATATTAACTATTAATTAAAATATTGCCTGCAACAAACTACCTTGTAACTAATGAACATTACTAGTTTTGATCTCAGATCAATATTGCAAGCAGCATGGTGCATGATACCGAAAACTGCATTAATTTAAAAGATAAATTAGCCGTATTCATGTATGTCTCTGAATTTAATGTGGTCTGTGAAATAATTCAATATCTTCTGATTAAAATTCTGCAATTTATAAATTGCTCTTCTGTAAATAAGTTGTTGTATTAAAGAGACACTATTTATTGCAACGACACTCGTACACTTCAGCTGCTCTAAATAGTTTCACCTATTTTTCATATTACTTTTTTGGGGAGGGGTGTCCAAGTGTGCTCTGCCATCAACTTTTTTGGGGAGGGGTGTCCAAGTGTGCTCTGCCATCAACTACGATGGTACTGAGAGGCTGGCATCTGACTTGATGAATAGTCTTGTCAGGTGAGGGAAGAGTTCAGAGAGCAAGCTGGAGTTGAGATTTAAACTGAGGACTTAGTGTGCTACCAGCGTCAGCATTAGAGTCTGGAATACTAGGGCTTGTAAGCGTGGCCAGGTTTGCGGCCAGAGCCAAGGTCCAGAGTGCTTATGTATTTCAAGGCTCCCTGCAATTGCTCCACTGCAATGCTTCCTCGGTTCACTGGCAAATATTATTATACTGCTGTGTAACAGGTTTTTTTTACAAGCAAAGTGAAATAAACCCAAGTTGGGATATTAATGGGAGAAACATGCTATAATCTGGAAGATTTGTTGGTTTTGTACGAATGAACTCGCATGAAATATTGGAATTTGACTATGAATAAATTTGGACGGGGGCAAAAGCATTTGCTCTTTTAAAGATGTTGCTGATATGAGACTCCACAGCTTTGTTTAATGCCTCTTCTATGCGTGCAGAAGGAACACGATAGCTTTTACATAAATTTTTGAAACAAATGGATCTGTTAGACCTTCTCAATTAATACTGATTAGGTGGGCACTGTAATCTAGCTGGCATTGCAGATGTGGCAATATTTACTTAACATCAGCGTTTACTTGAACGTAGATTCTACAATACGCTTAAAAAATATTAAATAATTGTTGATTATATCTGAGTTTTATCGTGGAGAAAAGGTTACGATTTTCATACACCTTTTAATCCCTGTCTCCTTAGCTGTACAACCTACAGACAAGTAAATGTCTGGCTGCCCAGAAATATCCTGATCAAAAAGGAGGACAAGTGGTGGTTAAAGATTGCGATTGGGCAGATTCAAATCAGGTGAGCAACTGCTTGCATTTTATATTCACGGATAAGCCAGGTAATGGCTTTTGTTGATCAGGGATTGGCTGTTGTTAAGTATGACTTTTCTAAAATTCAAAATTACTTTGGAATAAAATTCTCTCAATATTCAAACTCTCTAAGCCCTTTTGAGAGAGAACAGCTGGTGTTTCATGTCATTGACCTGTAAATAGACATAACAAGTCTTGATAGGCAGTGGAAAAAGTTCATGGAGAGTGGTCTGCAATAGAATGGATAGGAAGGCATGGGAGATTAGATGAATTAAATTATAAAATTCAAGGGGGATGACTTTGAGAGGGACAAGAAAAGAAACAAAATATGATTGTAGAATCAACTGTAGCAGGGAATAGTTAAATCGTGACCTAAAATTGTTAAAGTTATCGAGGCGAAAATGTCCCTAGTCAAACGATAGTCTTTTTTTCCTTGAACATCTTCATTAGGTGAATGTAGGTAGCCATGAGCTGTGGAGTAAAAGGTCAGAGTGAGAATGGAACAAAGAGTTATAGTGACAGAAACTCAGATTATGCTGGTGGAATGAATAACTGTCCAAACTGTTTGGTGTCCCCAGTCTGGAGGGGAATTCCGTATGTGCAGTAAAGATATATTATATTGAAAGAGGTACATTTAATTCACCAATCACAGAATGGTGGGAAGGGAAAGTAAAGTGCAGCTGTTGCATCATTTACATTTGCATATGTACAGTGCCATCCATAATGTTTGGGACAAAGACCCATCATTTAATTATTTGCCTCTGTGCTCCACAATTTGAGATTTGTAATAGAAAAAATCACGTGGTTAAAGTGCCCATTGTCAGATTTTATAAAGGCCATTTTTATACATTTTGGTTTCACCATGTAGAAATTACAGCTGTGTTTATACATAGTCCCCATATTTCAGGGCATCATAATTTAAATGAAAGTAGTCATGTTTAGTATTTTGTTGCATATCCTTTGCATGCAATGACTGATTGAAGTCTGAGATTCATGGACATCACCGGTTGCCTGGTGTCTTCTCTGGTGATGCTCTGCCAGGCCTGTATTGCAGCCATTCTTTAGCTTATGCTTGTTTTGGGGGCTAGTTCCCTTCAGTTTTCTCTTCAGCATATAAAAGGCATGCTCAATTGGGTTCAGATCGGGTGATTGACTTTGCCACTCAAGAATTTACCAATTTTTAGCTTTGAAAAACTCCTTTGTTGCTTTAGCAGTATGTTTGGGATCATTGTCTTGCTGTAGAATGAACTGGCGGCCAATGAGTTTTGTGGCATTTGTTTTAACTTGAGCAGATAGGATGTGTCTATACACTTCAGAATTCATGATGCTACTACCATCAGCATTTGTATCATCAATGAAGATAAGTGAGCCAGTACCTTCAGCAGCCATACATGCACAGGCCATAACACCCCCACCACCGTTTTTCACAGATGTGGTGGTATGCTTTGGATCTTAGGCAGTTCCTTCTCTCCTCCATACTTTGCTCTTACCATCACTCTGATATAAGTTAATCTTCGTCTCATCTGTCCAGAACTGTGGTTGCTCTTTTAAATACTTCTTGGCCTGTAAATAACCTGGCCATCCTATTTTTGCAGCTAACCAGTGGATTGCATCTTGCAGTGTAGCCTCTGTATTTCTGTTCATGAAGTCTTCTGCAGACAGTGATCATTGACAAATCCACACCTGACTCCCGAAGAGTGTTTCTGATCTGTCGGACAGGTGTTTGGGGATTTTTCTTTATAAAAGAGAGAATTCTTCTGTCATTAGGAGGTCTTCCTTGGCCTGCCAGTCCCTTTGCGATTAGTAAGCTCACCAGTGCTCTCTTCTTAATGATGTAATTTCTACATGGTGAAACCAAAATGTATAAAAATATCCTTTAATAAAATCAGACAATGTGCACTTTAACCACGTGATTTTTTTCTATTACAAATCTCAAATTGTAGAGTACAGAGGCAAATAAATAAATGTCCCAAACATTATGGAGGGCACTGCACATGGTAAGAAGGAGAGTGGGCTTTACTGATGATTGAGGGATATCTTTTCATTTGGAATGGTAAAAATGTTTAGTTTGAGTCCGTAAACTGAACATCTATCCAGTGCGATAAAATAAAATTTACTTTTATTAAGTTCAGAATGTTAGATTTACTTGATTTACTGATTGCAATGACATTCAATAAACATTGTTTTTCTCAGCTGAGAAATGGTCAGAAAATCCTAAACTCAAATTTGTTCTGTTTTCTTGATTACGTTGTAAATGGCTGCTAAGATCGTGATTGACAATATATTTTATGTTCCTTTAATCTTGTTGATGATGTTTTTAGGTTTGGATTTACAATGAAGAACATGATCTGATTCTGGCCAACCTTCTTTGTTTGGACACATCTGAAGCCCACTTATCAGACTCCCCTCGTCTCATGAAATGTCATGGTAGCGGAGGATCACAGCAGTGGACTTTAGGGGTAAGACTAATTTCTGACCCAAAGTGTATTTCACATTCTCACTATTGGAGGTATGCACAGACTTATTGCAATATTATGGCTTCCCTATTGACTTATTAAACAAGGATATGACTGCACTAACTAAGGTAGCACAATATATTTTATTTCTATCACTGAATGGCAGGTTGCAGATAAGTGGTAGCATAATTTACAGCTTGCAATGATTTTTGCGGTGGTGCCTGAGAGGACAGGTAGATGTGTTGTTTGGAGTACCTCTCCAGTGCTTTCAACATGATGGTCTACCTACAACAGACATCAAAGGATGCAGGAGGGGAAGGACAATTGCTACTTGGTGGACTGTGAGCTTAATTCTGGGGTTTCCAAATTTTCTATCGATCCTATCTTCATGCCATTGCCGACAGCCTCAAACTTTGGAACAGCTTTCTCCACAGAATTAAATTCCTTCTTTGTTATCCTTTTCCATTCACAATCACAGCAGCCTCTGGCACTTTAACCAGTTGGCCTTGAACACCCCCTTGCACCAGATGGTTGTTGACTCCCTTCTGCTAACTACAGTAGAGTAATCTAAGCATATTTAGATTCCTCTTTATGGATTACTGATCAATATCCTTCCCATTCTGGCTGGTCTGTCCTCACTTTTGGAATATTTTGTTTTCCTATGAGATATTTTGAATGTTTTTGTTCAAATCTTAAATTGACATATCCCCATACCTCCTACTTCCTTGATCTCTCCTAACCATAGATAATTATTGGTGCCGTTCCTGTTTACCTGAGCAGAAGATTTGTATTACATTTGCTTCCCATTTCCATCCTTCCCTTACCTTCACATAATCCTTTCCTGATTTTTCTTTATTTAAAGTCTCTGGGGCCAGACTTTCTTTTATCCATTAGATGTCACTAAACCTCCACATCAACATTAATTTTTTTTGTTGCCATTTTACTCCTGGAAGAAATAACTTTCTCATGCAAATTTCTCAAGGATTTCTTGCTACTTGATAGAAAGGGCTGACCATATCTGTCAAATTCTCAGAACTACTGTTCTTCTCACGTGCTCTGTATCATTAAGATTCAATGAAAGATTTGGAGCAGCTTCAAGTTTTTTTAAAGCATTTTATTGGTTTTTAACTTTCATGTGGACTTCAACAACATTCGATCTTAACAAAAAAAAAAGACAATATGTTGGAAACACTCAGCAGACTTTAAGCAATTAATGTTTTATAACTCACCCTGTCAGAACTGGACCCAAGCCATTGACTGTTTCTTCTTCCACATACACCACCTGACCTTCTGAATGATTTTTTTGCATTTTTTATTTCTGATTAGGTTTCCAGCATTGCAGTTTTGATTTCCTCTTGGGTCTTAAATTTGGATCTTGTGCAGAGGCAAAGGAGATTAATTTAACTTGGCATCATGTTTGGCATGGACTTTGTGGGTGGAAGGGCCCGATCCTATGATGTATTGTTCTATGTTTAATGCTAAAGTTTACACTGTAATCTTTGTTTCATATTTGTACAGGTAAATAATTCTTTATATCAGATATCGGCTGGACAGTGCCTAAAAGTGATAGATCCGGATAGTCCTAAGGGATATGTTGCCATGGCAATTTGTGATGGTTCCCGATCACAACAGTGGAAGTTGGGTAATTGATCAAAACTGCAAATGCGGTATGTGGAACAGCTCGGACAACTGCCCAGTTTGTTTCATCAAGATGTAATGGCGTGGAAAGCACAGACTGAATTTTGAAAGAGATGCTGAGGATGTTGAAGGAACCACTTGGTTTTAATTAGGTGAATTGGAATTTTATCAAGGTGTTTGCCATTTTTACATTATACTCTTTTACCATTATTACAAGATAAAATTTTATACTTTGCAAGGAGGGAATAAAAAAGGAACGTAACCATTATTTTGAGGGAAAAAGAGCCAAATATTCCACCCTGTGTACAATGGTAACTTTGCAGCACATTTAAAATAAGATTCCTCAATGACTCGAGTGTTCGATACACTGCTCTGTAAGTTGCATCTTGAAGGCTACGCGAGTTTGATGCCTGGTCTATGTGAATTGTAGTGATTTCTTATTAGGTGCAGTCGGAACAGGTGCTGCACTCTGCTGCTTTCCTCTGGACCAGACAGGAAAAATCAGTCCACAGACCAGCTTTTGATTTTCAACTGGAATGTAGTTGGAATGTAAGTGTACTTGTGGCAGGATCTGATTTGATTGCAGTAGCTCCTAGTTGTACCGTCTGCCATAACTCATTTCAGGTTGTATGGAAAATGAATGGCGTTTTAATGTGTTAATGATAAGAGAAGCTAGCAATCAGAACTGTACCAAAGTGCAGAGAATGGAAAAACATCACATTGACCTGGGATAAGTTAACGTTCTCCACTTATGATATATTGAATATCTCTCAATTCCTGCTATTTTTAAAGGAACACATGAAGAGAGCAGCAATATTGTTTCGCAGACTTATTCAGAGATCATGAAAATGAAGAAGTTTTGTTCTTTTTAACATGTTTTAATGGTCAATGTATATAAAGTACTTTAAATCCTAGTTGTATTATGATAATAAAGATAGCTACATTATTTGAAAGTGATAGCATTAATTTGACCGAAGTTAATGTGCTGGGGGAGGGTGAGTTTGGGAGCAGATGCCTGCATATGTATATATACACACAATGCATTCAGACCCCTTCACTTTTTCCACATTTTGCTATGTTACAGCATTATTTTAAAATGGATTAAATAATTTTCTATCATCGATCTACACACAATACCCCATAATAAAAAAGTGAAAACTGGTGTTTAGAAATTTTTGCACTAGAGTGGTAACTCATGATCCAATCATCTAACAAAAAACACAAATTGGAACATTCTTGCTTTAAGAAATATTATGATTTTTCTCCAATGTAATTATGTTAAAATATAGTTTGCGCATAATACACAAGGCAGCTGCCACATCATTCATATGCTGACCCTTGCTGTGTGATTAGGATGTTTAAAGCTGGCACGAAAAGGGTGGCAACTGTCTATAGGACAGACTAAATCCATGATCCTGATCGCATGTTTAACCAGTAAACTATTCCACTGTAAGAATGTTGGTTCCCAAATCTCTTTTGATAAAGTATTTACTCGCCAGTAATTTGCTTAATTAAATTCAATCGGAGTTTCACCAAGATCGCACAGGCCTAAATCTCATTACAGCTTTATTTCAGTAGTGAGATGAAAAACTTGTCAATATTTAGCCCTTCAAGCAACAGGAGGATGGGGTGGAGAGGCGGAACAAAAAAATCAGCATGATTGATAGGGAAAGGGGACTCTGGGCTGAATGGCCTAATTCTGTTCCTATGGCTTAAGTGGAGGCAAACTTACCTTTAAGTAATATGGCCAATTTAATCTATTCTTGAAGTAATGATTAAGTAAATAATTGGATCAGATTTACCCAAGGTTGTGACTGGAGGAAAGTAAACCAATTTATATTACAAAGCAGCTTAAATTAGAGGCAGAAATCTTGCACCAATTAGGAATTGCTTTATTATAAAATTGTGTTCATTTATCATAATTTCAATACTGTTTTGTTTCAGATGCAGTACACTGTGGAGAAAAATCACTTAGGCTTCTGTCATCTTTATTTAAACATCAACTACATTATTTACAAGTTTTATGTATACACACACATAAGCACCCGTCCCCTTTGATATATGTTTTGTGATGGTTGTTCCTTTGATACAGAGGGGAGGGGGTTAAATTGCACAGCCTGTGAGGAAACAGTTAACTGTATCCAGTCATTTTGCAATTCAGTCCAGCAAAACTACTGCCGAACCCACTTAACTTTATCTTAAAATTTCTTTCCCTGAATACACAGAAATTAAAGATTATATAACAAAAGTTCACAGTAATAAATATCAAAAAATTATACAACTGTTTACATGTTCTATTGAAACAAAAAGGAAATTTCAAGTCAAAAGAAAAGGAGAAAAAGTGAGATTGTAGCATGACATGGGTTGATGATTAAAGTTCTCATCCTGAAAGGCATTTTAAAATATAATGGCATTTATATAAATAAAAAGCTCTGAGTAACCTCAGAATATTTAGTGCATTGTTGTTAATTAGTGCAGTTGTTTTTAACACAGTCATGACTCAGAAGGAATGAGACAGTAGTGAAATGATCAAACTAAACAGTTTTTTGTATGGTCAACAGAAGTATAATCTATCAGTAACTTCAAAAAAGTTTAAAGAGTTTAAACATGCACTGTATGAAACTATGGCATTCAGTATTGGCAAATAAATAAAAACAGACAAAATACTCAACAAAATCTACTTACAACTTAGAACGTGTTCCTTAAAGCATATGAGATGCATAGAATTTTTTTAATGTTTATTTAAAAAAAAGACAAATTATAATTTTAAATCAGTGTCCTGCATCCGTGCAGGACACATTTTCACCTCATTTGAGATCTGACAAAGCAAAATCCTTGAAAGCTTTTGACTGCAATGAATTAAATTCTGGATTATCTTTCCCACCTCCATCTGTTGCAGTAATGCAGTTGGACCACAGGAAGGCAGGGCAAGATTTACTCTGTTCTCCATCCAGCACAAGTATTTCAAACTTCAGCTCCGAGTTCTAGGACCCCGGTCTCAATGATAGGAACATACTTGTCTTCAATCTGAACCAGCAGGATAGTCTTGTCTATATGGGATCTGCTACTTGGCTCTCTGCTGCAAGGCACCCAACGGTGAATCACCTGATGAGTATAGAGAAAAGGAAGTATTCAATTTAAAAAAAAACATGAAATAGCAATTAACTTTTCATAAAAATACTCATTGTGCAATATTTAATAATGTATTTAAGGCTATTAATAGCATACAAATTAATACCTTGTTTAGTTTTTCCTACTTTATGATGCACTTTTATTAATAATTACAGAACTGAGCCCACTTTGAAGTCAATTATTAACTTACCAGAAAGCCAAAGCAACACTTTCCTCCTTGCAATGTTTCCCTACTGTAGCATTAAGACTGGAAATCTAGAATAAGGCAGCCTCTCTGACTTTTCAACATGATTGTCTAATCCATTGTGGAAAAAAAAGGAAGTGTTTTTTTTTGTCTGATACTAGTCCTCACTGGGTTATGGACATCCCCGTAAATATGAGCAAGTATTTGGTAGACCATAGGACGGAAGGGGGTGGATTTGGTGGGTGCTATCGGGCAGCAAGCATCTTCTGCCAGAGAGATTCCACACTCCTCTCCCACCGCAACAACTGGAGGTTGGGTTGTGCCGAGCAGACCTGGGAGACTGAGCAGACATGAGTCAATGAGGCCGGCGAGTGGCTGCTCTGTTTGCACCTCCTCGCTCTGATCCTCTCCCACACATTGTTTTAGTTCATTTCCAGCTTATAGTTCTCAGGAACAGAACCTTTTTGTAACTTGCATGATTCTATGAGCCAGCATAATATTCCCCTTTCAGTAAAGTATTGAATGTTTTCAAATACACAGGACGTTATGTTAAAATCCAAAGTGCCAACTCTCAACTTGCTCCTGGTGGTGATGGGAGGCTTAAGCACTCACCTACGCTCCTCCGATGTTAATAGACAATAGGTGCAGGAGTAGGCCATTGGCCCTTCGAGCCAGCATCGCCATTCAATGTGATCATGGCTGATCATTCTCAATCAGTACTCCGTTCCTGCCTTCTCCCCATACCCCCTGACTCCGCTATCCTTAAGAGCTCTATATTGCTCTCTCTTGAATGCATTCAGAGAATTGGCCTCCACTGCCTTTTGAGGTAGAGAATTCCACAGATTCACAACTCTGACTGAAAATGTTTTTCCTCATCTCCATTCTAAATGGCCTACCCCTTATTCTTAAACTGTGGCCCCTTGTTCTGGACTCCCCCAACATTGGGAACATGTTTGCTGCCTATAACGTGTCCAACCCCTTAATAATCTTATACGTTTCGATAAGATCCCCTCTCATCCTTCTAAATGCCAGTGTATACAAGCCTAGTTGCTCCAGTCTTTCAATATATGACAGTCCCGCCATTCCGGGAATTAATCTGAGAAAGGCTAGGCAGACACGTCATTGGGGTTATCAAGTGGGCTCCTACTTTCATCGACGTTTCGCTGACTGGGGCCACAACGTCTCCAGTAGGCTCAGCGGTGCGTTCTGGCGTCCCAGAACCACCCCCCTCTGCATCTGCCTAGCCGGCTTATTTGGGAGACCAGATGGGGTCTTTCCTCTTCAGCCAGAGCCACTGGATATCCAGAGCACTGGATACTCTGCCACCCCTGACGTTTCCTTGATGGCCTGGCATAGGGCTTGTCTGCTGATCCCCAGGTCCTTCATCAGTCTTACAGTTGATGTTGCCACGTAGCCCCGACATCCAACTTCTACCGGGCAGATATTTGTTCTCCAGCCCCGCTGTTCTGCCTCCACTGCAAGCTCTGTATATCGCAGTTTCTTTCTTTCGAAGGCTTCCTGCACAGCATCCTCCCAAGGAACTGTGAGCTCCACAAAATACACCATGTGCTGACAGTTGGACCAGAGGGCAAGATCAGGCCTCAAGTTGGTGACGGCTATCTGATGGAACCGTAAGCCGTTGGTCCACATCCACCAGCATCTGCCAGTCCTGGGCTGCCTCCAGCTGTCCAAACCTGGTCCTTGGTGGAATTTTCCGTTGCCTTTGTTCCCCCTCCCGAACAAAGGCAATTGGCATAACTGGGTTGGTTGTTCTGGGCGGTAGGGCATTGTTGGTTGTTCTCCTGCTTTCCAGAGTCGCTGCCAGGCATTTGAGCACTTGATTATGCCTCCAGGTGTACCGTCCTTGGGAGAGACTCACTTTACACCCAGTGAGGATGTGCTTAAGCGTGGCTGGTGTTGAACACAGGGGGCATGATGGATCTTCGCCCAGCCATTGGTTAAGATTTTTAGGGCTAGGAAGTACATCATAGGTTGAAACGACCTATTTTATTATGACATGAAATGACGCCTAATGAGTCTATCCTGGCTCTGAAAACAATCTTGTTCCCCCACTGATTTTATTGCAATCCATTCTCCAAATTCCACCTTCCTCCACGAATTAACCAAGCAGGTATAATTTACAGTTGTCAATTAAACAACCGACCAACCAACATGTCTTTAAGATGTGGAAGGAAATCAGTGGCATAGAGGTGCAACTGGTAGAGTTGCTGCCTCACAACGCCAGAAACCTGGCTTGGTCATGACCTCGGGAACTGTCTGTGTAGAATCTGCACGTTTACCCTGTGATCACATGGGCTTCATCCATGTGCTCTGGTTTCCTCCCACACCCCAAAGGCATGTAGGTTTGTAAGTTAATTGCTGTATAAAAGCGGGATAAAATAAAACCCGTGTGAACAGATGACCAATAGATATTGTGGACTTGGTAGGCCGAAGGACCCATTTCCATGTTGTATCTCTAAACTAAACTAAAACACCAAGGGGAAAATCTGTATCTCCAGGTGGTAGTTGCTATGATGTTATTTGAAGTTCTGAAAATCAACTCATAAACAACCTTGGTTCTCTCTCCTACTCTTGTATGAAAGGTTGCCCCAGCCAACAGATGTTGCCATCTGACAAACTTGGTTATTTCAAGATGATTCAGGAGAAGGGATTCAGGAAATAGCATCAACTCAGCATTCGCTTAAGGTTATGCAGGAACCTCAAAATGGGTGCAGTCCCAAAACAATGCTTTTGACAATGGCACAGATTTTGCACACACTTTGACTGTCTTATTCCTGGAAATTACAGTCTTCAGACTAATTTGACTTCTACTATGCATCAAAACACTGTGGATGGAGAGAAACCTTTTCAGTTTTGAATTGTCTCGTCATGCTCAATCATTGTATGTTTTTTTTGTACAGCTGAGCTGTAGTCTCATCTGTTTTACAGCATGATTGCACAATTGATATGTAAGTAACATGCACAAGTTCAGAGAGAAAAAACATGAACTGTTTTGCTCATCGTTGTGTCACAGCTAATTTGCACCATGCAATGTCTCCTGTGTACTTGTGTTATAGAGGTTAGCATGTGTTTGTCCAGTGATTTTTGAATTAATGCAGGATCAGCATGCGAGTTGAAGAGGGAGAAATTCTAACTTACAGCATCAATCTGAAAAATCCCTACAGTGCAAATTTTAACAAAAAAACTGCAGAGCGCTGTTTTTCAATAAAAAAGGATTAGGTCTCAGTGCTGTTAATGTTGATGAGGCATTTTTCTGTATTGCATAAACTGCAGGTTTCTCTTGTTTATCCTATTCCTTGCAACACCTGGGGGTAGAAACACACAATGCTACAGCTCAGTGGTAAAAAATATCATCTCGGAATCACAAGGTGGCTTTCAAACCCTGTTCTGGAGATTTTTCTATGATGACACTTAAATGCAATACTGAAGGAATAAGGGAGATTATTCCAGAAGTAGAAAAGAACTGGTCTGCCCACACTGTAGAAGAATAAAGGATTACTATTTTGAGAGGGCTTAACGGGATAGATTTCAGGTGGCTGTCTCTTCTAGCTGGAAAGCCATGGACTAATTGGCCTCACTTCAGAACAAAGGGTGGTCTATTCAGAACTAAAATGAGAAATTTCTTTACCATAAAGGGTGCATATTTTGGAATTCTCTAACATAACAAGTTGTCGATATTCAGCATTTTTGTATATTCAAGGATGAAATTGGTAGATTCATGGACACCAAGGGAATCAGATGGGAAAGTGGACTTGTGGCAGACATAACACCCTCTCCAGCACCTGACAGCAACACCTTCACTGTGCAGGAGTATGATGTTAAGCGCGTGCTCAGAGCAGTGAATCCCAGGAAAGCTGCAGGCCCCGATGGTGTGACGGGCAGAGTGCTGAGGGAATGTGCAGACCAATTATCTGAGGTCTTCACAAAAATCTTCAACCTGTCCCTTTTAAAATCCACCATCCCTCCCTGCCTGAAGTCCGCCACAATCATCCCACTGCCGAAAAAGTCTGTCATCAGCGGTCTTAACGACTACCGTCCGGTAGCACTCACACCGGTCATCACAAAGTGCTTCGAGAGACTGGTCCTGCAGCACATCAAAGCCAGCCTCCCACCCACCTTTGACCCACACCAGTTTGCCTACAGAGCAAATAGGTCTACAGGGGATGCCATCGACACTGCTCTTCACACTGCACTGACCCACCTTGAACACCAGGGGAGCTATGTGAGGATGCTCTTCCTCGACTTCAGCTCTGCCTTTAACACGGTCATCCCGAGCAGACTGGTCACCAAACTTTCCGACCTTGGATTTTCCCAAACCATCTGCCAATGGATCAAGGACTTCCTGACCAACCGCCCCCAGACCGTCAAAATAGGCCCTCACCTCTCCTCCACCATTACACTGAGCACCGGCTCACCACAGGGCTGTGTGTTGAGCCCCATCCTTTACTCCCTCTACACTCACGACTGCGCCCCCACCCATCCCACCAACACCATCATCAAGTTCGCGGATGACACGACTGTGGTTGGACTCATCTCAGAAGGAGATGAGACAGCCTATAGGGATGAAATCCAAAGGCTGGCAGCATGGTGTTCAGTGAACAATCTGGTCCTGAACTCCTCCAAAACAAAGGAACTTATAATTGACTTTAGAAAAACCAGTGTAGATTACGACCCACTCTACATCAATGGGGTCTGTGTGGAAAGGGTACCAGCTTTCAGGTTCCTGGGTACGCACATCGCAGAGGATCTTACCTGGTCTACCAACACCATCACCACAGTAAAGAAGGCACAGCAGAGACTCCACTTCCTGAGGATCCTCAGGAAAACCAACCTGCAGGAGAAGCTCATGTTGTCCTTCTATCGCTGCTCCATTGAGAGTGTGCTGGCATACTGTATAACCACATGGTATGCCAGCTGCTCAGAAAAGGACAGGAAGGCCCTTCAGAGGGTCATCACGACGGCCCAGAAGATCATCGGCTGCTCACTGCCCTCCCTGGAGCACCTGTTCAGCCTACGCTGCCTCAGTAGAGCAGGCAAAATAATAAAAGATCCATCCCACCCCGGCCACCGTCTGTTTGTTCATCTGCCCTCTGGTCGACGTTTCAGGTCGATCAAATCCCGAACAAACAGACTTAAGAACAGTTTTTACCCCAGGGCCATACGAGAACTGAACACTACCTTTGCACTAGGCAACACCGTTAAAAAATCTTGTACTTAATATAATTGTATTTAATTGTATTTATGTATTTATTTGTTTTTGCATTTATTGCATATATGTTTGTACGCACCGTCAGGATTGGCTATTTTTTAATTTCGTTGTACTCGTTGCAATGACAATAAATGAATATTATTATTATTATTATTATTATTATTATTATTATATTATTATTATTGAGAAAGTGGATCAGCCTTGATCTTACTGAAAGGTGCAGCAGCCTCCAGAATTAAGTAGCCTTTACCTGCTATTTCTGGTCTCTTAAATGTTTATAGTTTCTACATATTTCAACAATTTAAACCCACTGCAATCTCGTACCTCATGACATGCAGAATGCATTCCCAGGAACAAGGTGCCTCTGGAAACAGCACAAGGAGTTATTATAGTAGGTAGTTGAATATAGTGTGAACCCCCACCCTCAATTTGTGCTCCCACAATAATAAATCAGCTACAGTTTGATGTTGTGAGGCCGACTTACACTTGGACTATGTTCTGCCCGCCCCACAAATCTAATGTGCTTGATATGGTCTCTCTTGTCCATTGAGCTTGATACCATGGAGAAATTACAAGCTAGGGAGAGATGTGTGGCCATAGAAAGAGGTGAGACGGCAACTTCCATTGTTTCCAGTTGCAGGCAATGAGAGAGACTGGGAACTGGATGGTTCTGTCAACATATGGAGCAGTTGCTTCATCCCCAGCAATGGGCGACATTCACCCTGCATCTGAGTGGCCACACCATGCACGACAGCCTACCCCACCTAGCCCTTACAAGCAGTTTTTTCACACCGAGTTGTTCGGAGAGCTCCTTCAAAAGGCATAATTCATGCCAGGTTCCCAAAAATGCAGTACGCAACCTCCATGTCGTAAGGAGGCACGTACCTATGAACGCCCAGACACAATCAAAGAACTAGGACGAATCAACACTCAGTGGGGTAGCACTAGGAGGGAACCTGTGTACAATAAATAACGCTTGATAATTACTCAGCATTGAAAAACTTTGCTTTTTGTTTCATACAAAAGATAATTTCTTCATATCCACACATTAAATACCATCTGCATCTTCTTGGCTGTCCCCTCAGTTTGCAGATTTCATACATTTTTTTAAATTGTTTTTTTAAATAACATTTCTACATAAAACCAACCCCAAGAGCCATTGTTTTGTATTAAATGACTTTGAAAATCCTGATGCACGACATCCATTGTTCTTCCTGCTAATTATATCCTCAAAAACTATAAAATCTGTCAAACTCAATATTCTTTTTTTCAAAACCAGGCTGACAGCAACAATGATTTTCTGTGCCCTGAAACCACTTTAAGAAATGTTAGATTCCAGCAAATTTCTGACAACTGGTATCAAGATAATGGGAGGGAGACACAAAATGTTGGAGTAACTCAGTGGGTCAGGCAGCATCTCTGGAGGGAAGGAATGGGCGACGTTTCGGGTCGAGACCCTTCTTCAGACTGATGTCAGGCGAGGGGACGGGACAAAGATAGAATGTAGTCAGAGACAGTAAGACTAGTGGGAAAACTGGGAAGAGGGAGGGGATAGAGAGGGAAAGCAGGGACTATCTGAAGTTAGAGAAGTTAATGTTCATACCGCTGGGGTGCAAACTACCCAAGCGAAATATAAGGTGCTGCTCCTCCAATTTACGCTGGGCCTCACTCTGCCAATGGAGAAGGCCCAGGACAGAAAGGTCAGATTGGGAATGGGAGGGGGAGTTTAAGTGCTGAGTCACCGGGAGATCCGGTAGGTTAAAACGGACTGAGCGAAGGTGTTCAGCGAAATGATCACCGAGCCTGCACTTGGTCTCGCCGATGTAGGGAAGCTGACAGCTGGAACAGCGGATACAGTAGATGAGGTTGGAGGAGGTGCAAGTGAACCTCTGCCTCACCTGGAAAGACTGTTTGGGTCCTTAGATGGAGTCGAGGGGGGAGGTAAAGGAACAGGTGTTGCATCTCCTGCGATTGCAGAGGAAAGTACCTGGGGACGGGGGGATGGGTGGGAAGCGACGCGTTGACCAGGGAGTTTCGGAGGGAACGGTTTCTGCGGAAAGCAGAAAGGGGTGGAGATTGGAAGATGTGGCCAGTAGTGGGATCCCATTGCAGGTGGCGAAAATGTTGGAGGATTATATGCTGTACGCGACGGCTGATGGGGTGGAAGGTGGGGACAAGGGGGACTCTGTCCTTGTTACGAATGGGGGACCATGGACATCGGTGAGACCAAGTGCAGGCTCGGCGATCGTTTCGATGAACACCTCCGCTAAGTCTGTCTTAACCTACCTGATCTCCCATGGTTCAGCACTACAACTCCCCCTCCCATTCCGACCTGGGCCTCCTCCATTGGCAGAGTGAGGCCCAACGCAAATTGGACGAACAGCACCTCACATTTTGCTTGGGTAGTTTACACTCCAGCAGTATGAACATTGACTTCTCTAACTTCAGATAGCCCTTGCTTTCCCTCTTGATCCTCTCCACCTTCCCAGTTCGCCCACTAGTCTTACTGTCTCTGACTACATTCTATCTTTGCCCACCCCATTCCTTCGCACCAGAGATGCTGTCTGACCCGCTGAGTTACTCCAACATTTTGTGTCTCCCTTCACTTTAAACCAGCATCTGCAGTTCTTTCCTGTACATCAAGATAATGGGTCCATCGTTTCCAGTTGCTCTATATCATCCTTTCTTGAATAGCATTGTTACATTTACCCAGTGCATTTTTTTTGTAGACAAAATAGTGCTGGTATCGACCATTGGTCTTGGTGTCTTTAGTAATTTTTTTGTAATATTAAAAATTCAAATATCTAGTTTTTAACTTTTTACAAGTGCTAAAATGTTGTACCAGCACGTACTATCACAAAATTAAAAAAAAATGTTTTCCAAACCTCTGGAAAGTCACAGCTAATGTGTTCAATACTGTTAGCTACTCACTTTTATAGATCCTCGTAGCCACTTACAACTTTTTTACATTCCTTACTATGTTCTCATGTTTCAATTATTTCCTCAAAATGCTTTGTTTATTCTTTGCTAGATTCAAAAATTCTCAATATTACTATTACCCGTAATACTATTATTTTCATCTAATAATATTCTAAGTTATCTCGGTCAGTTTTGTATTAATCACTTTGCCAGAACAATTTTAATTTTTCGATACAATGTAACTGAAAATACAAATACTTCTTTGAATATTTGCTATTATCTGCTTAAATTGTCTCATTCAAATTCCAAATCAATATCAATAAACTCACCTAGATATTAATGAAATTGACATTAAATTCAAGATGCCGTAGAAAACAGAATAAATCACAGGAACAGGCCCTTCAGCTCATGATGTGCGTGCTGAGTGTGATGCCAATTAAACTAATCCCCAAACATGATCAACATCTCTCCACACTCATGTGCTTGTCTAAAAGCCTCCTAAATGCCACTGTTGTATCTGCCTCCACTACCACCGCTGGCCCCCATTCCAGGCATTGAACCACAAAACTCCTGAACCTCCTTTAAATGTTCTACCTTTCACCTTAAAGCTACACCCTGGGAATAAGGTTTTGACTGTCTACCCTATCTATGTCTTTCATCATTTTATCTACTTTGATTAGTTCTCTCCTCAACCTCCAACGCTCCAGAGAAAACAATTCAAGTTTGGCCAACCTCTCCTTGCAGCTGAGTACACCATTCTCAGGCTTAATGTAAAATGCTATCATATTATTCAATTTTCCTGGAGAATTTGTCACTGTGATGCTAATTACTTCAATCTCATTACCCAATACAAGATCTAAAATAGCTGCTCTTCAACTTGTTCTATAGTGAATTATTATAAGAAAGTCTCAAATATTTTTATTATCAATTGTCATATTCTCATTTGGATATACTAGTATCGCAGCCTCCCTGCAAAGATGCACACTTTAACAACCTCACTGTCCTGTTCTCCACCAAATCTCTCACTAACATTCACTCTAGCCTTTGGGTGCCCTACAATGTGCCATACTGAACAGCTGAACTTGTACTTTTGATAATATTGATGGACATGGCAACTTACATAGCCTTCCATGCCCTCCCGAGGACTCCAGTCTTTCCAACTGATTCGACCAGCTCGCACTCTGATTGCTTCATCTGGCCAGTACAGTTCTCTCCTCTTGGACATATTGATGGCTTCCATGATTTGGCCAGTATCAATGATCTGCAAATAGCCATGACAAAAAAAGCACTAACATCAACCGGCAAATTATTTTACACAATGCTCTACCATTTGAATAGAAAATGTATTTGCGGAATCCATTTCCAAAATTTCTATACCATATTCAGCATTTCCAAATTGCAAACTTATTAGGATCTACCATTGTAAGGAGCCTCATAAATAGCATCCAGGATAAATTAAATACCTTTGCATGAGTATTTATTTCTATGTTGATTCTATGGGAGGGAACGTTTGTGTTCTTGCTCTGGTTTCTACCCGTCACCACGGATGTGATGGATGAAGCACCACCTGGGCTCTTCATTAGTGTTTACTTTGATCACTGAAACTCCCACAGCATACTGTGCTCTAGATCATTAAGAGAATGCCCAACAACTGCAGCACAGGATGCAGCTCAGCATCTCTGAGCTACTCAATTATGATTTGTCACGTTAGAAATTCAAATCAATTTCTTTTAAATTGAAACAATCAGTAGTGCCAATCAGATTTAAACTTCACAAAATCTACAATTCACAAGTTGTTTTCATTAAATTCAACAATATTAAAAAATTTCATGGAGGCAACGGTTACCTTGAACTAAATACTGCATACGTGATATATTTTATCTTAAAATGGACTAATTCACTGAAAAATCTGAGAGGAAGGCAGGACAAATCATGGCAAGTAATAGGTGGCTACAGGTGAGGAAAGGAGGGGAAGTTTGATCAGCAGGTGGTTAGACAAAGGGCGGGGGTGAAAAGGCAAGGTGTGAGATGTGGAAAAGAGAGTAGTGGATGGTAAGGGTAGAGGGAGGCATGTAGGTAGAAAGAGGAGAGGGGAGACATAGATGCGAGTCCAGGTGGGGCACAGGGGAGGGGTGGGGGAGGTTACGTGTTTGCAGTTACCTAAAATTGGAGAATTCCCCTCTATCTACCCTATCCATGCCTTTCATAATTTTATACACTTCCAAGAGGTTTTCCTGCAACCATCAGTGTTCCAGGGAAATCAACTTTGCCCTGTAACTAATACTCTCAATCCAGATATCATTCTAAGCGTAATATGAGATGCTGTGATAGAATATGCCCGGGACAGAAAGGTCACTATGGGAATCGGAAGAGGAATTAAAATGGTTAGCAAACAGGAGATACAGTAGGCTTTGGTGGACTAAGTGTAAGTGTTGTGTGAAACGGTCGCCGAATCTATCCTTGGTCTCGCCGGTGTGCAAAGGGCCACATGGGGAAATCTGGATGCAGCAACCAAGGTCAGGATTAAACCTCTGTCTTTGCCACTGAGACAGCTGCCCTGCAAGCTGTACCACTGAGCCACCTTTGACTGGGCTGCAATTTGGGATCAGTGTCTAAATCCAGTGTGGAACATGGTATAGCGGGTCACTGGCAGCCAGATTCCAATTTTACTACAATATTCAGATTGCAAAAAATGAAGTGTTTCTGTTGTCCCGTGGGATTTTCAGACCTGTCTAAAACACAGATTTTGCCCCTCTGTTGAATCCAGTGGCCTTATTATTCCTCCTGCAGCCTTTATTAAAAAAAGAATGCCACTTCCACCATCAAAGGACATAATTCCTGTGGGGAAATGGCTGAAGGTGTACCACGTAGAACACAGACCTAAATCACTTAACAGCTCTGAGAATATTACAGAACTACTATTTTGAGAGGCTCTCTTATGCTTCATTCTGCTGTTATTTAATGCAAGTTTAACAAACTAATCAATAATACTGTTGGGAATTAAAGCCCTGGACAACGAGTGAGAGATGATTGCTTTTTAAGCAAATTGAGTGGAAGTACTGCACTCAGATTCAAATTCCATGGAATAAATATCACCAGCAATTTGTCCTAGACTAGCTACATTGAAGCAATGGCCAAGAAAGCACACCAACGCCTCTACTTCCTTTGAAAAAAGTTTGGCATGTCCCCAACAATCCTCACCAACAGATGTGCCATTGAAAGCATTTGATCAGGTTGCATCACAGCAAGGTTTGGGAACCGCTTCAACCAAGACCGCAAGAAATTGCAGAGAATCGTGGACGCTGCCCAGATCATCACGCAAACCAACGTCCCGTCCATGGACGCAATCCGCAAGACGCTGCCTTGGCAGGACCACCAGCATAATCACTCCCACTTCTCTCCTCACCCATCAGGCAAGAAGTATAGAAGTCAGAAAACACAAACCTCCAGATTCAGAGACAGTTTCTTCCCAGCTATTATCAAACATTGAACTGTCCTCTCACCAGCTGGAACAGTGGATACAGTAGATGAGGTTGGAGGAGGTGCAAGTGAACCTCTGCCTCACCTGAAAAGACTGTCGGGGTCCTTGGACGGACTCGAGGGGGGAGGTACAGGGACAGGTGTTGCATCTCCTGCAATTGTAAGGGAAAGTACCTGGGGAGATGGTGGTTTGGATGAGAAGGGACAAGTTGACCAGTGAGTTGTGGAGAGAACAGTCTCTGCGGAAAGCAGAAAGGGTGGAGATGGGAAGATGTGGGTATTAGTGGGATCCCATTGGAGGTGGCGAAAATGTCGGAGGATTATATGCTGTATGCGACGGCTGATGGGGTGAAAGGTGAGGACAAGGGGGATTCCTTGTTACGAATGGGGGGGGGGGGGGAAGCAAGAGCAGAGCTGCGGGATATCTAGTGAGAGCATCATCTATAATGGAAGAGGGGAACACCCGTTCTCTAAAGAATGAGGACATCTTCGATGATCTGGTATGGAACATCTCATCCTGGGCGCAGATGCGGTGTAGACGGAAGAATTGGGAGTAGGGGATAGTCTTTACAGGAAGCAGGGTGGGAAGAAGTGTAGTCTAGATAGCTATGGGAGTCAGTGGGTGTGTAATAGATGTTTGTCAATAGTCTGTCTCCTGTGATGGAGACGGTGAGATCAAGAAACGGGAGGGAATTGTCGGAGATGGCCCAAGTGAATTTGAGTGCAGGTTGGAAATTAGTTGTGAAATTGAAGAAATCAGTGAGTTCTGCATGGGTGCAGGAGGTAGCACCAATGCAGTCGTCAATGTAGTGGAGGGAGAGTTCGGGGATAGGGCCAGTGTATGCCTGGAACAGTGATTGCTCGACGTACCCTACAAAGAGGCAGGCATAGCTGGGGCCCATGCAAGTGCCCATAGCTATGCCTTGGATTTGGAGGAAGTGGGAGGAGTCGAAGGAGAAGTTGTCATGGATAAGGACCAGCTATGCTGGGCGGAGGGGAGTGTTAGTAGACGGAAATTGGCCGGTTCTGCGGTTGAGGAATCTACCTCTTTGGAGACCCTTGAACCATCTTTAATTGGACTTTATCTTGCACTAAATGATGTACCCTTTATCCTGTATCTGTACACTGTGGACGGCTTAATTGTAATCATGTATAGTCTTTTTGTGGACTAGATAGCATGCAACTAAAAACGTTTTTCACTGTACCTCAGTACACGTGACAATAATAATAATCTAAACTAAAACTAAACCCTCTCTATGAATTTACTTGGAGCAACTAAATACAACTCTTTCACAAAAGATTAAGATTAACAGATTTCCCTGATATCTTACAATGTTTCTATAAAAATGAATGGACACTTATACCATACAAATTATGACTACTCCAAGAAATTATTAATGTTCCAACATCAGTCTATATTGTAAAATTTATCACAATTTTCTCAATTTCACAAACACAACTTGAAGGGATTGTCCCAGGATAATACATCCAAAAACAATGTGATAGCACACAAATATTAACAAATGAAGAACAGAAATAAAACATTTTCTTCGTACTGCATTCATGCAAAGTAAACTACTGTTTAATTAACTGAACGTTCTTACTCTGAAAACCTGCCCTGGGGCATTCCCCAATTAGATCTGCTATATCGCTGACCTACTTTGAATCAATTCCTGTCAAACGAATTCCTGTCAATTGACTCTAGGATGGTGTGCTGCCTCCCTGGTGCCAGGGTCCAGGACATCTTGGAGCGCTGCACGACTCCTCAAATGGGAGGGGGAGCAGCTGAAAGTTGTTATGCATGTTGGCACAAAAGATGTAGGTAAGAAAAGGAGGTTTGAAGTTGGTTTGGAAGGTGATGAGGGAAAATATGGAGGACAGAATAGGCAGGATAAAGGCAGAAAGGAATGTTGGTTTGAATTGCACATATTTTAATACAAGGGACCTGAGGGGTAAGGCAGATGACCTTAGGGCACAGATAAGTATGTGTGACTTGGACGTTGTATCCATTACAGAAACCTGGTTAAGAGAAGGGCAGGACTGGCTGCTCAATGTTCCAGGCTATAGAAGCTTCTGGAGAGAAAGAGGCGAGTGTAAAAGGGGAGAGAGTTGCTTTATTGGTTTAGGAGGAAGTCACTGCGGTGATCAGAGGTGACATTATGGACGGTTGGCCAAGTGAGGCTATATGGCCAGAGGACTATTGAGGCAGGGACTATTGCAAAGTTTGCAAGAAATAATTGGGCAGGTACATGGATAGGTCAGGTTTGGAGGGATATGGGCCAAATGCAGGAAGGTTGGACTAGTATAGATGGGACATGTTGGTCGGTGTGGGCAAGTTGGGCCAAAGGGTCTGTTTCCACGCTGCATGACTATGACTGTCAAATGTAATATATACTGATAATATCAAAATAAAAATCAGCTTATTCACATACAGATTTTGGGAAGCCTGAGCTACATGTAAAAGGCAGATATCATTAATGAATATGCCCTTCAGCCCAGCGAGCCCACACTGACCATTGATCACTCATGAGTTCCATATTATCTCACTTTTTCACTTTTGCATCCAACACACCAGGGGCAACCAGGTCAGGATTGAACCCGGGTATCTAGTGCTGCGAGCCAGTAACTACCGCTGTGCCACCGTGCCGTACTTATTCTTTAGTTGGACATAAATGAATGGTACGTCAATCAATACTGCAAATATTTACCAGGGAACAACTCCTTTCAACTGCACATCTTTAATAAATCTTTTCAGTGCTTTTGCTTTACTGCTGAGAAAAAAGTTCCCTCCACAACATTGTGAACTAATCAGGCAGAAACTTCTGCATAAATATGTAGTTATATTAAAACAAAAGGGAGGAAGAGATACTGATTCAATGACAAATGGCCCAGTCATGACTGGCAAATTTGTCCAAATTAGGAGACAGAGACAGAGAGAACAACATTGAGATAGAACTTAGTGCACAGTCCTGGACCCTACACTAGGTATGGCTTAGATCTTTGCCCTGAGCTCTTCTTGAGAATATTCTGTGGAACTTTGTAGCCATGCTGACAGTTGAACATATGTTCTCATTAATTTAAAATTGCAGTGAGTAACATATGTTCTAATTTAAGATTTGTCAAAGAGGCAATAATGTTAAAGATAGCCCTTTCCAGCCTCTAGATTCACAACAAACCAATAAGCGAGGGGAATAAACTCAAAGCAACAGCTGCTTAGGTTTTGTCAGCTGGGTCCCAAGTGTCATTGTTCACATTGAGCCTGTACAGTTCTACGGGGATGTTTATGAGTGGCTCTAAGATTTGAATGGAAGAACAAAACAGTAAACATACAATGCTATGACATGTTGTTTCCAACTTGTGCAAATACATTTTTTCTTCGTTTGTACACACCTGGACTTTGTAGTTCGGTCCATCTCTTTTGGCAGGTGTGTTAAATGCTGTGCTTGAGTTGCTGCCGGATTGAACATCTACGCTGGTGACACCTTCTGATCCCAGTAGTCCTGCTAGTGTGTTGCGTTTGTATATGGGAATACTCTGGCTGGAACTGCTGGAAGAAGGCTGGCCACACTGTATGCTCAGAGTGCCCATCTGACTCGATGGTTCTATCTGGTTCACCATGGACAGTCGAGACTGGATTGAGTTGGGAAGGTTTCGCAATGATAATTGGCTGGTGGAGGAACGGCGGCATGGTACCAGGCCAGTGGCAGACGTTCGTAAGGAAGAATGGCGACTGTTATACCGATACGAAGACTGGCTGGCAACTGAGGCACGTGCGGGGGAATGTCTAACAAGGCTGGATTGTACTGAGTGGCTACTGTGGCTGGTCCCTATGAAACCAAGGATAAACAGAATCTTGTAAAACACAGACAAACCGAGATCATAGTCCAAATTTGATAACTCAATGAATAAATTTACAATGGTGGTGTTTAAAAACGTTAGACACAAATAATTTCAAAGAAATGCTCTCACCGGAATAGTATTTGAATTCGCACTCTTGTATGTTCAGGACTAAACTGAAACGTGACTACAGTAACAGGGCTGCTAAGTAGCTGATTCAGCAGCTGACATAGAGGCCTTGTTTGCTTTCTAAATCAAACAGATTTGCTGTTTCCCTCCAAAATATTAAGATGAAGAAATCCACAGGATTTCTGTTCCTTTTCCAATCTTATGGAAAATCTTTAATAGAAGTTCCATCTAAAACTATGAAAGATAAATAACTGGGAAAAAAAAAGTAATTATTTTCTCTCTACTTCCATACAAAAGGTATCCTCTATTTAAAAAGGGCATGCATTATAAATGTTAACAATATTTCACAATTTGTTCTGAAGTGTTCCTTCAAATAATTTAAAAATAACTAAATGGACTTTGTAAGAAAGAAAATTGTGAATACTGCAGATGCACCCTAGGATTAATCCATACTGCAGCTGTTGCAACTCCAGAGTTAGCTTCTATCTTAGTCTTGACAATGGGTATAAATTTGATTTGAGAGAATCTAGCGAGTTCAACCAAACTATAAAAAAAGGTTTGGCTCAGAAAAGACCGAGCTAACACCCAAGATATAGAAGTTATACTTGGGCCATGTGCAGTATCCTGGTGCATTAAAAGTCGTCTCTGTTAAAGATCATGTCTGATGTAATGCCTTGCAGCTCCAAGGACCCAGGTTCGATTCAGACCTGAGCTGCTGTATGTGCAGTTTGCATGTACTCTCCAGGACTGGATGGGTTGCAAAGATGTGTGGGTAGGTTAATTGCCAATGTAAGTCACCCCTTAATATAAAATGATGATAAAAATAAATGGGAGTTTGATGGGTATGTTTGACAGAGAATACGTTGCAGTTCTACAAAGGAAAAAGGAGAGGGAGAACAGAACCTATCGGATTGCTCTTCTGATTGCCCGCATGGATGTGGTGGATGCAATGTATTATAGACTTCTGCAGCCTTACCCAATATGGGTGGGTTGGTTGTAACAGGTGGCTGGAGTCCTGCTCCAGGCCCATGTCCAGCTGGTCCAGAACCTCCATGGGAAGAAGTACTTTGGGACTCATTTGCAGTCACATTATTACTGGCAGTGGAGACTCCTCCCACATCAGAATCCTCAATATTTCCACCGCTGTTACAACCAGCACCACACCCTTTCCGTAACCTGAAGGGAACAGTTATAAACCAGTTAGAATTTGTGGATTACTTGTAATTTTTGTTAAACAAGAAATAAAATGGTGAGGAGCACCATACAATTAGGTAAGTTCAGAGCAGAGCTACACATTGGTGTCTTCCTCATTACTCGTAAGCAGTGGATAAGCCAACATAATATCACCACCCCATCCTCACATTGGAGCTATAAAGTTATATAGCCTTCTTCCACCTCAAAAACATTGCCCGTCTCCGTCCATCCCTCTCCTCCACAGCTGCAGAAACCCTCATCCACGCCTTCATCACCTCCCGTCTGGACTACTGCAACAGCCCCCTCTATGGCGCACCCTCAAAAATCATCAGTAAACTTCAATACATTCAAAACTCCGCTGCCCGTCTACTCACCCACACCCCGATCCGTGACCATATCACCCCCGTCCTTTACAAACTCCACTGGCTCCCCATCCCCCAGAGAATCCAGTACAAAATCCTCCTCATGACCTACAAAGCCCTCCATAACCTGGCCCCATCCTACCTGACCGACCTCCTCCACAGGCACACTCCCACCTGCACCCTCCGCTCTGCTGCTGCCAATCTCCTATCCCCCCACATCCGGACCAAACTCAGATCCTGGGCGGACAGGGCTTTCTCCATCGCTGCTCCCACCCTATGGAACTCACTACCCCAAACCGTCAGAGACTCCTCCACACTCACCACATTCAAAACATCACTGAAGTCTCACCTGTTCAGTACTGCCTTCAACCACTGAAGGTCACCTCACCTTCTGTCTCCTTTCTCTGTTCGTTTACTTATTTACTTATTTATCTATTTATTCACTTCCCTATGTTCTCTAAATCCCTGTAAAGCGTCTTTGAGTATATGAAAAGCGCTATATAAATGTAATGCATTATTATTATTATTATTATATTGCCAGCTTTGCATTGAAATGTGCAAACATTATAACATTATGTATTTCTTCACTATATACATTATGGATTCAGATCACCCTTTTCATAGTTAGCAGAGACAGAACCAGAGAAAGAGAAAGAGAAATGGCATCCTGTCAGTCTATATTGCATTTTTAGACATACATCAGAAGTGAAAGTATTCTAAACCATTGACCTAAAATATACCCTTTAAAAATAAACCACGCAGCATAATTAAAAGTAACCATCATTGCTGCAAGAAAAGTATTCCCTATTGCTTATAGGCTCAGAGTTCATAGAGTAAGGGCACCACATCGGCATCAATTTCAAGCATAAAACAATTTAATGCCAGGGTCAATATAATTGATGAGAAGCAAAACCTCAGAATGCATTTAGAAATGGCAAGTAACAGAAAGTTATGTGTAGGAAGGAACTGCAGATGCTGGTTATACACTAAAGATGGACACAAAATGCTGGAGTAACTCAGCAGGGCAGGCAGCATCTCTGGAGAGAAGGAATGGGTGACATTTCGGTTGTGGTCAGTTCCAACAAGATTTCAGTTTTGCATCCATTCATAAAAACTTACCTAGTTATGCCACAGCATTGAATGACATTTTCCTTTCCTGAACAAAAGTATGCTAACAAGTTAAGGAGTTACCTGTGCCATGTAGACACTATGAAATTCCTTATGTTTGTGATGCTTATGGGCCCTCCCAGGATAGTTTTCAGCTGCTCGTGTGTATCCGAGTAGGATGTTGTGAGTGGAGAAACATAAATCGGGTAACCAATTGGTTGGTCACATGAAGAGTTGATCATGTTCCTTAAGGCTTGCTTTGCATTTTGGATGCTTCCTCGTTCTGGGTTGCGGTTTCGCAGGAATACCAGCTCCTGCTGCTGGCCAGCCCACAATCCCCGGACACATTCTTTGTTCACCTGCACACAAACACCACAGCGTGAAAAAATATTACAGAGACCACTCGTTACATACCATTGCTTTTTATTTAATTCCGCCATCTTTCGGGTCTGACAAATGCACAATTTTTGTCTTCATAAAAGAACAAAGTGCAGACCTATTTTCCCTCAACAGGAAGTTCTCAACAGACCTACAATTTCTAAAATGCCAGCCCCAAAAGAATAGCTGGAAGTAAAATGATATACAAAATTATTTCCCACACGACTATGACAAATGCAATCTCTCTGACCTGAACACATCTGATCACACTATTTCTTTGAATGTCTCTCTAGAATTGTCCAACTGGGTAGGAGCACAATTCCAGTCTGATGAAGTGTTCCGACCCGAAGCGTCACCCATCCTTTTTCTCCAGAGATGCTGCCTGACCCGCTGAGTTACTCCAGCACTTTGTGTCTATCTTTGGTATAAACCAGCATCTGTAGTTCCTTCTTACACGTAGGAGCACCGTTGCCTGTTTCCACACTTTACCTGCCCAGTTGGAACATGGAATCAACCTCAGCAGCTTCTTTCTTTTGCATCACTATTTCTGGTTTCCACCAAGATCCATCCTTAGCTTTCCCCTCCTCTACATGCATCAGCAACATAATAATAAAAATGTTGTTATCCTTGGTGGGGTGTTTTGTTTTGGTTGTGTATGTTGGGGGTGGGTGGGAGTGGGGGGGGTGGTGAGGGTGGGTGGGTATGTGGGGGGGGGGGGGGGGTGTGGGTGGGGGAAATCTTTCTTTTTTTTTTAGGTCTCTTCCGCGGGGCCTTCCATCGCCCGGCGCGGCTCGGCCGCGGGACTGAACAGCGCCCGGTGCGGATCGGCCGCGGGGCCTTCCATCTCCCGGTGCGGCGCGGCCGCGGGACACCATTCTGCTTTAGTTAAACATTTTGTTCAAGATGGCCGTGCCGTTGTGTTTGGCTGCCTGCCACTGTATGTTTCTTTTTTTTTTCCTAATCAGATGTGCAGCACTTTGGTCAACGTGGGTTGTTTTTAAATGTGCTATACAAATAAAATTGACTTGACTTGACTTATGTTTTCTGACAACTGTCACCTCATCACAATTCCACATTCCACTCCAAAGTTTTACTTGCTAGTCTGATAGCACATAATGAAATAAATTTTCTGCAATTAATTATTGGAAAGATTATCGGAAAGATAATTAACCATTGGAAAGATCTTTCGTTCCTATCCATGGGTTCAATCCATCTGGTGGCAGACCAATTTCCCTCTGTGAAAATAAAGAGGTATCGTATCGCATCTACCTGGCCAGTGCAGGAGTGAACTGCATTGTTCTAACACCGATGTCAAATTAGATCTTACTATGACTTTTGGATCATACTAGCAATCACAGTAATGATACGGTTAATTCCATCTCCCTTATATTGTCTGATTCTGGCTCTGCCTTCCATCATGCATTGCTTAAATCCTTCTTCACAGTTTTGTTTGTTCTGGGCTAGGTTATTTATTGCATTGCTCTTTAGCCCACGGTCCCTTTTTTCATTTTTCTATGAAATGTATGGAAACAACCTTGCTCCAGTATCAGAATTTGAACTCGGTCTTGCTCTCCCATCAGCCCTCTCTCTGTTCGCCAATCCATATTTAATCCCAGATAAGCAAAACATTGATTCTAGAATTCTCGCCCATGGTTTTCAATCTCTTCGGACGCTCATCTCCTTCAATCTTCCTTAGCCATGTAAACCCCTTCAGATCTGGCTTCCCTGATTTTAATCACTCCACCATCGCTAATTATATCTTCAGATCTTAATCTACCTCTGGTATTCCCTCCCTAAATATCTCTCTATTTCTCCTCCTTTAATTTCATCAAAATCTCTGAACAATTTTATGGACAACTTCTGCCCATTTTATCCATCCATTTATCCATCCATTTTATCCATCTATCCATTTTCCACAGTATAAATTCTTTTGAGAAAAGGCTCCTGTTACATCTTGAAGTACCCCATTAAAGGAGCCATACAAATCCAAGAAGCTGTTTTTCCATTCTATCACTTTTAAATGGACATTGGATTTGTTGGATGATGCCTGCAATTTACATATCCTGTCATACAAAACACACTCATTTGTTCATTTTTACTTAGGCTGCTGTTTCTAATACAGTCAAAGAACAAAACAATGGCCAGGGGATGCTGAAACAATGAAGAGCGTGGGCATTAAAAAAAAAATACTGCATGGTTTTTAACAATTTTTGTGGTTTTTGCACATTGGGCAGTTAACCTTGAAGCACAGCACACAATGCCCCTTTTAGCAAAAGGAACAATAGACAATAGGTGCAGGAGTAGGCCATTTGGCCCTTTGAACCAGCACCACCATTCAATGTGATCATGGCTGATCATTCTCAATCAGTACCCCCTCCCCATACCCCCTGACTCCGCTATCCTTTAAGAGCTCTATCTAGCTCTCTCTTGAAAGCATTCAGAGAACTGGCCTCCACTGCCTTCTGAGGCAGAGAATTCCACAGATTTACAACTCTCTGACTGAAAAAGTTTTTCCTCATCTCCGTTCTAAATGGCCGACCCCTTATTCTTAAACCGTGGCCCCTGGTTCTGGACTCCCCCAACATTGGGAACATGTTTCCTGCCTCTAACATGTCCAACCCCTTAATAATCTTATATGTTTCAATAAGATCCCCTCTCATCCTTCTAAATTCCAGTGTATGCAAGCCTAGTCGCTCCAGTCTTTCAACATACGACAGACCCGCCATTCCGGGAATTAACCTAGTAAACCTACGCTGCACGCCCTCAATAGCAAGAATCCTCAAATTTGGAGACCAAAACTGCACTCCAGGTGCGGTCTCACTAGGGCCCTGTGCAACGACAGTAGGACCTCTTTGCTCCTATACTCAACTCCTCTTATTATCAAGGCCAACATTCCATTGGCTTTCTTTACTGCCTGCTGTACCTGCATGCTTCCTTTCAGTGACTGATGCACTAGGACACCCAGATCTCGTTGTACGTCCCCTTTTCCTAACTTGGCACCATTCAGATAATAATCTGCCTTCCTATTCTTACCACCAAAGTGGATAACCTCACACATCCGCATTAAACTGCATCTGCCATGCATCCGCTCACTCACACAACCTGTCCAAGTCACCCTGCAACCTCATAGCATCTTCCTCACAGTTCACACTGCCACCCAGCTTTGTATCATCTGCAAATTTGCTAATGGCACTTTTAATCCCTTCATCCAAGTCATTGATGTATATTGTAAATAGCTGTGGTCCCAGCACCGAGCCTTGCAGTACCCCACTAGTCACTGCCTACCATTCTGAAAGGGACCCATTTATCCCCACTCTGCTTTCTGTCTGCCAACCAATTTTCTATCGATGTCAGTACTCTGTAGCATGCGCTCTAATTTTGCCCACTAATCTCCATTGCACTCATTCAGGGCATTGGGTGGAAGAAGAATTGTCGGGAACAAGACTCCTCTGGAATCACTTCTGGAAACATGATGATGCCAGGCCAATCCTGAATTCTAAGTTTGCACTCACTTCATTTTTTAGTTCATGAAAACATTGAGAAACATTTATTAGTTAAAGGTTTCTCAGCAGATTTCAGCACAGCAGATGCAGGGCAACACTAACAATAACACTCGCAAATAGCACCAGGTGATATTTTCTGAAAATGGAAACTCTTGGCTTAAGATCAAATTTTAAAAGTATTTCATGTCTGCTGCAAACAAACTATTTTCAACTGCATGGATCACCAACGCGCGCAAATGTTACATGCGTGAGGCACCAAACTGAATAGGAAGATGAGGTCATAAGGAATAGGAGTAAATTGCCGTTCAATCATGGCTGATCTAACTCTCCCGTTTAACCCCATTCTCCTGCCTTCTCCCCATAACCTCTGACACCTGTACTAATCAAGAGCCTGTTATGGATGAGCCTCTGGTCATACATACACCACATGGGTGTGGGCTGCATAATGCCTACAATTCTAGACATCTGATAGAATAACATAACCTCAAAACAACGCACCTTAATGACTCGAAAGCTGAGATATCGCTTGTTCAACATGATGATTTTATACTCATTGGTCCCGTCATCCATAACATGCCGCAGTGCCAACAGGGAGGGAGAGTTTGACAGCACCGCATTTCTCCAGGCTGGGTCTCCTTCATGAGCTATGACCAAGTTCTGCTCATGGGATGTTATGGCATCGAACAACACCGCTGGATCATCATATTCATCAGGCGAGGTGAAGTGATCCTAAAGGGACAAACAGGTTAAACTCATTAATTTTACAGTCAATGCGATAACAGAAGTACAAGTTAGCATTGGGACTGGGACTAATAAAAAATGTATTGTGTATTTCAAAGGATGTTTTCTCTTTTGTCATCGAAGGCCCACTATCCCACTAATAGTGTGATGATTTATAATAATTCATGATGGTTCTGCTGACTGCAATTCACTATGTGACCTCAGGGCAGCCTTGAAGCCAGTTTGGTTACACCTGCTCTTATATGAGCACAGTAAACATCGATAAGCAAATAAATGTAGTCATTCAGAGATGCAATGAATTACCCCCGTTGAAATTAGGCATTGTTTTTAAGCAAAAAACATTGTTATTTTTTCTCAAACTTATTTGAAGTTGCTAGTTTAGTATAGAGATGCAGTGTGGAAACAGGCCCTTTGCCCCACTGAGTCCTCGCCGACCATCGATCACCCGTATACTAGTTCTATCTTATCCCACTTTCACATACTACACACTAGGGGCAATTTACAGAAGCCAATTAAGTTACAAACCTGCACGGTCTTTGGAATGTGAAAGGAAACAGAGCACCCGGAGAAAACCCAGGCGGTCGCAGGGAGGACGTGCAAACTCCACACAGACAGCACCGGTAGTCAGGATCGAATCCGGATCTCTGGTGCTGTGAGGAAGCAGCTCTACCGCTGTGCCACCTGAATAAAATCTTGCACAAAATGTTCTGTCATCTGATGTATTTGCTCTCAGAGTTATAAAGTTGTACAGTGCAGAAACAGGCTATTCAGCCCACCTCATCCACAACGACCAGTGAGCCCCATCTGTATTGGTCTCATCTCCCAGCACTTGGTTCATAACCTTCTCTGCCTAAACAATTCAAGTGTTCATCCAGACACTTAAGTGTAAAAAACAAAGTGCTGGAAGATGCACAGAGATGGATACATTGAGAGTAAGGAATGATGTCCTTGCAAGAGGCAGGATGGGAAGAGGTGCAGTCAAAGTAGCTGTGGGGATCAGTGAGTTTGTAGTTGATGTCAGTCCATGGTCTGGCTGCTGTGATGGAGACAGAGGTTGAAAAAGGGGCGAGAGATGTCTGAAATAGACCAAGTTTTTTCAGTAAACGTGGCTTCCCCATGCTGTTGTGGAATAAGCCCTCCCGTGTCCCCTCTGGTCTTCCGCAGTTCTGCTCTCACTCATCCCAAATGGAACTGGGAGTGAGTTCACTAGTCCTCACTTTTCACCCCTTCACCCCTTCAGCCTCTGCATCAACACATCTTTACGCAACACTTCCGGCACCTGCAACATTAGCCATCATCTGTCACATCATCCAGTCCACATCTTGGTTCACTTTCCATGGAGTCCACTCCCTTTGCAACTCCTTGGTTCGCTCATCCTTTCCCAGCCAAGCCACCCCCTCGCCAGCCATTTTCCCTGCAACTGCAGGAGATGCAACGCCTGCCCCTACACTTCTATCACTTCTATCCAGGGACCCCAGCAGCTGTTCCAGGTGAGACAGATGTTCACTTGCACCTCTTCCAATCTCATGTTCTGTATTCAGTGCTCCCAAAGTAACCTTCTTTACATCAGCAAAGCCAAGCGCAGACTAGGCAACCGTTTCACCAAACACATGCACTTTTTAAACCAAGGCTTGCTGCATGTCCCGGTTCCTAACCATTTGAACTCCTCTTCCCATACCGACCTTTGTCCTGGGCCTCCTGCATTGCCAGAGTGATGCCACATATAAATTGGAAGAACAGCATCTTATATTTCATTCAAGTAAAGGTATGAATAATGGCTTCTCCAATTTCAAGTGATACCCTCCCTTCATCCTGCTCTCCAAGTAGGGTTCATGGATTTAAAATCCAATTAGGATTTGACTCATTGTGTTCACCAGGGATTCTCAGTTTCTCAGTGATTTGATGGATTGACAAGGCATTAATAATAGAATAATAGAATTATTCTTAAAAGGTTTCTTACAGATTTATAGCCTCAGACTGCTGAGGTTGCCAGTCAAGTTTACGTTCTGTATTTACCAGTGGCCGACATTACCTTTTCTTGCTGCTCATGATTTGTTGCCCCAATTAGGTTATTTACATTATTTCATCTACATCTATTAAGCATTTGTGTAGATATGACCTTAACTTTAAATGAGATCATCTGGAGTCAATAAATTACATTCAGTTCATGACTCATGCCTAGCTTCTTCCTTTGATAATTTGGCAAGAAAGAATTATTTGACTCATTCAACAGTTGAAGGTCATCAAGACTTGGTTAATTAAATTTATTTTCATTTGAACTGGTTAGTACAAAACATTTAGAGATGCCAAATTAAGTTTCATTCATCTATTTTTAATAAAACGATAAAGGTCAGAAGGTTTATCTGGTTGCTCAGCGTATATTTTCCAGGACAAACAAAGCCACCTTCATAGAGTCATACAACAAGGAAACAGGCACTTCGGTTCAACACGTCCATACCCACCGAGATGCTCCGTCGAAGGTATTCCCACTTGCCTGCATTTAGCACACATCCCTCCAAACCTTTCCTATCCAGGTACTTGTCCAAATGTCTTTTAAATGTTATTATTGTACCCCCTCAATTACTTCCTCAGGCAGCTCGTTTCATATACGCACACCCTCAGTCAAAACGTTGCTCCTCAGGTTCCGATCAAATCTTATCCCTCTCAGCTTAAACTTATGCCCTCTAGTTCTCAATCTCTGGGAAAAGGACTCAGTGTATTCACCCTATCTATTCACCACATGATTTTATACACCTCAGTTCCAAGAAATGAAGGCCTAGCCGCTCAACCACTTCTTGCAGCTCAGGTATTTGAGATCCGCCAACATCCTAGTAAATCTTCACTGCATTCTTTCCAGCTTAATGGCATCTTCCCTTCACAGGGTGACCAAAATTGAACGCAATACTCCAAGTGCAGCCTCACCAATATCATGTTCCAAGTTATATACTTAACTTCCTGACTGATGAAGGCCAATGTGCTAAAAGCCTTCTTTACCACCCTATCTACCTGTGACACCACTTTCAGTGAACCATGTGGTAGAACTCCTCGGTCCCACTTCTCTACAGCACTCCCCAGGGCCCTGCCATACCCTGTAAAGGTTTTGCCCCGGTTTGACTCAAATGCAACATTTCACACCTAACTGAATTAAACTCCATTTGCCATTCTTTGCCCGACTTGACCAGCTGATCATGATACTGCTGTAATTCTTGACAGTCATCTTCACTGTCCATGACATCACTATAGACAATAGGTGCAGGAGGAGGCCATTCGGCCCTTCGAGCCAGCACCGCCATTCAATGTGATCATGGCTGATCATTCTCAATCAGTACCCCATTCCTGCCTTCTCCCCATACCCCCTGACTCCGCTATCCTTAAGAGCTCTATCTAGCCCTCTCTTGAATGCATTCAGAGAATTGGCCTCCACTGCCTTCTGAGGCAGAGAATTCCTCATCTCAGTTCTAAATGGCCTACCCCTTATTCTTAAACTGTGGCCCCTTGTTCTGGACTCCCCCAACATTGGGAACATGTTTCCTGCCTCTAACGTGTCCAACCCCTTAATAATCTATTTTGGTGCCATCTATAAACTTGCATTCTAGTGCTCTAAATGCCACCTCTAATACACAAAGTCCAAGGAAGAATAACAAAAAAAAGACCTCATCTTATCTTGCCATCATCCTCCTCTCAGCATCCAGACTGGAGTGTTGTAAGCTGAAGTCTCTGCACTTACCCTCAACAAAGAACTTGCACCTCAACAGCCTCTCGCAACATGTCTGCTCCCGACTGGCTACTTTATTAGTGCCTGCCTTCCTTTTATACACCTCTTAGAAAAGTCACTCTGCTCCTCCTCTCAGCTACTCACTCAACAGTGAAACTAATCTGGAATACAGAAAGCCACTTTCCCATAGGACACAAAGGCCACTAATTAAAACTTCTGCACAAAGGTCTCAAGTTTACCTGATGGAGTTTAAGGGACATTCGTATTCCAGGAACTACCACTTTTCTCAGCAACTCCATATCAGCGAATATCCACTCGTCCCGAACAGACGAAATCCGAAAATCTCCCTTAAACAAAGCATGTAGGCCGTACAGAAAAGATTCGAGATTGCTGAAAAGAAACATGCAAGAAAGTCATCATCTGTCACATTTATGAAACTCTAAATAAAGTTCACCAACTATAAACCACACAAGACAGTAATAGGTCCAATGCATCAGAGAACTGATGTTCAATCCCAAATTGTGAAGATGTAATCAATTCCTCCTTCCTACTAGTCCCCCGATTACAATTTTATTGTAGTGCAAAGCCCAAGAAATAATTTCTCAACCCACCTTGGCACTTGTACAGTTTAAGAAAGTAGCAGACTCTGCCACTTCAAAACAAATGATCAATAGAAGTTGAGGGGAAAATATCACCCAATCATTCTCTCCAGAGATGCTGCCTGTCTCGCTGAGTTACTCCAGCATTTTGTGTCAATCTTTGGTGTAAACCTGCGTCTATGGTTCCTTCCTACACAGCCCATTGCATCAGGCATCTCCACATGGGGATCAGCGGAAGACTGCGGCTGCAGACGAGAAGTAGGACTCCACTCCTCAGCCGGTAAGTCATTTTATAATCTTTCTAAATGTGCACAGCTTTGTCCCTCCGTGTCACCACCATACTTCAACTCTGACCTATGGATCTTTGGCCTCCTGCACTGTTAGAAAAAGGCCGTACGTAAGCTTGAAGAACTACACTTCACCTCCTTTTTGGCATGATACAGCCTTCCAGACTCCAACTTGGATAGCTCACTCATTCTTCCTGTCCATATCAGAGCTGACAATTCCTGCCTGTTGTCATGTTGGCTCTGTTTTTTTCTATTTTATTTGTTAGTCTGGCCTGCTGGGAAGTCCTTTAGCACATTACACTGACAAAGAGGTTTTATGTGCTGGTAACACAGCGGGTCAGGCAGCAGCTCTCTGAAGGACATGGATAGGCGACGTTTTGTGTTTGGAACCTTCTTCAGTCTGAAGAAAGGACCCCGCCCGAAAGATCGCCTATCCATTTCCACCAGGGACGCTGCCTGATCCACTGAGTTACTCTAGCACTTCGTGTTCTACGCAAGATTCCAGCATCTGCAGTTCCTTGCATCTCCATTGTGCTGGTAACTGCTTCTCATTAAGTCAATAAGGAATTACGAACTGAATCCAGCTGCTCTACACAGATATCTGACATGCTTTCAAAATAAATGGGTAGAAAACAGATAGCTTTTGCATCGTCTACAGCTAGCAGGGTTTCCCTCTCTCTCCCTGGTCATGTTTGTGTGCTGTGTAGAACCCTGTGTGAATCTATCAGGAAGGATAAACGCATAAGAGGAGTGATGTTGCCAGGCAGTCGGGACACTTAGATCAAAAACTCCCTCTACATGGACAATGTCACCATCTTTTGCTTGGCTATAGGGTTGGTCCGCAGATTGATCAGCATCTGCAACGAGTTTGATCTGGCATCAAGAGTCAGAGTAAATCGCAAGAAGAGCAAGACCATGTTCTTTGGAAACTGGCAACCAACGTTCTGCCCCCTTCATCACCAGGTCCGACTACCAGAAGGTATTGGGGTTCCGGTTCGATGGGGTGGAGGCCTACAGCAAAAATTGGTTGGATCAGATAGCCAGGGTCAAACAAAGATTAGAAAACACGCTCCCTCTTAATCATTGATAAAATTCGCTCATCAGGTGCGAGAGGCTTTCGCTTTGACGATCATCTGGGCCGTTTTCCATTTCATCTAGTGATCAAAGATGGAGCAGGTCCAATGGATCACGATGCACAGACAATGGGGGGCAAAAAAGTGACCAACATCGCTGTCATCCTGTTGGTCACCTTCATACATGGCTGCATCAAGCTCTGTGTAGAGCAAAATCACGTGGGCACTCAGTGTCATTAAACTGCTGAGGTTCTCCCTGTAGGAAGGAATGGTAGACGCTTGTTTAAAACTGAAGATTAACACTAAAAGATGGAATAACTCAGCGGGTCAGACAGCATCTCTGGAGAAAAGGAATCGGTGACGTTTTGGGTCGAGACCCTTCTTCAGACAGGTTTTACCTGTCCTTGATACGGGAAGGATGAGCCTGGCACTGTTACCGCGCAATGTGCCAGTCAGCTGGATACTGCCGCACCACTCATCTTTTGTGGAATAGGTCTTCCAGACCAACACCTTAGATCACAAGCCGATCAGGAAGTGGTAAGCACAGAACATCCTGCAGGAATTGCAGAACAAAGAGTTGATGAATCCTCTGGGGTGGTTGCCTGAGCAGACTGCAGAGACTGCCTGGCAAAATGCCCAAACTCACCACAAAGGAACAAGAACTTTACTTGGTTAGCTGTCAGAGAGTGCCACCCAAGAAGATCCTTCCCGTACTGTCCAAGTCTTACTAATGATGCACACTGACAACTGCTATGGAGAGATGGTTGCCCAGCTCTTTGCTGAGCATGGATTTCTTAAGAGGGTCTGGAGAAGGATGCAAGAGTCCTTGTCACAGTTCATCCCAAGCAGCTGTGTAATAGAGTACTCTCTGATTTATAGGCTGTTCCCAGGGACACTTGGAGTTAAACATCAAGTGCTGCTGGAAGACCATTAATTTGGTGAAAGATGTTCTTTGATCTGCCCTAAACCTGTTGGTGTTTTTCCAGTAATCCCAGATGTCAAAAAAGGAAAAATTGCTGGCTGGTCTATCCCAGACTGTGGATGTACATTGTGAGAGATGCACTGAAGCTCAGTGCCGCGATGGGAAGGCTCTCTAAGGGTAAGATCATGATCTTGGGCCCTTCTGCTGCTGGACATTGAGTGACAGAGCCCGGTGGGAACATCCCACAAACGAGGAAAGGGATATTACTCGGGGAGGGAGGGGCACATTAGTGGCAATGGTGCCATTTGTAAGTAAAAATGGAGATGCTAACACTACTGAGTATAACGCTAGCAATGCTGAATGTACACACATTAACAATGTATGAAGAACTTTGCACGCTTTTTGTTTTCTATATATTTTTCACTACGAATAAAATTTATTTTTGAAATACAATACAAACCTTACCCTATCTGAGATATTCTCCTTGTTCTACACATTCCTCCCTCACTGAAAAACAAAGCTTTTTTTCTCATAGCCTGTTCCAATGAAGGGTTCTGGAGCTGAAATATAACTGCTATCCCTATCACAGATGTCCCCCTTAAATTAACTGGTCAGTAGTTTTCAGCTGTTTGAACAGAACAATTAAAAATAATTTGAAATTATGCATCTTTTAAATAGAGACTCAGGAGACAGCAGATTCAGAATGTTGGAACTACAATAAGCTGGGGGAACTCAGCAGGTCAGGCAAAGCCTATGGAGGGAAATGGACCATTGACATTTTGGGTCAGGACCCTTCAGCTGGACTGAAAGGAGTACAAGAGTCCCCTGACTCACAGTCTGAAGAAGGATCTCGATCTGAAATGTCACCTATTCCTTTTCTCCATAGATGCTGCTTGACCCGCTGAGAAACTCCAGCATTGTGTGTCTATCTTAGAAGTACAAGGGAGATGACCTGCATAAAGAGATGAGGGGTAGGTTGCGGGATGTCTTTTAAATAGGGATGCCTTTTAAATAATTGATATGACACACTGGTTTTCTGATTCAATTTCTTTTTCTAGTAAATTACCTCAATAATTGTTCTGCTGTATCTTTGCTAACATATCCTAATATCAGAAATCTCAGCTTTTCACAACAATTTTTGACGCATAATTATCACACCTGGAAGCAAGCCAACAGTTAAGTAATAAACCTTTTAATGCTTCTATTGTTGGACTGTGTTTTGGGGGGTTTTTGGGGTTGGGTAATTTGGGTGCCTGTTTAGTGCTTTTATTGTTGGACTGTGGGTGATTGAATTAACATTTTGTTCAAGATGGCCGCGCCGTTGTGTTTGGCTGCCTGCCACTGTATGTTTCTTTTTTTTCCTAGTCAGATGTGCAGCACTTTGGTCAACGTGGGTTGTTTTTAAATGTGCTATACAAATAAATTGACTTGACTTGACTTGACTTGCTACAGCTGAAGCTTATCACATATTTATCATTGCAACCAGTTTGTGACAACATGTCTCAGGCCTTCCAGTATTTCAATAATAACCCCTGGCACTTGAAATAGTGCATGTACTTTTTTGGGCAGAAATCCAGCATGAGTGCACAATCCACCACCTTTGAATCATGAAATCAGTACCTGGACATGTGGTGGGAAGCTGTCCCAAGAGCTCTCCTCCCCAGCACACTGAGTCCATAGCACAGAATCACCAACGGAGAGTCTCTCTCTGAAGACAAAGGCTGAAAATGTTCAAAAAAACAAAGCATGAGTACATGCATTGCCTAAGTTCACAAATTGCCTCTGCCTTGCTCTGCCACCAAGGAACATTTTAATCAAGAAAATATCAGCATGATGCGAACATAGAAAAAAATATGCCCTTCAATCTCACAACAGGAAATCATATCTTTGAGCTACACAACATCAAAACAGACAAGAAACACAAGTGTGTATTGTATTAATGGCCAATACTGTACTTCTCACCCATCGCCCATTTAACACAATCCAGTTTTAAACCTTGTCAATACATGCATCCACTTTCAAACGTAGGGTCTGTTATTTTTGGAGCCTTATTGCAATTTACATTGAAGTATTTCTTACATACTAAAGATGCCATTAGCCGTGAGGAAATATCTATAGGTTTTTTAATCCCCCCCGGCTACATAACTTTGTCCATGCAGTTTTCCTAGTGTCCAATGCATAGGGAACAAAAGTCTAGAAACCCAGTAAAAAAGTGAAGAGCAATCCAGTTAATTGACTTTCTGCCTTTTCCCTCCTCCCCTTACAATTGCTTGGTGTCAATATTTATCTAATTCAATTTTGAAAGCTACCACCAAATCTGCTCCCCTTGCCCGTCCAGGCAGGGGTTGTAGATCATACCTTTTCTCTTCGCGAAGAACAGTACTGGATCCAATTTAAGTAAACCCCACAGAAACTGTCTCTTGATACACCAGCTAGCCTGTGATCATAGTCCTCATCGATGTTAGGATTAAAGGTGGGATCCACGTCCACATAATTATGGCTAGTACATGCTCGAAGCCCATCCTGCATTGTTTCATTTGCAAGCCATTCCTCCAGCTTGGAAGAAGTTGCAACATAGAATAAGATACTCTGGAAGTGAACAAAACAACAGAAGGTAAAACAATTGCAGTTACATACTAGTAACCTTTCCCATAGAATAATAGTGACATCATTTAAATTATATTAACAACGATCATCTCAGATCAGAAAAACTCCAATAATCCAGCATCAGGGGCGACACAGTAGCACTGCGGTAGAGTTGCCGCCTTACAGCGTCAGGGACCCAGGTTCAATCCTGATTACGGGTGCTGTCTGTATGGAGTTTGTACATTCTCTCCGTGACATGTGGGTTCTCTCCGGGTGCTTGGCTTTCTTCCCACACTCTAAAGACTTGTAGGTTTTTAAGTTAATTGGCTTTGGTAAAAAATTATAAATTGTCCCTCATGTGCTACTGTAGGTCAGCATGGACTGGGTGAGCCAGAGGCCCTGTTCCCGCACTGTATTTCTAAAGTCTAAAGTCAATAGTTGCCATAGTTCAGAAATCATGGCGACCAACTTGCGCATTAGTCCAGAGAGTGGCCAGACGGAGCTGGCATGTAGCCAGAGCTGGATTTGGGGTCTGGCAGTCCCGAGGTCAAGACTGAGGGTAGGTTTGTGGCCAAAGCCATAGGAGTATCTTTCAATTGTACAGAAGATCTGCTGATCTGGACCCACCAAAATCACGAATGTGCTGGATATTCAATATTTAACCTTAATAAAGCATTGAAGTGCCATGGAATCCATCACCATATAAAGACTTAGCCACTTTGTTGATCCAGACTTATTAACTAATTTTATTCTATCTTTCCCATCTCCCACTATTCCTGTGTGCTCTGCTCCAAACAGCATCAAGGACCTTGCCAAGGATATCATATCATATCATATCATATATCTACAGCCGGAAACAGGCCCCTTCGGCCCTCCAAGTCCGTGCCGCCCAGCGATCCCCGTACATTAACACTATCCTACACCCACTAGGGACAATTTTTACATTTACCCAGCCAATTAACCTACATACCTGTACGTCTTTGGATGTTCTGTCTTTCAACAACAACGGTTTGGAGCTCTCTCAACACAGGCACAATTTAAAATATCTCAGCAAGGACCAGCTGGCTTGACACACATCACACTCCTTGTTCAAAGTTGCATGTTGTTGATGCATTGCAGAGTTCTTACAGTTCAGCTCCTGAATACCCCCATATGAAAATAATTACTACGAAAAGATTTTAAATAAAAATATCCAATGTCTCTATCTCTAGATTTAAGCTGTTAATTATTTACTTCCACATAGATTACGCTCTATTTTACTTTGTTCTCGAGTGAACGTAAATGTAAACATACCCAAAAATTTTTTACATGAGAAAGATACATTCTTGATTAATCCCTTTCATCTAAGTAAATATAGCTACAGTATTTATAAACTCAATGTTTACCTCAATTTTTTACTTTCATATTTTTGTATTTTACTTCAATTCTATGCTACCTGTCACGAGTGTCAGCACAAAACACTCAATAAAGCTTAACCAAATAGAGTGAAATGGATTCATTACTGCATTTACAAACCATTCATACAACCTGCATAATGTTAAATAGTTCAATGCAATTTGATATTTGTCAATATTAATTTGCAGAATGGTTGAATACTGTACCTTAACATAGTACGTTGTGAGTATTTTTCTCAGATCAAACACCTGCAGCATGGAAGCAGCACTATTATCAGTAATGCTGTAGCCCTCCAGCACATACTTGGTGACTAGGACTTCCCATGCGAGCCAGCGCTGACCAAAAGCGGCATTAAAAGACAACATGTGAGGAATGTGACCTGGCTCACAACAGCAGAATCCATCATCTTCCTCAACCCCTTCTGTGATTGCTTCCACCTCCCTCTGTTGACAGTAGGTGCCTGCAAGCAAAAGGAATGATGATGGCATTCATTAAAATAATTTACAGGTGTGCAGTAGAGAGAATATTGACTGGTTGCATCATGGCCTGGTTTGGCAACTCGAACGAGCAGGAACTAAGAAGATTGCAAAAAGTGGTGAACACTGCCCAGTCCATCACAGGTACTGACCTCCCCATATCTAAGCGATCTGCAGTAGCCACTGGCTCAAACAGACAGCCAGCATCATCAGAGACACACACTATCCTGGCCACATGCTCATTTTACTCCTGCCACCAGGAGGAAGATATAGAAGCCTGAAAACTATAAAGTCTAGTTTCAGGGGCAGCGTCTTCCCTATAATCAGCAGGCTATTAAAAAATCCAACCTCCAAATAAGCTCCAAACGACGTAGGCTTGGGGATTATTTTTGTCTTTGCACTATTATTGTTTGTTTATTAAATGCATTTCAGGACATATGACAATAAAACACTTGACTCAGTGTGGCACTCAATGCTGGCTATTTAATCAGATATGAAGTATAAAGCCACACTAACTCAAATCCTACGCGATAAACATACGTTCAAGCTTGCCATAAGGAATTAAATGTGGAACTGTAACTGGTAACTTCTTATCTGTTACACAATGCTACATTTGTCAGCCCTATTTTATTTTAAGAGCCTCAGTTTGAGCTTTACACACATGGTTACACTTTACTGGTTGACATGGTCTACATTCTGATTTAGTCTGGCCTCTTAACTAACACTGTTCTCTTTTAATATGGATATGAACTCAAATTATAGACCAAACATTTTTTTACACACAAAAATTATTGGCACTTCAGTTCTCAGATTTTCACGGGGATCACTCAACAGCACTCGTCAGGTGCAAATTAGAGTCTTGCTTGGAGTCAAGGTGAGTGAGGAAGAGGCAGGCACCAGGGTTATCAATCAGATTTGAGAGAAAATTTGGTGGGGGAGTGTAGTACTGTGGTGATAGATGGTTTCAAGTCACTGAAGGAGAACCCAGTTAGCACGTTTAGTTTAGCTTAGTTTACCGAGGTACAATGTAAAGCTTCTTTGTTGCATACTATCCAGTCAACGGAAAGACTATACATGATTACAATAAAGCCGTCCACAGTGTACAGATACAGGAGAAAGGGAATCTGTTGTAGTAGAGGTTTAGAAGAGTGGTTGAATGATTGCAGATCCTTTTCTGGTACCAGCTGAGACCAGCACGCAGAGAGTTAACTGGCTTCAGTGCCATATTATGGTTTTGCTGAGAGTACCATTGATAGATGCACCTCACATCATTATGAGCTTAATTTGCAAGGGAAAACACTAAAATTAAGTTTTTCATTGGGAATTTTATCACTTAATGCTTGCCTGATGCAGAAATTACACATGCGCAATTCATACTGGCCAATTGCGCTTCAGAGTGGCACTTTGGAAATAACTGATTTTACATGTGCAGAGGGAATAAAAGAGCTCAGTGTAAAATTTTCTAGGCCACTGATTTTTGTTTTATCAATTAGGAGCGAAAACCGTAGGATGTGTGCAAATGTAAAACATAGCTGGTCTCACCTCTAAACTCCAATCCCCGTAGTTGGTAGGTGACTAGGCCATTGCCTATTTCAATAAGGTGAACCAGTGCATTGAGGTAGTCAGAGGCAAGAATGAAGCAATCTCCAGTACTGAAATTGCCCCAGCGTCCCAACATCAGATCCCCACAGAGGCTGTGCTGCAGAGATCTCGTCAAATGCTCATAAAAGATGGAATTCAGGTTGTTGTCATCTGAGCCTACAAAATGTGATAGGCACTGTTAAATGCAATGCATCATAAGCTGCGCTTCTATTTCTGAAATCTTTCAAAAAGTTATAATTCTGTCATTGCTGCCCTGACATACAATCAATTAGCAATCTCACATTGGAACAAACATAATTAAACATATATAAAACTGGTACAAAAATTCTTGATTCATGTTGAATTAGGGAACATTGAAAGGCCAGAGATACCTGCAGGAATACCAATTATAGTTTCAAGCGATACGGTTCAGTTGTAACTACTGTGGGAATTGTAAAACAAATTTCCAATTTTTTCTGCAGTCTCATTATTTAGAAGCTTTATTGAAAGCACTTCCCATATTCTCCTTGTTTGCAATCAAAGCTATTTTGTTGCAGCAATGTGCAAAGGATATAAATAGGTGTGCAGATCAATAGCAAACGAAGATTATTGTAGAAAGGACTGCTGACGCAGAAGAATTTCCTATCTACCATTTGAATGAAGACAAGAACCAGTTTACAAGTGTCTTTGAGTTTTACATCTCTATGAGGTCACCTCTCAGCTTTCTGTGCTGCAGTGAGAAACTCATAGCCTTTCCAGCCTCTCCTTATAACTCAAGCCCTCAAGTCCTAGTAACATCCTGGAGAATCTTTTCTTGTACTCTTTCCAGCTCAATGACATTTATCCTTAAGTTTGGCAACCAATGCACAAAATACTCCAAATGTGCTCTCACCAACATCTTGTGCAGCTGTGACATGACATTCTAACTCCCGAAAGCATGACAAACGCCTTATTTCCCACCGTCTACCTGCTTTGCATCTTTCAGTGATATGGTGCTGCATCTGTATCACTTGTTCTCTGTTGCACAACACTCTCCAGGACCCTACCATTTACTGTGGAAGTCCTGCCCTGATTTGACTTCCAACAATGCATCACCACACATTTGTCAGAGTTAAATTCCATCTCCCATTCCTTGATCCACTTATCTGGTTGATCCAGATCTGTTTGTAAACTTAGCTTTTCTCACCATACACCAAACTACCAATTTTGGTTTCATCCACAAATCTAGTAACCACATTAATGACTTGGATGTACAATGTCATCCAGATCATTAATATAGATGACAAACAACACTGGACGCAGATTTCTGCAGCACACCACAACACTGCACCACCACCCACTGCTTCCTTCCACCAAGCCAATTTTGAATCCATTTGGCTAGTTGACCATGGAACCCATGTGATCTAACTTTCTGGACTAGTGTGAGCAAATGAAAAGCCTTGTTGAAGTTCACTGTCCTGCCCTCTTCCATCCTCTTGGTCACCTCTTCAAAAAAAAACTCACTAAATTTGTTAGACATGATTTCCCATGCACAAAGCCATGCTGTCTATCACTAATAAGTTCTTGCCTATCTAAATGCTGTAAGATCCTGTTCCTTCGAACTCCCTCGAGTAATTTACCCACCACTGATGTGTGGTTCACTGATCTGGAGTTCCTGAATCATCCTTGCATCCCTTGTTAAATCAATAGACCTCCTCCTCCTGTCACCCTCCTGTCCGGTGTGCTGCAGAAATCTGTTCTGGGTCCACTGTTGTTTGTCATCTATATTAAAGGCCTGGATGATCTTTAGCTCGCTCATAGCTAAAGATAATGCTACAATTATAATTGTAAATATCACGACTGTATTGTACTGTTTACTTTGTGAGCTTCATGTGACTTAGGAATTTCATTGCACCCTGGTGTATACGACATTATCTGTTGTAAATTATTAATCTGTGCAATATAACATATAACATATAACAACTACAGCATGGAAACAGGCCTGTCCGGCCCTACCAGTCCACGCCAACCATTCTCCCTGACCTAGTCTCATCTACCTGCACTCAGACCATAACCCTCCAATCCCCTCCTATCCATATACCTATCCAATGTGCCTGTTCTCTTGCACAATTCTCAAGTAAACCTGGTGATTATGATACATGCATTTTTTAATTATGACATTTCTGCGCTTGCAAGTGCAGAATTACAAGTATTAATATTTAAGACTGTCTTCCTTAATTTTCACTTTTCAACTATGAAATCCATCCGATTGCCCATCATGCTAAACTCTCTATGCAATCCTTCCAGCATGGCTCATAAAGAATGTTAGATGAGAAAACGCACATTGTACAAAAGCTCCTGAAACTCTAAGTCAGACTGACATCTATCTTATTATTAGCTTGCTTGGCACATCTGAAATCTTGAAAGAAAACAATTAAACAACATTTTTAAAGGATTTATTTATTAAGAAAAACTAATGAGAGGATTGACCGGCATTTGGTGAAGAATGCTGGGGGAGTCCAGAACAAGGGGCCAGAACAAGGGGCCACAGTTTAAGAATAAGGGGTAGGCCATTTAGAACGGAGATGAGGAAGAACTTTTTCAGTCAGAGAGTGGTGAAGGTGTGGAATTCTCTGCCTCAGAAGGCAGTGGAGGCCAGTTCGTTGGATGCTTTCAAGAGAGAGCTGGATAGAGCTCTTAAGGATAGCGGAGTGAGGGGGTATGGGGAGAAGGCAGGAACGGGGTACTGATTGAGAGTGATCAGCCATGATCACATTGAATGGCGGTGCTGGCTCGAAGGGCTGAATGGCCTACTCCTGCACCTATTGTCTATTGTCTATAATATAATACAAAGATTAATTAATTATTTTCAGAATGTCAACTTCCTGCGATTAATTGTGTTTGGGCAAGTACTGAGAAGAGAATAGAAAGGTACAAAACCTATGAAAATAATTAAAGAGAAAGAAGGGTTGTTGAGTGACGATGGTGTCAATTTATGAGAACATGGGTACTTAAAATAGGATACTTCTACAATTTCAAAGAAACTGGAAGTGATAGATGAGTCTGGCAGTGAAAGAAAAAGTCGGTAAAGAGGTAAATAATTCTGTGGTAATAGAACCAAATAACCCTTGCCTTGGGGCACATGAAAACTGTGCCAATGATATCTTTGAGGGTAATGGAAAAGACTGATTCAGACTATTTTAGATGCAATAAGGAGGATCTAAACTTGAGTAAAAAAAAACAAATAGAAGAGATGTCCAAGAAGATGGGAGGCGTGATCAAAGTGACACTCACCAAACAAGGAATTCATTCCAACAAGCACAACATGGTGACTTACAATGTGGCATTAGGTCAAAGAACTTTCTCCATTTTGGTAATGCATCTAAGTTGCAATCTTACATATGCACTCTTTAATCCAATATTCTTATTTAACTGCACCAGTCGTATTTATAGCCCAGGGTTAGCCACCATTGGAGATGAGATCAGAATTGCGCATTTTCTACTTAAGATCTTAATAATTTTCAAATAAATCTAACTTAGATTGAATTAGTCTACAGTGGATTTGAACTTTGGTTCCAAGGGCAAAATAAATATAAGCTGACCAGCTGAGGCTTCTAGGCATCTTTCTGAATGCATATTTAATTAATATATATATGTTTTTGAAAATTTCATTTCATCATAGGTTATTTAATGTACTTGGAATGAGATTTATAATTTGCAAATTGGGTGGCACGGTGGTAGAGTTGCTGCCTTACAGCGCAAGTGACCTGGGTACGATCCAGGCCACGGGTGCTTGCTTGTACCAAATTTGTACGTTCTCCCCGTGAACTGTGTGGGTTTTCTCAGGGACATCTGGTTTCCTCCCACACTCCAAAGACATATAGGTTTGGAGGTTAATTGGCATGATACAATTGTAAATCGTCTCTCGTGCATGTAGGATAGTATAAGTGTGCGGGGATCGCTGGTCGGAGCAGACTAGGTGGGTTGAAGGGCTTGTTTCCGTGCTGTATCTCTAAACTAAATGTTTTTACTAGTTTGATGAATGTACAACACGTCACCCAGCATAGAGTAATTCCCATACTGGTGATTATTGCTGGTAAAGATGATCCACTTCATTCAAGATTCAAACGCAAAAGTTGAAATGAGTGGGTTCCTCAATTACCCAAAGAAAATAAGCAGCCCCCCTTGCTCCTGTCAAATTATTGTGAAAATGTTCTACAAATTCAAAGGATCGCAAAAAAATATTCAAATTCCCCAAAAGCCTCAAAATGCATTTTCTAGTTCTTGAAACAGTCTTTACAACTGAAGGCCTCAAAACGTACCAAAGCATTATGTTTCTCCTAGATTTATTGCCAACAGAAAATACTTATATAGATAGAGGGTAATGCATCAAGCATAAATAACAAGATTTTTCATTTACGCGGCTTTAAAGTGCAATGTTAAGACATAATATCAAGAAACAATAGAAGACTGTTCACCATTACTGGGTATTAAAGATATCTGATAGAAATTTAAATTACCAGGTGACACTATAAGTTGCAACCCAAATGCATTCTCCAGTAATGCATTTTTTCTTTGTCATTTGGTGACATTACTGACCTGATGCAGAGAGAAGGAATTCCCTCTGGAGAGAAGGAATGGGTGACATTTCGGGTCGAGACATTCTTCAGGTTCTTTCTACCTGTTATGCTGCATTACTGCAGACTATTCAAATATACAGTAATTGCCATATTCGAAGATTTAGTTTGAGTGCATTGATATAGAAATCACTTCCTTAAAAATAATTATTCGTATCCTACCTGGATTTCTATCGAGTTGGGATGCCAACCTGGTATTTGAATGATCCACCCGCTTTGTGCTACAAAAGAAATTGAAGTTTTAATCCTAAAACCTGCAGCACACAAAATAAAATGGCAGTAGTCAACAATGGCTTCACAAATCAGTTGCATATATACCTATAAGATGGCTAGGGGTCTTGGTAGAAGGAGTGAGATTTATCTATACAGTGGCATCAGTACAAGTCTGGAACCAGAAAAGTGAAAGAGACAAACTTCCCCTTCTGATTCCAAGTTTCAAATCCAATTTGAATTGATGAGTTACCTATCTGCTGGCTATAAAGATCCTATACATGAAGAGTCACAAAAAATGTTACGAATGGCCTGACAGAAATTTGTCTTTGATTTGTCTAGACAATAATTAAAAAACTGAATGTAAATATCAGTAGGACAAGGAGATGTATTGGGAAAGGAGCTTTACAGTTCAGTTTCAGTTTAGTTTATTATCACGTGCGACAGGTACAGTGAAAAGCTTTTTGTTGCGTGCAAACCAGTCAGCAGAAAGACAATACATGATTACAATCAGTCCATTTACAACGTATAGATATACGATAAGGGAATAACGTTTAGTGCATGGTAATGGCAGCAAAGTAAAGGCAGCAAAGGATAGTCCGAGGAACATCAGAGGTAGATAGTAGTTTAGCATTGCTGTCTGGAGAAATAGCAGTGGTAGGTGAACCAAGGGGCATGGGAAGAGAGAGAGAGAGAGGAGGTAGGACGTCAAGCAGCAAGTGGAGAGTGGAGGAAGGGGGTCAGGTTAATAGACAAGACACGGGAAGGATGTCAGGTAAAGCGAAGAGAGTGAAGGATGTCAGGTGAGTGAAATAGAGGTGGGAAGGACAGATGAAAGGAGAGATTTTCTCAAATGATTTTCATAGAAAAGTTACAAAACTATGGATATTAAAATTTAATAGCTAAACAAAAGTACGGGATAATAGAAATGCATTACATCCATGGATTGGAATTTTATTGAATATCTAAATGGAAACTGCCTTCATTTTAAAGTGACATCCTACTTTTTCCCTGCACGTGCCGAATATGTAATCGAATATGTAATGTAATATATAATTTGAAAAAAAACACTTACTTATAGTCTCTTTCCCAGAACTTGACCGGTCGTACATATGAAGTAATGAATATTGCACTTCCAAGAAATGGGTTTAAAGGAGTTGAGAATAAAGCTGATACCATTGCCTGAACAAATAACATTGCTGAATCTGAAGCAAAGCAACAGTTAAGGAATGAAAAGCATATTGTAACTGCATCAGCTATATTGAAAATCCAAGAACAATAGCATACAAAGTATTCATTAAAATGTATCTTCACTGTGAACCTTTAAGCACATTTTGCTCAACACCAACTTTAGACTTTTCTCTAAGTCATGTTGACATGTATTTTTTTCCCAATTATTTTGGGTCTACTTGTACTGAAACAGATTGAACCCACTCTTAAAGGAAATGATAAATGCGAACTGAATTCGCATGGTAATGCCATTTTTTATTTAAAATCAAATTGGTAGCTGAATATTTTACAGTGTCAACCTGAATAAGACTTGAGACACATGAAATCACAAATGCTGGAATCTTGAGCAAAAACAAAGTGATGGAGGAACTCGGCGGGTCAGGTAGCAATTGCAGAGGGAATGGACAGACAACTTTTCAGATCAGGAAAGACAGGCAGGGGTACGGTAAAGTCTGGTAAAAATAGACACTGAGTTTGGATGTGATTAGATGGGTGGAGCATGTAATGAAGGCGAGATGTGAAAAGGAGACAGAAGGGCGTTAGATAAGGAAAGAAGAGGAGGTATGAAATGTAAAGCCAGAAGGGATATATATGGTGGGAAGGGGAAAAGGGGAAAATAAAAGGGAAATATAGATCATGAGGTGGGATGAGCATATAGAGGAATGGAAGGATTAGGGTGAATGGGGTGTTGGGAGATGGTGGTAGAAATGCTTGCACATTGGCTGGGGGAGATTTGGGGGGGGGGGGGGGGGGCAAAGGCACAGGTAAAAAAGAGGAGATTTGGATTTGGGTGGGGTGGTGGGGTTGGGAATATTTCATGAAATTGAAGAATTCAATATTCGTACCATTGGGTTGCAGGTTACCCAAGCAGAATATGAGGTGCAGTTCTTCCAATTCACATGGGGCTTTACTTTGGCATTGGAGGAGGGCAAGAACAAAAAGGTTGGACTGAGAACAGGGACTTAAAATGGATAACTGAGAACTCCAGCAGGCCTTGGCAGACAGAGCGCATGCGACTGATGAAATGGTTGCCTCGTATCCGCTTAGTTTCACCGATGAACAGGATGTCACATCGGAAGCACGGAATTGCAATAATCGAAGTTGACGAAAGGCTCATAAATCATTTGCTTCTGGAATTCAGTTTTCATACAATATAAATGTCGACTTAATTAGATTGTTTAAATAAGAAGTCTTGTTCTATTTCAATCCATGTATGCACTTCCCAGGTAAATTGCATGGATGATAGAATTCAACAGTGTGCAAAAACAGAATGCAGCAGACAGATAGCAAACAGGTTTTTGCGAATTGGTTTAAGAACTACTTTAAATTTCACAACATGCTGAGACAAACCTGTCTTTCAGCTTTGACAGTTGTAAATTGTCTTCAGGGCTTTTAAAGTTTAGTGAATTTTTGTTTTGACTTGTTCAGATTGAATTGCTACAGTCATTTGCGCTGTATTACAATTGGAGTTTTAATGACAAGCACAAAGAGAATCCACAATTGTTAAAACAGCCTGTAAAATCTTGATATCAACAATATTAATTATTCTCAATGCACGAGTAAAGGATACGAGGCACAGCAAAAGGCTGAGCAAAAGCATGAAACGCTGATCCCCATGTGATTTGCCAAGGAGCAATATAAGTGTACACAAATCTCAATTTATAGAAAAGCTCCCATAACTAAAACAAAACAGAAAATATTAAACATTTTTACATTTCAACCTATGAATTCACATTACACAACAACACAATACTTGTATGTAAATTCGCATGTAAATTAAGTACCGAGAGGCAATGCTTTCCTCCTTACGAGAAATAGTATGCAATACTGTGCAAACACATGAACTGCAGATAGACACAAAATGCTGGAGTAACTCAGTGGGACAGGCAGCATCTCTGGAGAGAAGGAATGGGGGACATTTCAGGTCGGGACCCTTCTTCAGACCCCTGACCTTCTGAAGAAGGGTCCCGGCCCAAAACATCATCCATTCCTTCTCTCCAGAGATGCTGCCTGTTCCACTGAGTTACTCCAATATTTTGTGTCTACCTTCGATTTAAACCAGCATGTGGAGTTCTTTCTGAAGTGTATAGACACTTCCTACCTGCTGAAGTGCAAACAAATGCCTCAAAGCTCTGGCCGGCAGTTCATTCTACAAGACAATGATCCCAAACATACTGCTGAAGCAACAGTTTTTCAAAGCTAAAAAATGGTCAATTCTTGAGTGGCCAAGTCAAACACCCGATCTGAATGCAATTGAGCATGCCTTTTATATGCTGAAGAGAAAACTGAAGGGGACTAACCCCCAAAACAAGCATAAGCTAAAGATGGCTGCAATACAGGCCTGGCAGAGCATCACCAGAGAAGACACCCAGCAACTGGTGATGTCCATGAATCGCAGACTTCAAGCAGTCATTGCATGCACCACAATTCCAAACATGACTACTTCATTTACATGACATTGCTGTGTCCCAAACATTATGGTGGCCTGAAATGGGGGGACTAGGTATAAACACTGCTATAATTTCTACATGGTGAAACCAAAATGTATAAAAATGGCATTTATTTAAATCTGACAATGTGCAATTTAACCACACGTGATTTTTTTTCTATTAGAAATCTCAAATTGTGGAGTACAGAGGCAAATAAATAAATGGGTCTTTATTCCAAAAATTATGGAGAGCACTGTGGAATCCTGCCTTTCATTCTATAATTTATAATGCAAGGAACACCAAAATAAATAACTGAACTGTGCAACCATCCCATCCCCACCAACTAGGAACGTTTTTTCTCTCTCAGTCAATGCTGGATAGTTTTGACTTGCATCGAATAACTATATTTGGTTCTTATAACATACCTTGCTGAATAGTATAGACATGAAGAAGAGATCCAGCAGCCGAGTTTCTGAAAAAGCTTTATAGTCAAAGGTGAAGAACAGCACAGTGAAAACAACTGTCACATATTGGTAAGTGGGGTTACTGTAAGAAGATCGAAGCAATTTCATTCCTGCGATGGTGATCATGAACGCACCAAACCTAAAGAAGAACACAGACAATACTTGAGAGTACCATACTTAACACAATCTTAAAGAAAATAATCTTAATGAAAAATAAGGTAAATAAATCCCCTTAAACCAGATATATCATCAGACAATGCAAGAGGTTGGGGAAAAAGTTACTGGGTGCCTGGCAGACATTGGCATTATCTTTAGCCAAGGGGGCAGTCTTGGAAGACTAGAGGGTGGCTAATGTTGCACCTTTATTTAAGATGGGTTGCAAGGCCAAGCTAAGGAACTACAAGCCAGTAAGTTGTTTACGGGAAGGGATTCTGCAGAAGAGGAACAACCAGCAAGAACTGATTAGGAATAGCTAGCAAGTCATTGTGCATGGGAAATCGTGTTTCATGAATTTGACATTTAAATTAAAAGAGAGTTCCAAGATGATTGGATCGGGGGGAGGCAATGGAAGTTAAACTCTAGCAAGGCATTTGGCAGGGTCACAAATGGAAGGCTAGTCCAAAGGGGCAGATTAGGTGGGATTGAGGGTCAGATGGCAAATTGGATTCAAAATTAGCTTGTTGGAAGGAATCAGAGGGTTGTTGCGGATGATTGTTTTTGTTATAGGTCAGTGATTATTGGGATGCCACGTGAATCTGTGCTGAATTTACTGTTGTTTTTCAGCTACATTAATGATTTGAATGAAATGTGTTTAATGTGGTAAGCAAATTTATGGATAACACCAACATTGATTGTATGGAAGGCTAGCTCAGTTTGCAAACGAATCGGAATCAAGTGGACCACGGAACGGTAGATGGAAATTAATTTAGGAAAGTGTGGCGTGATACATTGTGGCATGTTAAATCAGGGCAGGACATTCACAGTAAATGGTAGTGTCCTGGCAAGGGTTTGTAGAGCAGAGAGACTTAGGGGTGCAGGTGCACTGATCCCTCAAAGTAGCGATGGAGGTAGACAGGGTGAAGGTAGCAGCAATTGGCATGCTTGTCTTCATTGGTAACGATATTGAGTAGAGGAGTTGGTTCATCATGCTCCAGCTGTACAAGATGTTGATGAGATCATATTTAGAGTCTGTTGTGTAGTTCCGGTCATCTAGCTATTGTAAGGATGTTATCAAGCTAGAAAGTTTGCAGAAAAGAATCATCAGGATGTTACCAGGGCTTGGGAGTTTGAGATGTAAGGAGAGGCTGAAAAGGCTGGGACTATTTTCTCTGGAGCATAGGAGAGTGACTAGCTTCGGGAAAAAAACCTGGTCGGCATGGACAAGTAGGGAAGAAGAGACAGTTTATGTGCTGAATGACACTCCAGCTCAATGATTAGACAATGACAATCCTCTAATCGTAATGTTGTGCCAAAAAAGATGCACTGTCTAAAATAAATGTTGCAAATACCTCGCAAATTCTATTCCAATCTAGCATACACTTTTTCTATTTAATAGGATTGCTTATTTAACAATACGTGAACAAGTTTTGCACCTTTTTAACTTTTCAGAATCCCTTGCTGCCTGTATGCCTATAATGGTTACTGCTAATCAGATCAAAGAAACGAATTCCACAAGAAATAGTCATGATTCCACACTGAAAATTAGTTCAGGTAATTACATTACAGCAAATGTTCAAAGCTGGAAATCTAGGCAGGAAAAGGCCCCTCCTCTTATAGAATTCACAAATCACCACCTATGGAATAAGACATGGGATAAGAAAAAACAGTTCTCTCAGAATTTCTACTATTTTTCAACTCGTGTTGATTGATGCATTTGCATCACGGAAAAATTACAATTTACAACATTTTCCATGGTGCAACCCTCCCCCCCCCCCCCCCACCCCTGCCCCCCGGACACACAGAGGGTCGCCTGCATGTGGTGCAGCAAAACTAAAAAGGAGTAGGAACATATCAGTGACAGAAAGAATAATAAAGAGAAACACCTTACTCTGCGTCCAGTTTCTTTGGACTAGCTATCGTCTTTGCGCTGCTGCTCAGCTCATTGAGGACAATCAATGGGTAAATTACATTCTTTTCCACAAATAGCAGCCATACATAAATCTTTTCAAACCACATAACATGAGCAGCATCTGCAAGAAGAAAACAGTTAAGGGGCTTGCTGAAGATGTGCAGCCAAACAATTCATCATCGGATGGGGGTCGCTCTCCAATTATTTTAACAATTTATTTGTTGCACATCATATTAATAATCAGAAATACCTTTATTGGTAGTTATTGGACTATCACTGACATTTATATCAATCTTTTTACATACAGTGCATGCACATGGTTGAGAATGTATAATGATTAAACAAATAGATTAACAATTTTCTAATACATAATATTTTCAAAACAAATTAATAAAGGGATATTTAATTTAACAAGAATATGTAGCAATAAATGTGTTCTGTAATTTAAAATTAAACCTCTAAATGATATCATGTTATTTGGATTTTAATAATTACTGAAACGGTTCTTCTGATCTCATTTCAGTTGATAGGAACAGTCATAGCAGGTTAAACGTTCATGTTAAAATAAGAACTTAAGGCCAGGCAGCCTTAGCAATAAGTAAAATGAAGTCAGCATGTAGCAAAGCATGCTATTTTGCAGTGGCACATTGAGAGGGGCTGCTTTGAGATAGATGTAAGTACTGCTACTTTGTCAAAGTGCCGGCTTTGATGAATACCTGGCTTCAATGAAGAGGGTAAACAGAAACAAGGTAACATGTTTTGGATTTAGACACAAAATGCTAAGTAACTCAGCGGGACATGCAGCATCTCTGGAGAGAAGGGATTGGTGAAACGTCCCCCATTCCTTCTCTCCAGAGATGCTGCCTGTCCCGCTGAGTTACTCCAGCATTTTGTGTCTACCTTTGATTTAAACCAGCATCTGCAGTTCTTTCCTACACATGTTTTGGGTTTACTTCCCATTAAGTCTGGCAGATTTATTTTTAATATAGGGCAGTTATGGAAGTCCATGGAGTGGTATGTTCTTTCTGTAACAGGTGGAAAATCGGAGAAGCAGTCAAGTGTCTTGAAGATGACATCTGCTGGAAGTGTGTCCATGTGCAGCTCTTCTCAGGCAACATCGATTGAGTGGAGTGGTAGTTGGACATACTGAGGGCATATAGGAGACAGAGGGTTATGGACGGTAGTTTCAAGGAAGTGGCTACACCAAAGGTTAAGCCAGATGGGTGGCCGGCAGGAGAGTCAGGCAGGTAGTCCAGGTGTCTCCTCTGGCTAGTCCCCTCTCAAACAAATATACTACTTTGAATACGAGGGAAAGGAGGGAATGGCTTCTCAGGGTCAAATAGCAGCAGCAGCCAGGATAGAGGTACCATATCTGGTCACATCTGTGGGGCTAACACTTCAATAGTCGTCGGGTCAGGGTTCAGACAGGTGATTCTATCGCCAGAAGCAAGACTCCAGCATGGTATGTCGTCTCTCTGATGCAGGTTACTTAAATTTCACTAATATTAACTGGGACTTCCTCAGAGGCTAAGACGTGTCAGAGTATGCAAGAGGGTTTTTTGAAATAGTTTGTGGATAGGCCAACCAAACAAAGGAGCATACTGGACCTCGTATTGGGAAACGAGCCTGACCAGGTGACTGACGTTTGAGATGGAAAGCATTTTGGGAACAGTAATCACAATCCATCAGCTGTAAGACAGTTATGAATAAAGATTTCTGGACCTTGGGAGACAGTACTAAATTGATGGAGGACAAATTACAATAATATTAGGGAGGAACCACCGAGAGTAAATTGGGATCAGCTGTTGTTAGCTGAAGTCCACATTGGACGTGTAGGAGTCTTATGAGTCTTCAAAACCTATTTCTACTCCCTAGCGTTTGAGGCTCATTGAGGAGGCGCTGTGAACGTTTGCGTGCTACTGTATGTTTCATTTTTTTTCCATTTTTTTTCCCATTGGAACCTAATCAGATGTACAGCACTTTGGTCAACGTGGGTTGTTTTTAAATGTGCTATACAAATAAAATTGACTTGACTTGACTTATGAGGACCAGCTGATCAAAGTTCGGGACTGGCATGTTCCATTGAGGAGAGACAAGGTTGGCAAGGTTAAGGAACATTGGATGGCGAGAGAGATTGTAAATTTGGTCAAAAGAAGGAAGCTTCGTAAGGTTTTATAAGATTAAATCACACATGCAGGAGGTTTGTGCAGAAAACAGGAAGAGTTTAAGCAGGGAATTAGGAGGGCAAAACGTGGTCATGAAATGGCCTTGGCAAGTCAGATTAAGCAAATCCCAATGCTTTCAACACACATTAAAAAGATAGGGTATCTAGGGTAAGAGTAGGACCACTCAAGAATAAAGAAGGGAATTTATGTTTAGCGTCAGAGGAGGAAGGAGGAGAATGGGTTAATGAGGACAGTCAGTCTGGCTTTGTAGGTGGCAGATCGTGTCTTGTTAACTCAATTTAGTTTTTTGAGGAGTGAATAGGATGAATGATGAGGGTAGGGCAGTGGATGTTGTCGACATGGATTTTAGTAAGACATTTAATAATGTCCCTTGATGTAGGCTAATCCAGAAAATCAAGATGCATGGAATCCACAATCATTTGGTAGATTGTATTCAGAATTGGCTTGTTGTTTGTGATGCATTATACTTGACTTGGAAGAAAATGTAGATGGATTAGTCAGCAATTTTGCAGCCAACACAAATATTGGTGGAGTTTACGACACTGAAGAAAGCTGTTAAAGGACACAACAGGATATGTATCAGTTGCAGATATGAGCAGAGAAATGGCAGATAGAGATTAAATTAGGCAAATGTGAGGTGTAGCACTTTGGGAGGTCAAATGTATGGGGAAAGTATACAATTATTGGCAGTCCCTTCACAGCACAGATGTACAGAGGGATCTTTAGGTCCAAAAATTAGCAGTGCAAATAAATAGAATGATAATGGTGGTGTATGGTATGCTTTCCTTCCTCGGTCCGGGCATTGAGTACAAGAGTCAATAAGTCAATAAGTCATGTTGCATCTTTATAAAACTTTGGTTATACTGCATTCGCACTGTTGTGTGCTATTTTCATTGCCGGAATAATGTAGAGTTGTTGATTTCAGGGGTATTAGCTATATAACGAGGTTCAGCAATCTTAAATTGTTTTCTCTGGAGCATCAGAGGCTATGGGGAGACCTGATAGAAGTTTATAAATTTACAAAAGGCATAGAGAAGGCAGTCAGTCAGAACCTTTTTCCGAGGTTGAAATGTTAAATACTGGAAGGCATACATAGCTTTATGGTTAGAAGGGGAAGTTTGAAAAAGATGTGCCGAGCAAGTTTAAAAAAAAAGTGAATGGTATGTATCTGGAACTTTCTGCAGGGGTGGCGATAGAAGCAGATACAATAGTGATGTTTAACAGACATTTAGATAGGCATGTGAATATGCGCAGAATGGAAGGACATGGATTGTGAGCAAAAGAGATTAGTATAATTTGACATCATGTTCGGCACAGACACTGTTGGCTGAGAGGTCGGTTCCTGTGCTGGACGGTTCTATGTTCTATTTCACAATATTTCAGTATCTTAGTAAATGCTTGGTTGCTTTTACTGCAAAGCAACATTTGATAAATAACAGATTAGCAACAAAATCTCTGAATTGTTCATCGCACCTTTATGGACAGTCATAATTCTTTGAACATTGCATCGTTTTTATAGGAATACTTACTTCTCACTTCAAATTGATAGTACTCCTTGGTTTTCAGCAGTGGATGAGAAAAACAGTGCCAGGGGAGCTGCTTTCTGAGCTGGGGCAGCAGGTAATGGGTTAGAAGTCCCACTGTACCAACCAGGGCATACAGCACATAGCTGAGGACAGGCTGGGAGATGGCAGAAAATGGGCAATTAACACATTTTTTCCAGTACAGCCTAACAATGATAAATCACTGTGTGAAACATTAAGATATGTTAACAAAGTCATATTAATGCAAGGGTATTGCCATTATATTGGGGTTATTCTACATATAGAATTCAGTTTTGGGGCATAGAAAAGGAGTTTGAATTTCACAGAAACAAAAACTGCACTTTTTGGTAATCTGAAATAAATGCAGCATACACTAAAAACAACAGGCAAGTCTGACAGGCCTGAATAGAGAAATTGTGTTAACATTTGAGGTCAATGGCCTCTCCTCAAAACTATACAGGGTCTGCACTAAACTGTTTTAATATGCATTAAGAATTGAGAGGAGAGTTGTGACAGGGTGAACCTTGCAATGTTATCCATTTAATCATTTAGTTTAATAATTTGTGTTTTAGCCTGTCCTGCATCTGTCCTTTTTCTCTTACACTTCGACATTCATGATGAATTCCTTCCCTTGCAATGCATCTTAAAAATTGATTTAATTTAACTTTTTTTCAGATCTGATGAAAGATCAGACATTAAAAACACAACGCTCTCTTTATACAGATCCTGCCCGAGTTACTGAGTATTTTCTGCACATAATATTTTGTGTTTTACAGGTTTTGTAATGGTAGGGTACTCCATTGAAATTCATAAAAATGTTAAACTACTTGGGCTATTATTAATAGCTAATATTTTTTTCCTTTTTATATCCCAAGCAAATATTAATTTGATATTTTCTTGTAATCTTGATTTAACCGTAAAGAACAGAAACTAACAACAATTGTTCACCTAAAGATATAAATTGTTTAATCCCTGGATCAGATTAATCAAATGGCACTATATTAACAAACACTACAATGATTAAAAGGTAACTTCACTATTAATTAATGGACATGACAGCCAATGGGCAACTATGGTGAAAATTGCCAAATCTAAGATGAAATGCATTCTCTAAGCAAAATACCATTTATCCAAAACATTCATCATTTTGGACAATTGACAGCAGTGTCAGTTAGTTCTTGACATATCAATAATCCCAGATTTCTATGGGGAAATGCTGTACTTTGTGAAGAATTAAGGCTGTTGCACAGTTAATTCATACCTAACCAATTTTGTGGTAATTATGTTCCATACACAAATATGAAGCACCCTGCATTTCCATCTTAGTTTGTAGATCACTGTAGAGTTATTTTAAAAACATGTTCATTTGGGAAACAACACTCCTAAATGGTGAGATCTGGGGAAAATTCTGTGTCTATATAGTACATATAATTCCTCAATATTACAAATTACGTCTCTGATTTCGGTTTTACTCTTCATGCTCAATCTATCAGATCATTATTTTTGAATCAAGCAACTGTTAGGAATCAAGCACAATAGGAACCAGTGTGAAGGACCCGATACTAAACATCACCTATCCATGCTCTCCAGAGATGCCACCTGACCCACTGAGTCACTTCAGTACTTTGTGTATTTTTCTTTGTAAACCAGCATCTGCAGTTCCTGTTTATACAATAGCAATAAACTCTGCCTCACAAGCATGATTTAGTTTTGATGGAATTTCCATTAGCAGAATATAGACCATTCCACAGAACATTTCTCTTCCCAAAGCTTATTTTCTCTCCCAATTCTGTGCTAGTAGAGCACCAGCAATCCTAATCAATTGCACTGACCACTGGCCATAGGATTTTGGTTCTGCAAATGGAAAAGTAAAGCATTTTACCTGCAGGGCAATGAAGACAGTGCTGACGTGGATCGCAAAGTACAACACAGCAATGACTGCACAAACTATTAGGTCGGACTGTAACCGTTCATTCTAGAGGAAACAAAAAAAGAGTAGGTTTACTAGAATGGGCGGGTTGTCTTATGGGAAAAGGTTGGACAGGCTGGGTTTGTGTCCACTACAGTTTTTTAAGAGTGAAGACTACTAAAACATACAAGAACCCGAGGGGTGTTCACAGGATGGATGTGGAGACAGAGTGTATGTAAAGAGAATGTTTCCCCTAGTTTGAGAAACTAAGGCTAGGGATTACTATTTCAGAGTGTTAACATAGAAACATAGAAAGTAGGTGCAGGAGTAGGCCATTCGGCCCTTCTTGCAACACCGCCATTCAATATGATCATGGCTGATCATCCAACTCAGTATCCTGTACCTGCCTTCTCTCCATACCCCCTGGTCCCTTTAGCCACAAGGGCCACATCTAACTCCCTCTTAAATATAGCCAATGAACTGGCCTCAACTACCTTCTGTGGCAGAGAATTCCACAGATTCACCACTCTCTGTGTGAAAAAAACCGTTCTCATCTCGGTCTTAAAAGACATCACCCTTATCCTTAAACTGTGACCCCTTGTTCTGGACTTCCCCAACATTGGGAACAATCTTCCTGCATCTAGCCTGTCCAACCCCTTAAGAATTTTGTAAGTTTCTATAAGATCCCCCCTCAATCTTCTAAATTCCAGCGAGTACAAGCAGAGTCTATCCAGTCTTTCTTCATATGAAAGTCCTGCCATCCCAGGAATCAATCTGGTGAACCTTCTCTGTACTCCCTCTATGGCAAGAATGTCTTTACTCAGATTAGGAGACCAAAACTGTATGCAATACTCCAGGTGTGGTCTCACCAATGCCCTGTACAACTGCAGTAGAACCTCCCTGCTCCTATACTCAAATCCTTTTGCTATGAATGCTACCATACCATTCGCTTTCTTCACTGCCTGCTGCACCTGCATGCCTACTTTCAATGACTGGTGTACCACGACACCCAGGTCTCGTTGCATCTCCCCTTTTCCTAATCGGCCACCATTCAGATAATAGTCTGCTTTCCTGTTCTTGCCACCAAAGTGGATAACCTCACATTTATCCACATTATACTGCATCTGCCATGCATTTGCCCACTCACCTAACCTATCCAAGTCACCTTGCAGCCTCCTAGCATCCTCCTCACAGCTAACACTGCCCCCCAGCATTGTGTCTTCCGCAAACTTGGAGGTTAAGGTGAATTTTCTTTACTCTGAAAGTTATGAAACTCCAAAGAAGATGTTTTGAGTATGTTGTATATAACCCAAAAACAAAGCAAATATATTTGGCAACTAACCATAAAGTAGCATGTGGAAACAACTGTAGAAAATTTAAAAATGATTACTTACAACAGACTGCTTCAACTTTTCTGGTAGGGGATCTTTTACATCTGCTAGAGGGTCTTCGGGATTCTTATCATCAGTATTTGGAAAAAGTTTTGACCTCACTAAAGACCTTCAATTTCAAAATAAACAACAGTATAAGGGCATTTCCTCATTTCAGTTTTTCCTTGATATTAATTCCATTGTGAGACGATCCATTGTTCACTTCATATTGCCCCTATTCAGCTATCTACCGTTGTGCTTTTCTTTAAGTCTAAGGTTGCAAATGGTTAATCACAAGGGAGTATGTGCATCAGTAAATCTGCTCATCAAATTAATAAAATGTTTAATCATTTTTATTTGCATATATATATATATATATATATCAGCTTTAACTTCCAGGTGGAATGCTGTAGGAACTCAAGCAGTTTGACAATCAGAACTGGTTAGCAGAAAACTTAAATTATATTTATCATTTGGTTTTGGATCTTAAGGATAAGATAATATATTGCTTAATTGTCCATTCTTCATGTGGAAGTCAGTATAAATGAAGGCATGAAAGAAAGGCAAGCGGAGAAGCAAAGAAGAGAGAAAAAACATAAGAAACACTTTTAAAGTATTTCTCACAATCTCTGAATGTCCCAATTAAGCTCCATAGCCAATTGATTCATAGCCAATTAAGTCCTTGTGGAGTCACTGTCGCAATGTAATGTAGCAAAAATGGTAAATTTAGTTGTACAAAACCCCATAAACAATGGAAACAACCCAGATAATCTGTTTCAGTATTTTTGGAGCAGGGACAATTGTTTGCCTGAACAATGAAAGGACTTCCTTGTGGGAACATTTCCCAAGCTAGCAGGCTGCAATTCAATGCCCTTTCTCAAAAATACCAATTCCCATCACACAGCACACCTTAGTCCCCTACTAAATGTTACCCTTACATACATTACTTGATGTCCACAGAGCAATTACTGGATGGTAACCCTTGATGATTTTCTCCTCGGTGCATTGAAGTATATTTTAAGACTATGGGAATCTCCCTGTGCAACAAATGCAATTATTTTTTATCTAAAGCTGTCAACTATGAGTTTACAAGCATGAAAAAAAATTAAAGTGTGTCCAGTGTTTCAAACTGTTATATCTTTTCATCCAACCACCAAATTTTGAGGATAACATTATTTCCATTTCAATTGTTCTGCTGTGACATCCATATTGTCAGCACACTTTCTAAATAGTAATGCAGGCATACATCAATGATTTGGCCAATTTGGGATTTTGGTAGTATTGAGCTAGCAGATTTTCATACTATTGCATATTATTCTTATTAATACCCCAACACGTTTTGAATTCTCTTTATTTCAAAGTTACAGGATATTATTATTTATTTTCCAGGGAAACTGGTAAATTTAAAGGGACTGCAGGAACTGGGGCTCCAGCGAGTTAAAAGGGAGTGTAACAAACATCACGGTGTATCAGGTGCAGAACCATCATCATTTCTGAATAGTCGGGGGGATGATGAGTTATCAGAGTTTCAATCTACACATTCTTGGCAAAGGTAGTTCGGCTAGCTAATAAACAATTAACTTTTAGGATAACATGACAAAAAGATTAGGAAGTTAACTTTCAAAGACTGGATAAGCTGCGGCAGGCTTTCATGCAACCTCAAACCTCTCCAATATTTCTCAGCAGTTTCCTCCAGAGCAGTGGAATTTAACAGAACTCTTGTAAAATATGTTTACTACTCTCCATGTGGCGAACTTTCATTTTAAGCACTTTTCAGAGCGAACATCTTTGACATTAGAGAACATAGAACAGTAAAACACAGAACAGGACCTTCGGCCAACAATGCTCCTGCCGAACATGATGCCAAATTAAACTAATCTCCCCTGCCTGCATATAATCCATCTCCCTCCACCATGTTGTTGACCTTATGGCTGTGCTCAACTCTCATATTTACTTAACTTCCTTTCTGAATACTGGGAGTATTTCAATGATGCACCCCAAAACCATTATTTTTTAAAAAGTGACCACATTCCCATGCAACTAAGTGTAATGTTCTTGCTGGAAAATACAATATGACTGTAACTTTGAACTAACTTAAAAAGTATAAAAAAACTAGTCTAAACTACTACTTCTGTAATTCAATAACATTGCTTTTTGAAACAACGTGTAATATTCTTCCCTCCAAAGATAATTGCATAGGCACCGATCATCCTCCTGTGCCTCGTACAAGTAAATGCCAGCAGAATGTTTAACCACAGCAGTAGTTTTTGCTTCCCTCCTTGTCTGCAGATATGTACTATGAATGAAGATGGTTTGAAAGCCCTCAGGTGATTCCACCATTAAACTAGTTCCCAGAGGAGATGGTCACTCTGTACCTCCTCTCCTGAATCTCACATCACCTTTAACAAGATCACATAAGAGAATCTATGGCACTGATGAATAGAGACAGGTTGGTGTATATGCACAAGGATCCCTGACACTAACAGCATAGCCAGATAAGTGTTTAAGGAGTCAGATGGGGACACCTTCCTTCAACAGACAAGAAAAGAGCATGAGAAATGTGTAGATTTGGGACAAGAATATAAAACATCAGTTGAGCCATAGCTGGAGAACTGTGATTACAACTGCAATATGATTGCCATGAAGAGAGTGCATAATCATCAAGATGTTGCCCAAAGATGAAACATCTCAGAGATGAGGAAAGTTTAGATGGGCTAGTTTGTTTTTCTTGGGAGTGGAGAAGGCTAAAGAGTAACTTGATTGAGGTATACGGGCAAGGTACATAATGAGAAACTTTTCATATGACTTTAAATGAACTTGGTTAGATCAACCCTTCATCTTCTAAACACAAAGAAAGATCAACCAAATTTATCCAAGCTGCTGTATATCAAAAAAAACCCTGCAAATGCTGTAAGGGTCTAAAATCTGAAAGAATAGCTCTTTCCACAGATGCTGTCGTCAAATACACAGACTGCTGTGTATTTGTTTTCCTTTAGTTTTCTACTGACATTATTTGAACTTAAAGTAAACGCTTAATTCACTTACATTAATACACAGGGGTCGCTGCTTTGTCTGCTTAGATGATAGGAGACAGCAACCAACAGGCCACAAAAGACAGAGAAAAGAACTGGAATGTGTTGTGCATCCCAAGAATCCTGGAAGGTAACAGTAAAAAAATATTTCAAATCCCGAATGCGATAGTTAATTGCCGATTGTTTGTAACCGCGAACGAGGTTTAAGAACATCATGCGATTTAATTAAACACAAAGCATGGTGCATCAAAAATGGTCAAGCCTCAGTGGCATGATTTGCTACATTATGGAAGGCATCAAGGCCTTAAGATTCAATGTAAATTTAACACCATCCTAGTTAGGCAAAATCATCAGACCTTTATTTCTTCAAAAAAATAGAACAGATACAACAAAATGTCACAGAATCTTTGAAACTAGCACATTTAGGAATCTGGTTTATTTTCTTGATGAACATGTTGAGATCAATACAAAGTTTGTTTTTCACTAGTCTAAATCCTTCGCCCTACTTCTGTGGTTTGAAAAACCTCTCTGAACTATCTTTCTCTTACAACTGAAATTTTTCTTCTAGCTCTATTAAAATTATCCAGTTATCTCCTTACAACCCAATTTTTTCCAGAGCCGATGCACAGAATCACAAGAGGGTACAGAGAGTGGTGGATTCAGCCCTGACGATTACCTGCACTGTCCTTCCCCTCCATCATAAGCATCTACATGAGCCACTGCCTCAAGAAGGGAGCACCTATTAAGGATTCCCACTTATCACTATTACAATCAGACAGGTGGGACAGAAGCCCGAAGTCCCACACCACCAGATTCATGATCTTGTGGATGCCAGATTTGAGCTGCTAGGTCCATCCCATATTGCAATTTCGTAGTCCCACAGTATATCCTCAATTTGATGACAGCACTTTGTCAACATAAGGCCTGCATAAAGATTATTCTCACTGGTTCATAAACAAAGTAAAATCAACAGGGCATGCTCGTTGTAAGCACACCTTGTGAATGGTTTTGCATGTAGCATCTTGTTAAAATAAGAGTATTTTCCCTTCCAATTCTCATGGAATTCTTTGGATGGGAGGAATGATAAGAATGCTCCAGACTCTGTGTGGTCTGTAGGTCTGTGTGGAATCAATAGTGTTATTTTACCTCTGCAACTTGGATAAATCTAATCCAAATTGATTAAAGTCTGTTTTGTCTGGCGACTTGAAAGATCGTATTGAAAAGGAGTCGTAATGCCTCAGTCTTTCAAATCAATGCATCACTAAAATCTTCTTAATTTGGCAACGTCGAGAACCTTGTTCAGCGCTGGTTTAAACACATGTCACAGGATTATCCTGAAGTTGAAGTGCTACCTCTAATTACCTCCATCAGATTGAAATACCTTCAAAAACAAAATGAATAAAAGAATACCTACCCTTAGGGCACCATAACACAGCCCATATAACAAAGCTACAGCCAAGATACTACGAATGATACTGAAGAGTGACGCAAGGAGATTTGTGGTAGCTGAAAAATGTAAACAGAGAATTGAATACTTCCCTGTAAGAAAAGATCTAAAAGTTACACTGGCTACTTTGTTTCAAACTCATACGAACTTTCACTTAAACTCAATATATTTAAGATCAAAAGCAATATATTCAAAGTTCTGCTTAACCATGTTTCTCAAGTGAAGGGAACAGCCATACAGAATACCTATGCTCAATTACTACCTTCCTCCCACTACAAAATTGGTGCCATTTCCTTTCACCTTAATCTCATTCACTGTTCAAATTAAGCCCAAGGAACCAAAATCTAGGGTAATACTTCAGTACAGAAATGCAAAAGCTGCAAAAAAGCACCCAATATTAACCAAAATAAGTTTTTCCTGGTCAGATGATTGTAAAAAATCCCAATGCATTACTCAAAGAAGGGAGTTCTTCCAAAAATACTTAAATTAGGTGCTTTTGTTAAACTGGAGGACCATCGGTATTTATGTTAATAGAGCAATTAAAATCATGAAATAGGACACAGTAGACGGACATATAAAATAAAATGAAGAAATTCGGGATTGAAGAAAAAAAACCTCTCTATAGTTAAGAATAGGTGATTGATGGAAATATGTTTTATAGCCATGGGATAAGTGCTCCAGCATGACTACATGGGGACAGGGGACTGAAGAGGTAGAGCTGACACCTATATAGATTTCCAAATAATTGCAATGGATTGTGTCAATTTAAAGGCAATTTTTGAAAACATCAGACCAATGAAAACTACATATGGAGTTGCTCAAGTTTGTTTAGAAGGTGCCCCATACACAAGGGTTTATCTTCACATCAGATATCTGACCTAACAAAAGAACACTGCAAATATCAGAATACTTACCATTTCCACCAAAGACATGAATATCGAATTGTTCACAAAGATACATCACAAATGTATTTACTTGCGGAAGCAACCCAATGAAGAATATCACTGGGAAACAGAGAGTAAAAGCTATAAAGGAGAAAAGCATGAGTCAGTAACACAGAGAAAAGTATGTGTCAGTAACACATAACTGAAATTGATTATAGATATTAGACAACAATGGACAGTGCTTGGCATTCCACATACCCGCAAAGTAACCAGGAGGAAAACAAATCATTTCAGTTCTTGCAGTGAAGTTAACCTGTGTCGGTAAACATTTGGGGCTTTGGTCCAAATAGCATACATAGATTCATCTTTAGCACAATGGCATCAGATACCAAGAGTGTCACTAATAATCGAAACACTACCCAGATGAAGTCGTTTTGATCATAAAGGAGTCACATTTTACTGGAACTATTACTGACTGGATCTATTTCATTTCACTTCTTGAATCTCTGCTACTATTCTTCTCCATGGGCTACTCATCCCAACTCTTCCTTTCAATATTGCTTTTAATATATGCTTTTTAAACAACCATTTAATTCCTTTGATAGAATAAATTAATCTTAAATCCAATAATATTTGTTGACGAGAAGCCATTGTTCAATCAGTCACTATACAAAACAATTATTTTCTAGTCCTATATTTATATCACTTTGTAATCATCTTGCACACACCAGATTTCTTCTCACTGTGCTCACAAACAGGTTTCAATCCTTTATAAAACTGAAACTTATTTAAAAAAGAGTCATCCTTAGCTTCTCTTCAGTTAAAAAAAAAGGTAAAATTCAAGTCTTTCTTCATAATTTAATCGTTCAAACCGAATACCCTGCGAGAGATGATTCTATGCAGTACTGTCATCTTTCCCATTTCCGAGCACCTGGCACTCTGTCATCCCAACAGCACCGTAATAATTTGGACGGGAACGTTATTTCCTTACTTTTATCCTTAATGTTTATCGATAGAAAATCAAAGAATTTATGCCTTTTAACGATATTATGACTCTACTTTTTACTATCAACATTGTAAGATCAGGTCTTCTCCCCATAACCTTTGTTGGTCTTACTACTCAAGGACCTATCAATCACAGCTTTAAAAATACTCAATGATTTGCCCTCCACGGTCATCTGTGGCAATAAATTCCACAGATTCACCACCCTCTGACTAAGGAAATTCCTCCTTATCCCCATTCTAAATGTTTACCTTTTATTCTAAAGCTGTGCCCTCTGGTCTTAGATTCTCCCACTACTAGAAACAGCAGTGGGAGGTCTCTCTCCAAATCTTCCCATCTTAAAAAAATGACCCTCCAACGTGCACTTTTTCCCCTCCTTTTCGCTCATATTTTATTTATTGAACTACTTCCGCAACCCATTCCGACATACCAGGAAGAAAGGTCCCAACCATATATCCATTTCCCTCCACATATGCTGCCTGACCCATTGAGCTCGTGCAGGTTTGATTTTTTTTTTCCTCTCCTACTGGTAGTTTTATTAGTCCTTCTGCAGTATTGCCAAGATTCATGGTTACATAACTACACCTTCCCCCTCCATATCCCCCAACACATTAATTTGGTACCACCAGCAATTTCAACACTTTTCCCTAAATTCCTAACTCCGTTTTTCTTTCTTCATAGTCATTGTGATCTAGGAAACAGAACGCCTAAGGGTGAATTGCTGAATGGCATATAATTGCAACTCGGTTATGGTAAATACCTTTAACCATGTTTACAATGAATTGACCCTTTCAAATGACAATTGCTGACTTTTAACCTGCCTTGGAAAAAAAATCAATTTCAGTTTAGTTTAACTCAGGAGCAACAAATCAAATCTCATAATATGAGAAGACATTGAAAGACCAACATTTTGCACCATATTAACAGGGTTTAGTTCAGCACGACAGAAAATCTATTTAATAATGTCAATAAACCTCCAAGGTTTACATTTAAAAAAAATCCTGAACAATAGCTATTAAGGAATGTTACAATACTGGATTTACTCACTACAGCTTTTGTCTAAAGTACTTACATTTCCTATTCCTGTAATGGTGACTAAGAAACGTGGCTACAAAGCGGCAACCTCAGTCTATATTGTTCCTGTAAACCAGCAGGTTTCTTATTAGTATAGGGAATTAAGCTGTACCTAAACAAATGATCCATTTCAAACACTTACTATTCAATTCTATACTGACAAAAAAAGTCAAAGAACTGAGTTGGTAATGCAAGTCTATTTTCTGCATTTATGATGAATATTTGAATTTCATCCATTACTTTAAATTTTACTCGGATATTACCTCCTCAGTTAGGGGCCATTTTACATTAACTGTCCGTTCCTAGTGAGTATCACCAGTCTCCCTGTCTCGTCTTCTACATATGCTAGTAGCATTGTGCTCCAGTGTATTCTACATAAATAGCTCGTGAAACACATTACAAAGAATTTTACATTAAAATAAAAGACACGACATAGCATCGTGCAGCGTTGCCCCAACATTTTATCTGAGAGACCATTTTGCTGACAATTTTGTGAAGTGCTGACACAGCCAGTTTTTACATTGGCTCCGTCATCTAATCTCTCAGTCTTTACTCCACTTCTACTAAGTCAAGGCATTTTAACCCACTAACCCCAGTCCCCCACCCCTCAAACTCCGTGCACAGCACCTTTCACCCATGAACTCTAGTCCTCCAATCCCATCCTTTATAAGATATACCCACTTACTAAGCCCTTTCCTCATCCAGGAGTCTCATCCATTCCCAAGTCTAATGTCAGCCTCAGTTTTTAAAGAACTGTGGTGGTCATGCTGACAATGCAAATACAATGTTTTAACATGATAGAAAAACCCCAGAGGAATACATTCACTTATAATATGGGATTCATGGGCAAAGTTTGTTTGCATTATGGAAAATTGTGGTATGGACAATGCTCTCGGAACACAAACCCGCTGAAATGCCATAATAAAAGTAATAAGATTAAACTGGAACATTTTTATTGATATATCATGTATGAGGCCATTCTATGTATGCCATCTATTAATTGATGGAGTGCTTTCTGCAATATGTGTCAATATTAAAACAGTTTATGACATGTGGAAATAGGCATTTCTACACAGGCTTAATTAAAAATCCAACCTTTTCTGCCAAATAAATTATTAGCAAAATTATTCAATCATTGAGGAATGGGCCCAACTTGGTCTAGTATATTACTAAAACTTTTTGTCCGTGTGTTTGTGTGCACCATAACTTTGGTGCTTCGCACAGCCAAAGCGGTACACCATAGCGCCACAATTTTTGCACCACCTTACTCACCATTAACCTGGGCATAATGTCAAACAACTCTCATTCAAAATGAAGCTACATTTTTAAAGCTACAGACATTTTAAAGTTTAAAAATTCACTTTCTAACCCATTTCCTGAAACTCTTCAGCGTATGACGTCACAATGGGCCACGTTCGACTTCATTTGCTCCTCACTCGCCAAAACAAAAAGGCCACCGGCAGCACCGCTGCCTGCCCGCGCTCAGTCGTTCCCTCTCCCCTCTCCCCCAGCCCCGGCGGAGACTCACACGTCGGCAGGCAGCGTTGAACGCACAGGCACTGGTAAGTGCCTTTCGCAGCCAACGGCTCCATGGAATGGAGTGGGCGTGGTGGCCTAGTGGGTGGAGGGTGGAGGTAGGGGTGTGAGGAAGAGAGTGTGGGGGTGGGGGGGAAGCTAGTGGGGGGAGGAGGGGGAGGGAGGGGGGCAAGGGGGGTGGGGGGAAAGGGGCAGTGGGGGTGGAGGGAAGAGTGGGGGTTGGGGGGAAGGGAGACAGGGGGGGCAGGAGAGAGTGGGGTGGAGGAGGAGGGGAGAGTGAGGGTGGAGAGAGTGGGGGAGGAGAGAGTGGGGGAAGGGGGGGTGGGGGAGAGTGGGCGTGGGGAGGAGGGGAGAGTGGAGGTGGGGAGGGAGGTGGTGGTGAGGGAAGGGGGAGGGGGAATAGGGGTGTGGATGGGGGAATGGTGGTGGAGGCAGGGCTGGGGGAGTGGGGGCAGGAGAGATGGAGTGAGTCAGTGGGGGGAGGAGGGAGGGATAAGGGGGATTGAGTGGGGGGCTTGAGGGTGCTACACCAATACAGGAGAGACTCAGTGACACCCTCTCCCATTCTCTATTCCCCCTCTACGAGGCATGGGCCCAACGGGTTCACTTGGTCTAGTACTAAATAAATGTGATTGCTTCAAAACTTGACATGGAGCTATTCACTCACTGTAACAAAGTATATTATAATCTTTTTCATCTAAAGTGTGTGAGGCATACAGATGCTTACAAGCAAGCTTTCATAGATCAATAGCTAGTTTTATAATGTCCCCTTTGGGAACAATACAATTCCACGTTTTAAAGAGGAGCGTTTTTTATGCAAGTTATTTTTGTTAGCCAGAAATCCTTAATTTCTAAAAATAAACGTTATAAAAAGTGTGCACTCAATCAACACCATTTCATTCTGGTGAACATGTTGCCAATCGGATTAATTCACAAAATAAAAACAAAATATATATTTTTGATTGAGTTGAAAGGACCAGTTTGTAGATCAATTCATTGGATCTTCAATAGCTTGCCTTCGCTTAATAAACCTTTAAAAATAATTTTAATAGATTAAATCCTAATAATCTTTTGACACACCACTCCTTACCCATGACAAGATCCCTGGCAGATGCCAAAAGGAAAGGGCTGGTAAAAGCTACTCCATACAACTTAAATCTTGTTGCTGATGTATGTTTATTTCCATAATCCAACAGCCAGATCAAGCAACAGCAGATGCAGAAATAGACAGGCCTGCTGTAGGCGATAATCCGATTGTGGCCCTACAAGAAAGCAAAAGATTGAATGTCATTTAACTAAAGACAAAGGTTATTCTGTAGTACTGTTCTAAAACATAACTCACAGAATGCAAAGCCAATAAGACTTTAACCACGTCATCTGGTTGTAATCACACTGTACCCAACACAAGAAAATGCACAAAAGCAAAATACTGTAGATTCTGGAAATTTGAACTAAAATCTCAATGTACCGGTAATACTTAGTTCGACAAAAAGAGTTCATGTTACAGATGAAAGATCTTGCTTCGGTTTTGTTTTGCTTCTCTCTCAGATGCTGCTTAACCTGCAGGGTACTTCCAGCTTTCTTCTATTTTTACCATGGGGTGCACGAGGGCTTGCAGACATGAGCAGAATCCAAACAGATGGCTGTAGGTGCTCAGTGTTCTAAATGCATGAATCATTTGTATGTTGCAAGGGCAATGTAATCAGCATGGTATATATTTGTTTAAGAAATGTTTCCAAATTCTGGGTTTTTGAATGCTTGGAAAACAAAAGGGAAACTCAAGAGCTATAGCGAGAGAGGTGCATAAATATATACACAAGTTCCTCAATAATTTGCAATAATAACACTGCCAAAGATGGACCCTTGTTACAAAGTGTCACTGTGAATAATGAAAATATTATGATTTATCGTTAAATTATATGATAAAATTAAATTGATACATCAACTTCGAGACTGTCATGTATGGCATCTGTGTTCTGTGATTCTTTGAGACCTCTGGTCTGGTGACAATATTTCTGTTGCTGCTGTTGTTTTGGGGATAGACTGATGGGAATAACAGACAGTGTTCAATCCCAGCTAGCAACCATGCCAGTTAGCGGGCATGGATGATGCGGAAATTTTCAGACTTAGACTGAGGCACTGGTGTGCTCAAATGAAATACTAGGTAAAATTGGGGGGTTGGTCAGATGAGCCTGTATGCAATAAAATAGGTGGTTGGTTTCGACAAGTTGGTTCCCTATGTGACAGGGGCAGCTGCCAGACTACTTCAAAATCCACAAAGTTGGTGATCCTCTTCAAAAAACATGTCCCCACTACCTTGTTCTTTAAAGGGCGACACAAAATGCTGGAGTAACTCAGCGGGGCAGGCAGCAGCTACGGAGAGAAGGAATGGGTGACGTTTCGGGTCGAGAACCTTCTTAAGACTAATGTTAGGACAGAGATAGAATGTAGTCGGAGACAGTAAGACTGGTGGGAGAACTGGGAAGGGGGAGGGGATGAAGAGAGAGAGGGAAAGCAAGGGCTATTTAAAGTTAGAGAAGTCAATGTTCATACCGCTGGGGTGTAAGCTACCCAAGTGAAATATGAGGTGCTGCTTCTCCAATTTGCGCTGGACCTCACTGACAATGGAGGAGGCCCAGGACAAAAAGGTCAGATTGGGAATGGGAGGGGGAGTTAAAGTGCTGAGTAACCGGGAGATCAGGTAGGTTAAGGCGGACTGAGCGGAGGTGTTCAGCGAAATGATCGCCGAGCCTGCGCTTGGTCTCGCCGATGTACAGAAGTTGACATCTAGAACAGCGGATATAGTAGATGTGATTGGAGGAGGTGCAAGTGAACCTCTGCCTCATCTGAAAAGATTGTTGGGTTCCTTGGATGGAGTCGAGGGGGGAGGTAAAGGGACAGGTGTTGCATCTCCTGCGGTTGCAGGGGAAAGTAGTTCCCGGGGAGGCGTTGTTTTGGGTGGGAAGGGACAAGTTGATTAGGGAGTTGCGGAGGGAACGATCTCGGCGGAAAGCAGAAACGGGTGGAGATGGAAAGATGTGGCCAGTAGTGGGGTCCCGTTGGAGGTGGTGAAAATGTTGGAGGATTATCTGCTGTATGCGACGGCTGATGGGGTGGAAGGCGAGGACAAGGAGGTCTCTGCCCTTGTTGCGAATGTGGGCAGGGGAAGCAAGAGCGGAGTTGCGGGATAGCGAGGAGACCCTAGTGAGAGCATCATCTATAATGGAAGAGGGGAACCCCCATTTCCTGAAGAATGAGGACATCTCCGATGATCTAGTTTGGAAATCTTCATCCAGGGCACAGATGCGGCGTAGACGGAGGAATTGGGAGTAGGGGATAGTCTTTACAGGAAGCTGGGTGGGAAGTGTAGTCTGGACTCTAGATAACTATGGGAGTCAGTAGGTTTGTAGTAGATGTCGGTCAATAGTGTGTCTCCTGTGATGGAGATGGTGAGATCCAGAAACGGTAGGGAAATGTTGGAGATGGTCCAAGTGAATTTGAGTACAGGATGGAAATTAGTCGTGAGGTTGATAAAGTCAGTGAGTTCTGCATGGGTCGGAAAGAACTGCAGATGCTGGTTTAAATCGAAGGTAGACACAAAATGCTGGAGCAACTCAGCGGGACAGGAGAGATGCTGCCTGTCCCCCTGAGCTAGTTCTGCATGGGTGCAGGAGGCAGCACCAATGCAGTTGTCAATGTAGCGGAGGTAGAGTTCGGGGATCGAGCCAGTTTATGCCTGGAACAGTGATTGTTCGACGTACCCTACAAAGAGGCAGGCATAGCTGGGGCCCATGCAAGTGCCCATAGCTACGCCTTAGATTTGGAGGAAGTGGGAGAAGTCGAAGGAGAAGTTGTTGAGGGTAAGGACCAGTTCTGCTTGGCAGAGGAGAGTATTAGTAGACGGAAATTGGCTGATTCTGCGGTCGAGGAAGAAACGGAGGGCTTGTTCTTTAAGCTTGATGACCCCTGCCCATCATGTTTCCCTCTGTTGGTCAAAATTTCAATCAACCAATCAAGTTTTGAATCACATGAAACTTGCACATTTCACTCATAATATGAGGGCATGTTGTTTAATCCTGGAACGTGCTGCATGAGATGAGGGAATCAGATACAATTACTATTTAACAAGGATTTAGTTAGGACACCTAAATAGGCAAAACATGGGATACAGTCCAAATGGGATTGGTGTAGATGTGCAAAAATGGCAAATTGGATGTGATGAGCCGAAGGGATCATTTCTATTTTTTTTAAAAACTGCTGGAGGAACTAGGCAGACCAAACAGCATCTGTGGAAGGAAAAAAAACATGGTTGCCCTTCTGGTCAAGACCTGCACTTTGACCTTCCATTCCCTTCACAGATGCTACCTAGCCCACCAAGTACCTCTAGCGGCTTGTGTTTTTAAGCACTTCTGTACCATATAACTCAATGACAATGATCAGATGTGAGTCATGCTCCAAGCAAAGGATGAATTCATCGCCTTAGACCAGGAGATACTGCTTAAAGACACAATAATTTGCCCAGAGCACATTAGGAGATCGCACACCACTTTATCAAATCTTTCAGACAAGACCTAGGAGGGATCCCCACAAGACTGCAGACAACAGTCAGCACAAGATTGGGGAAGATATCTTAAGTCATGTGTAATAGAGCGAATTGCAATTTATATACCCAAGCATTTGGTGTATCTGGTTTAGATGCAAAGCAAAACTGTTTAACCCGTTCCAACCTCAACAGTACCTTCCAATTACATTTTCAGTCCCACATTAGAAATCCTAAGACTTTCCTCCGCATGATTCCCAGTTTGGTACAAAATGATAAAACAACTTTCCGTGCAGTTGTTTGTGGGGACCGAGAGATCAACATTGTGGTGACCAACATTGCTTAAAGGTTTCATCTTTTCTGTCAGATGACTTGCTGGAAACATTGACAAAATTTAAGCATTCATGCAGATCAAAGCCCATTGCCAAGGATTTCAACATTTACAGTTGAAAGATGGAACCAGCTACCACTAAAATAACTCAATGACTGGACAGAATATTTAAATGGTTTTCAGAACTAATGTTTAAATACAGAAACAGAATACCTGTATAGAAGTTTGAACTTGAACCCTTAAGACATTGTACTATTGCATGAGTTTTAAATGGACCCGGAACATAAGGAATACCTCCAGTGTGGTGTGCAATTGCATTTCTCAGTTTCTCAATTAAAATGTATTCCAAAAAAGTTTACCTTCATTTATATTTGTGTTCATGTACTTAATGTGGGTATAAATGTAGGAATAACTAGAATGTTCTCAACTTTTCCCATATATACATATAAACCTTGTACCTTTGCTTTCTATGTGTGGAATAATTTATAAAGAGAAACAAAAACAGGCATTTCCATATCTTTCACATTCTCACAATACATAAAGATAACTTATAATTATGTCACTTGTTATAATTGGTTTAATTTCAGAAAAGTAGAAGTCAATTTGCCACAAATAGCCATGCAACAGATAACTACATTTTAATCAGCAGTATGGTTTGAGTGAACAATGTAGGTTAAAGGTTTCAAAGGTTTTTTATTGTCACATGTACCAATTAAGGTACAGTGATATATGAATTATCATATAGCCATACAAAAAAAAAAGAAAAAAGCAACAAGACACACAAATATATAAAAGTTAACAAACATCCACCACAGCGGATTCCCCACATTCCTCACTGATGGAAGGCATAAAAATTCCAATCCTCTTCCTCTTTATTTCTCACGCGGTCGGGGCAATCGAACCATCCGTCGGGCGAACGAAGCTTCCGCAGCTGGCGGTCGAAACTCCCACGGCTTGGAGTTCCCGATGTTGGTCTCTGACCAGAGACTGCGGGCTCCATGATGTTAAAGTCCGCAAACACCCACGGTTGGAGCTCCGAGGTCGATCCCTGGCAAAGGGATCGCGGGCTCTGCGATATTAAAGTCCTGCAGGCTACTGCGGTGGACCTCTCCAGCAAAGGCCGCCAACTGCTCGATGTTAGGCCGCAGTGCGGACGGAGATATGATACGGAAAGAAATCGTATCTCCGTCGAGGTAAGAGATTAGAAAAAGTTTCCCGCAACACCCCCCCACCCTCCACATAAAACAAGCTAAAGAACACTAAAAACATACATTTAACACGTACTATTTAAACACAAAGAAGGAAAGGACAGACAGACTGTTGGCGAGGCAGCTATTGATGGCGCCAACCGGTGGTTAGAACCTTGGAACAATGACCATTATTCTTTGAGTAATGTTATAGGATATTTTTATTGGAATGACATCTCAATGCCTCATGGCAGCTGAAACCTTATCTCCACAACTATGTTGTACTTTGGAAAAGCATTGAAATGTCAGATCAGATTAAATGCTCAAATCAAGGAGTAATGTTTGAAGTGATAACATTTGAATTATAGGCAAATAACACATGACAAATTAGTTTATTTCGATCTTTGAATTTACTTGACTTCACAATCTAGCAAATTAATTAAAGGGTATAAAATTAGATATAACATTTACAAAATGAACTCAGAAGCACAGAATTCAGCTTCTACTGCATTGCAACAAGATTGTATTTTAAAACAGCAGGTGATAAAAGGAGAATAGCAATAAACAGGGTTATGGGTCACCCTAATGCTGTTTATGTATGGCACCAAAAGATTGAGATCTTCAATTGCAAGGTTCATACACAGCATTGTTAGGTTCTCCTTGTAACACCATGCTGGATCTATCAATGGTTTCAATGTGATTTTCACTACTGATATACTGCAGGTTTTTGCAGCTGCCAACATTTTGCATGGCAGGTTAAATCTCTGCAGCCATCTCTGAAAAAGGAAAAACTCACACCACCCTTCTACCCAAGGGAGAGTGAATGGATGCTTCAATAACAGAGAGATGGGTTGAAAAGTTGCTCAAGGCAGTCCCGTACGAGGTTGCAATGCACGAGCACAGTCCATGAATGGCTGCACTTTGGGAAAGTTTGCCATATAGGCCAGTGCTCTTGCCTATTCTGTCTGTTGCTCTTGGCTGCGAGTGGCCAAAATTTTCTCTTCGAGTTTGAGGTTTGGTTTACTCCCTAATGCAGTGGTGAACAACAAACTATGAGATCTGTACAGCTCAGAAGGAGCACCCTAATTTGATCCAGAAGGTAGGAAGCTGACAGTGATGAAGGATTTCAGGTACATTAGTCAGATTGTATATGAGGTCACAGCAGACCATAGAAGAATGTAGTTTGAATGCCAGCCATTAAAAAACACATTTTGAAGGGAAAGTGATGGAGGAGTGATTAAAATATGGCTGTTTTGTGAGTAACTAAGAGAATACATTTTTCACAGGGTTAAAAATATTCTTAAACATTGATTTCTTGCATGCTGCACAGTCTTAAAAGTACAGAATTAAATTACTTAATCATGTAATGGTGATGAAAATAAAGAGTTCTGATCTGAAATATTTAAAATATTCTAGAGCATATTCTATTTTTTAATCAGAACATTGATAGTTTTTTTCTGATGCTAACTAAATCTAGTATCCTACGATTTTGTGATTAAAAAGAATTAATATGCTTATTTAATTATTTAATTAATAATTAGCTCACTTATGACATGAATAAAGTAATAATATTTAAACCACCATGTTCAGCATGACAAGGAACAATCAAAATGAAGAGGTCCGACCCAAAACATCATCTTTCCATACCCTCCAGAGACACTGCCTGACCCACTGAGTTATTCCAATATTGCATTTTGATTGAATGAGTTAGTTGTTGGGTGTGAATTATTTATAGTTTTTATGCCACATTGAACATCTGAAAGGTACTTTGGAAATTGACATGCAGCAAAAAAAAAGCTACCTTGTATTTAAATCAGTATTGGGGGAAGAAAACCTATTTTCATGTAACCTCCCCGCAGTAATCAAACACCATAATTTCTTAAAAATACATCCAGCATTTTAATTACAATTGTCAATTGCAGTCATTGACAATCGATTGCTTCTATTGATACTTGTGCACCAAAACTATTGAACAATTTAACATACAGCCTTAAGTAATTTTAGCTTGTAAAAAACAAATAAAACTTAGTGCTATTCAAAGAGCTTGTGGCCAGGGTGAGAGGGGTCAGAGATAAAACTTAGTGCTATTCAGACTTCTTAGTCTGAAGAAGGGTCTCGACCCGAAACGTCACCCATTCCTTCTCTCCCGAGATGCTGCCTGACCTGCTGAGTTACTCCAGCATTTTGTGAATAAATCGATTTGTACCAGCATCTGCAGTTATTTTCTTATACTACTAGTGCTATTGAAAATGCCTTTACTTTTGGAAATGCTGCAGGAAAAATAGCTTTACTATCATGAGAATGAAACTCTCTATTCCCTAACCTCTTATCCCCATTGGCACAATTGGCTTTACAATGCAAATTTCTATTGAATGAGGTTTCTGAGGGACTATCGTGTAATAGCAGAACTACCTGTATTGTTTCCTTAATCAAATCACATCTGATTTCCTCAAGTCACATCTGTGGAGTTATTTAAGTTCCTTGGAACGATCATCTCCAGGGACCTTAAATGGGGGGCCACCATCGACTCCCCAATCAAAAAGGCCCAACAGAGGATGTACTTCCTGCGGCAGCTGAGGAAACAATCTGCCACAGGCAATGATGGTCCAATTCTATACTGCCATCATAGAGTCTGTCCTTCTCCATCATGGTCTGGTTTGGCTCAGCCACAAGCACGACATTCGGAGGCTGCAGCGAATCGTTCGATCAGTCAAGAAGGTTTTTGGCTGAAACATCCCCCCATTGACGAACTGTACATTGCAAGGGCCAGGAAGCGAGTGGGTAAGATTATCTCTGACCCCTCTCACCCTGGCCACAAACTCTTTGAAGCACTTCCCTCTGGAAGGCGACACCAATCTGTCAAAGCAGCCACAGCCAGACATAAAAACAGCTTTTTTTCCCGCGAGCAGTAGCTCTACTCAATAACCAAAGTCTGTAGCCTCCTTTTGCTGTGGTATTTTATTTCATTCACATGTTTAAACTATAATGTTTTATTCTTAATGTTTTATGTTTAATTGTTTACTGTATGTCGTGTTGTTACTTGCGAGCGGATCACCAAGGCAAATTCCTTGTATGTGTACATACTTGGCCAATAAACTTATTCAATGTTCAATTACATCATACTAAATCAGTGCTTGCTAGTAACAGAGAACAAACTTGTCAAAAAACAGATTAGTTAAACTTACATGTCTTGGAGAGGAAGAGTCAGGTTGGACACTCTAATAAAATGAAATGATGAAAATTGTAATTAGTTTCATGATTTGTTGGTATTTTATCATGTAATATTCTTCAACAATAAAACACATACCTTCAGAAGTGAATATTGACAGCTGGCAATAACCAGGCAAAACTGGAAGACCCAAATGTCTTTAAAGAATCCATCAATTAACAAAACAGATCCAAGGAAGGCAACAAGAATTGCCAAAACAATGGCCAAAACATTCTCCATGATTTCACGATTCCTAAGGACAAATCAGAATTATTATTCCAGTATGTTATGGAAAGTAACTCTAAATTAAGCAGAGTTTGAAAGTAGAACTGATCTGCTTCACACCGAATTATGTAAATTGTTAATTAATGTAAATACAACGGAAAATATACAGCCAAGTGCCACAACACCTTGAGATTGATTCTTGCCTTACTGATTTCTTGCTATTTCAATAGAGCCAAGTTTCAACTGATGCAGGAAATTTTACCCATATTTTTGAAGATTTGACTCCAGGATTCAATTCAATTTCCTGTGAAACTGCAAACCAGCAACACTAATCTGGATTTGCCAAATTAAATGATGAACGTGGCATAGTTCATAGAAACATATAAGATTATTAAGGGGTTGGACACGTTAGAGGCAGGAAACATGTTCCCAATGTTGGGGGAGTCCAGAACCAGGGGCCACAGTTTAAGAATAAGGGGTAAGCCATTTAGAACGGAGGAAAAACTTTTTCAGTCAGAGTTATAAATCTGTGGAATTCTCTGCCTCAGAAGGCAGTGGAGGCCAATTCTCTGAATGCGTTCAAGAGAGAGCTAGATAGAGCTCTTAAGGATAGCGGAGTCAGGGGGTATGGGGAGAAGGCAGGAACGGGGTACTGATTGAGAATGATCAGCCATGATCACATTGAATGGTGGTGCTGGCTCGAAGGGCCGATTGGCCTACTCTGCACCTATTGCCTATAATCTTTATTTCCTTTCTTACTCTGCTGTAAAACATCAATTTAAAAATTACAGACTCAAGACTGCTTTGACCCATGATCAGATTGGAAATTTCATCAAATAAAGTTCAAGCAACATTTCTGAAAGATTATCTTGCTTATTCGGGTGAAAGTAGGAAAGTTAACTGGGGTGCCTTTTCTTTCCCATATTGTTCCCTAATGCCTGAAGAGCAGACCACCTGTTTGCACATGTAACTGGAAAATGCTTTTAAAATGGAAGCCGAATGGCAAGATGTATCATTCTGGTGCCACCTACTGAGCTTTCAATTGACAGTATCCTCTGCCTGAAATAATTGATCTACCTTCAAGGCTTAGTGTTAAAGTTACTTTTTTTTGAGGCTGGTCAAGCTGATCTGTTGTTGAAATCAAATATGCAGAATCTAGATGAGACTGACTGCATGGTTCAACTGTGAAAAACAGGGAGTATGTAATCTGAAAGATGCTGAAATGGAATCAAAATTATTCAAATTGCAATGTAAAGGTGCCCAAAAATATTAACATATCTATCTGTCAATGGTCCAGAGTGCAGATGTTTTTTTCTTACCCCTCTGAACTTGTGCTTACAAAAGTCAGTTAAAAATGTATTACTTAATATCCTAATTACAGCTATCATATTCATAAGAATTTCAAATTACCCACTATACAACAAATACTAAAGGTCTGGAAAAAAACATATCTCAATCAGAGAATTCATGAGCTAGCACGACAATGGACAAGATTCTAATTCAAAGGGTACTCCTGTAAATTACAGCTTGTAAAGCAATAATACACCCAATTATTTAGTAATGCCTGCAACGAGCAATTAAACTATTTAGCAGTGGTTGGTGTCAAGTTGATCCTATAAACAGAAACAAAGCTTTAAATTACAGCAGAGTGCGAGATCCAACATTTCATTGCAGACTTAAAATCACACAATCGGAATGCTCAATTTGTTGGTCTGAAAATTTCTTTCCACCATTTATATTAATCAGATTAAAACCAATGTATTTAATAATAAACAAAAATTATAACTATTCAAATAACAAACACTACTTTGTAATTGATTTTCTGTGAATTTCATATCTTTATTTTTTTATTTTCATTGCATAGCAATTCCTGGTTTGAACAGACATTACATTTTGGAGACACAAGGAACTTCTGATGCTGGAATCTTGAGCAAAACACGAAATACTGGAGTAACTTAGTGAAGCCATTAGCATCTTTGGAGGGAATGGATAGGCGACGTTTTGGTTTGGGTTTCTTCTTAAACTTGGAAACTGGATATGTAGCATGACTAAAAATAGTTAGCAATCATGTATAGTAGGTTCCAGGTAAGATTCCTAACTTGTGAAGAATGAGCTCAAAGCCTGGATTTCACTGGTAGCACCTTAAGTTCAGCATCTGAGCTCCACAGCTATACTCAGCAATTCATCTAAAGAAAAGCAAAAGTTTGCTTGGAGATTCCCTTGGATCTAGAACCTCATTTATTTGATGTAAAATCGGCAAAAGAACAATAATTTGCAATTCATATTTTACAAATCATTTCCTCTGATACTGAGCTCTTCTTTTTGATTTATGGCAAATAAAAAAACCCCGGTTCAAACCTATAATAAACTTTGAGATAGGTAAAACGGTATTATTTTAAATAATTAGCAATCATAAAAAGTTCCAGATAAAACAATTCAATGTTAAAGTGGCTTCTGTTATTTTAATATTAATAATTTTTAATGGTTTGGGTTTGTTTTATTTTTTAAGAAAGATTTCTTGAATGCTTCTCAATGTTAATAGAATTTAGCTGCAGTCAACTTTAATAGATGACAACATTGGAGGCATGGCTTGTTCTCAGGCAACTACGTGATTTCAAAATGGCACTGGAGGACCTGCCAACCTACAGAGCCTTGTTGTTCAATTTTAGGACTAACTGGGCCAGCAAGAGCATCCTTCTAATCCTAAAAAGTTGGCAAATTAGGGAACATGGGCAGCGAAAGAGTTATCAAAACCTCACTCGGGAAATTCTGGGCCAACAAAAGATAAAGCACTTTCAAATGGTCAGTTTCTCTTGCCTTCAGACATAGAAATTCAAGTCAGACAGGATTTCCATTCTCCATTAAATATAGAAGTTGCCCAAGTGTAGATACCAGCTGAGAACGTTTTTTGAAGAACAATGATGACCTTCATAGATAAATAAACTGCTGACACTCGCTGTGTAAACTTTCACACAAGGAAGAGCAAATAAACCAGAGCAACAATGGAACTATATATCACTTTAAAAAAAGGGAGCAAAATAAAAACAAAGCTGTTTTCCATGTCCTGAATGTTTACTTTGTAAAAAAGCATACAAATGTGGCATTGAGTGAACATTTAGTTATATCTCATACCTATCAAATAAAGCCAAAAGGGTCAGGCGGTCAAAGTTCACTCCGATCCATATCTTGGGAAGGAGCCAGAACCGGTAGTAGTGCTTGATTTTCTGGGCCTGCTCCTGTGGTTGTGTGTGATCCTGTAGGTCTGGGCTAAGGTCAGTGTCCTGCTGCTCCAGGAGATCTGGATCCATTGTCAACAACCTGTTCAGTCGAATCTGTGGAAGAGACAACTGTAAGTGGGTTAAGTTAAAGAAGAGCTTGAATCATGCTAACATGTAAACTTGCACTCCATTTTTGATTTGAAGTAAGCCTGCACATTTAATTGAGTCACAAGAGACTGCAGATGCTGGAATCTGACGCAACAAACAATCTGGTGGAGGAATTTAAATGGGTCAGGTAGCATCTGTAGAGGGAAATGGACAGACGTTTCAGATTGACACCCTTCATCTGGAAAGAGAATGGAGAGATAGCAAATATAAAGAGGGGAGTCAGCAGGCTGGGCAAAAGCTGTCCATAGCCTCCTTTACTGCCAGGGTAAGTCCAAACACAAACGCACCTCGTATTCCACCTGTGTATTGTACAACCTGATGGCATGAACACCAAATTCTCCACTTTCAGGTAACTTGATCTCCCACTGTGCCCTGCGCACTTTTTACTTTCTCATTTTCTACGCTGGTCCTCTCACATACAACCTTCTGCTCACCCCCACCTGCCCATCTCCTCATCACCCAGTTCCTTTCCCCATCCAACCCCCTCCATTTGTTCATCACTCACACACTCCTACCACTAGGTCCCCTTATTAAGGGTCTCGACCCGAAACGTCACCCATTCCTTCTCTCCCGAGATGCTGCCTGACCTGCTGAGTTACTCCAGCATTTTATGAATAAATACCCCTTATTCCTACTGTTCCCATCTTCCAGTCCACCTGTCTGAGTTGGTTACAGGCTTCACCTTCCTTTCCTATCAGATTCCATCATCTGCAGCACTAGGTTCCCTGTACCTATCACCTCCCAGCTTCTGTCGTTATTTCCCCTCTTTCCTTCCCCACTGAATTCCATCAGCTCCCTCAGCTGAATCCATCTATCCTTTACCAGCTTTAGAGAAGCTGTGTAGAAATACACCCTATAAAATTGCACTATCCTGCACACTAGGGACCATTTAAAATTTACAGTGTAGCGGACACAGATTAACCAATTAACTTACAAACCTGCACATCTTTGGAGTGTGGGAAGATCCGTGGCACCCAGAGGAAACCCACACAGTCACAGGGAGAACATGGAAGCTCCGTTCAGACAGCACCCATTGTCAGGATCAAACCCAGGTCTCTGGCACTGTAAGGCAGCAACTCTACTGCGATGCAACTGTGCCACCCCAAAAAGAGAACTCTTGCCCAGACTGCCTCCGCACATCTTTATACAAACTACCTCCCTCTTCTCTTTCAATCGCAATGAAGGGTCCCAACCCAAAACTTTGACTGTCCATTTCCCTCCATGGATGCTGTTCAGACACTGTCTCCCTCCAGCAGATTGCATGATGTTGCACATTTAATTATTGGGAGTGCCATTTTGTGCCAAACTAATATGTTCCAGCAAAGCAGGCATTTTATTCTGAACTCATTTCCAATCCAAGGTTGATGTTAACCAAATGGATTTTTCATTTTGAATTATATTGAAATTCCATATTTGCACATTTTGCTCGATTATTTATTAAAACAAAGATATTACTGACAACTTCTAGACTGTGTTGTAAATGTTTCCAAAGAAAATTGGCAATTAAATATAGCTTTATATTAGATTCAGTGATGTCAAACAGGAGATACAATTTGCTTATTAACAGTAATCACGAACTATAATTAAGCAATACCAAATGTGTAATTTAACAATTTTTGTTTCAGTCAGGGTTTATTGTTTCAACATTTAGTCTCTTAACTCCTTTATGTTGTTGATAATCAAAAATCAAAATACAAATTGTATTCCAGACCTCTAACACACACTTATTTGATTTGAGGTTGATTATTCCTTTAGGACTAGTCTTAGCATTTAAATCTACCCCTAACATAGCAACGTTTATTGCACATCCTAGCTCAAGTATTCAGAAAATGCTATGTACAAATAAACACGTATATCTCATGATTGATCTAACTCGTTTTAAATAGTTTTGTATCACAAGATAACCAGATTGCAATTTTCTTTTCAGCATCAAGTCGATACATTTCTAACAAGTTCCAAAATATACAACAAACCAACACAATTTGATGTGAGCCACAACTTTATATCGAATACATACCAGATCATGTGGATAAAATCTAACTGAGGTAGAGCTTGATAGATGGGAATCTGTGTCCCTGCAAAGGGGAGAGAGTAGTTGGAAACAAAACTGCACTTTAGTTCATGAAAGCCATAAATCCTATGTGCTTTGCAACTGGTTAAGAGGATCACAAATTATATTTTGAAATGTTCAGCATCTAAGGTGACTTGCATTTTATAACCCCTTTTAATCTTGGACAACATCATAAATAACATACGTGTTTCAAAAAATAAAAGATTTTAATCTTCAGAGGATGTCACGTTAACAATTTGCAGCTGAAATGCTGAGCATCCTTTCAGCGATAAATAACATAACTTAACCTTCAATTGAACAATAACATTATTAAAAAACATCACTATTGCCCTGACCTATATTGCTACTTTTAAAACAAATAGCACTGGACACAACTTCAAGCAACATTCCACAAATTGAAAAATACAATCAGGTTCAGGTGACAAAGTGATTTAGACATGGTTCCCATCACAGCAGTTTTTACTTCTAACCAGCAGATCTTCATTTCTAACAAGCACATGTTACCTCTGAACTATTTCTCATCTGATGGAAAAATAAGCAACCCATCTGTTCTGCCCCACTGTTGAGATTAGTCGAGTTACAAAACTACACCAACACAGTGGTTGGAGGAACTGTGTGATTCTTCCATTCAACAGAAAATTATTAACTACAATAATAAGCAATTTTAAAAGGATTTAAAAGCTTTCAGGTTGATCACTTGCCTACAATGCCTTTTATAAATTAATTCTACCAGCAAAATAAATTTGTCGGTATGGGCAAGTTGGAACTATTTCTACGCTGTACGACTCTATGACCAAGAGCAGAATTGAGTTCACTTCCATTTACGTGAACGATCTTGGAATACCAACAGAAAAAAAAAATCTGGAGTTTATGTACTTAATCACTATCCAGAAAACCTTATAGGAAAGTGTGCAAAATTGGATAAGGATAAAGCAGAGCTTAACTGTGATTTCATTAACATCATACTGTCACATAACCTTTGACAATTCATTTCTGACAGTGCTGAAGAGAGCAATCCCAAGTGTAAAAAGTGCAAGACAAAGATCGGAAATAAAATATTAGCTTTTATCTCCATAGAATTGGAGGACATAAATGACGAAATGAAAGCTTTATTTCACAGAATCTTGGTCAAACATATCAGGACTACTGCAAATAATTTTAAGCACCATTCCTCAGGAAAGATACATTGGCTATTGTGGAAGCACAATGCAGATCCATTAGTATGTTGCCAATGTAGTTTAAAATGATAAATGATGAGGACATTGTATAATGTTGGTATGTAATCCCCTAGTTGAGAAGATGACAACTGTAAACCGATTCAACAGGATACATACAAAAAAGTATTTCCCCTGGTGAAGAAGCTCAGAGCTAGAGTATGTAAAGTTAAAGTTAAAGGTGGATCATTTTTAACTGCATCAGAAAACTCTTCTCTCCATGCAAAATGCACAGGAATCTAGCATTGTGGCAAAAGATTGAGTTTGCTGGGTTAATTGACATCTTCAGGAGTGAGATTGGTAATTTTTTTGTTTGGCAATAGACTGAAAGGAAATGAAGCCAAGGCAGAAAAAAGTGAAGTGTGGATCAGTCATAATCTAACTGATAGGTATCAAAGGGTTATATAACCTCCCCCTCTCCACATGTTCTAATACTGAGAACAACAAAGAAGGAAGCCATTTGGCACACTGGATCTATGTTAGCTCCCAAAGGAGCAATCCCATTATTTTCATCCCCCTCCCTTTTTCTCTTTCCAACTTATTTTCTCTCACACTATGACCTCCCATTTGATTCTTTTTGCCTTTAACCTCCACCAATGAGTCCACTCACACATCTTTGGGATATCGGAGGAAACTAGAGTATTTGGAGAACACTATTTCACGGAGTGAACGTACAATCTCCGTACAAATAGCTCCCGACATCAGATCAAACTAGAGTCCCTGGAATAGAGATACAGCAGTACTAACTTTTGCAGAAATGTCAAGACAGGATTTCCAATTCAATGAATAAAACCCACAAATTTTGGTTATGTGACCAGAACATTGCAGGCTGGATCCCCTAGAAATTTACATAATTTAATTCTGGCATGACACTGAAACAAGTGAAACAGGAAACTGTAGTTACTGATAAGCAAATCAGTTCCAATGTGGGAAATGTGGGCGGATGCATGGCAGATGCAGTTTAATGTGGATAAGTGTGAGGTAATCCACTTTGGTGGTAAGAATAGGAAGGCAGATTATTATTTGAATGGTGTCAAGTTAGGGAAAGGGGGCATACAACGTGATATGGGTATCTTAGTGCATCAGTCACTGAAAGGAAGCATGCAGGTACAGCAGGCAGTGAAGAAAGCCAATGGAATGTTGGCCTTCATAACAAGAGGAGTTGAGTATAGGAGCAAAGAGGTCCTTCTGCAGTTGTACAGGGCCCTAGTGAGACCGCACCTGGAGTACTGTGTGCAGTTTTGGTCTCCAAATTTGAGGAAGGATATTCTTGCTATTGAGGGCGTGCAGCATAGGTTTACTAGGTTAATTCCCGGAATGGCGGGACTCTCATATGTTGAGAGACTGGAGCGACTAGGTTTGTATACACTGGAATTTAGAAGGATGAGAGGGGATCTTATCGAAACATATAAGATTATTAAGGGGTTGGACATGTTAGAGGCAGGAAACATGTTCCCAATGTTGGGGGAGTCCAGAACCAGGGGCCACAGTTTAAGAATAAGGGGTAGGCCATTTAGAACAGAGATGAGGAAAAACTTTTTTAGTCAGAGTTGTGAATCTGTGGAATTCTCTGCCTCCGAGGGCAGTAGAGGCCAATTCTCTGAATACATTCAAGAGAGAGCTAGATAGAGCTCTTAAGGATAGCAGAGTCAGGGGGTATGGGGAGAAAGCAGGAACGGGGTACTGATTGAGAATGATCAGCCATGATCACATTGAATGGCGGTGCTGGCTCGAAGGGCCGAATGGCCTACTCCTGCACCTATTGTCTATTGTCTATTGAAATCAGAAATAAAAACGATATGCTGAAGTTACTGAGTAGATCAGTCAGCATCAGAGGAGCAAAACAGAATTAATGTTTCATGTCCAAAATCTAGCACCAAAAGTAGAAAAGCGAGATAAAGGGGTATTTAAACTTGCAAAGAACAAGTGAAAAGTGTGCGATAGTGTTGACCAGGTTTGGCCGAGTGGCACAAACTCTGTCAATGCCAACTTCGAGAAGAAAATAAACGCTGGTTAATCACTTCAAAGTGCAGCTTCCCGATTCTGCATTGGTGGGCTTCAAACAATCATTTACTTTAATTTACTATCCTAATCGAATATCTCCATCAACTATTAATATTGTTCCAACGAAGCAAGTAAGATTGTGAAGCAGCACCTCAATCCACCTTTCAGCTAGACATAATGCAACTTTCAAGATTCAGTACAGAATATAACAATTCAGATAACCAGCCTTTCCTGCTTAGGTCAGAACTGCCCGGTTTTGATTTAAGATCATTGACAAAACAGAACAGCAATTCTATCCAGTTCATTCAGAGATGTTTCAAAAATAGGATCTCTTAAAATCAAATTCTGTACACAGCACCAATGATTTTGTTTTAAATTGACTGAACAGGAGAATCTGTGATCTAAGTTGGAGAGATTCAATGAGTTGGAAAGATTCAATGAGACCCCAGTGCTTCTTTTCTCCACTTAAATTACTTACCATAAGTTGTTTGATGTCCTCCTTGCAGCAGTTTCGAAGTTTACAAGCGACATGTCACAGCCCCCTGTTTCATACAACTTGCCTGGAACAAGAACATAACAACATAAGAAATAGAAGCGGGAGCAGGCCAAGTGGCCCCTTCATCCAGCTCTACAATTTAAGGTTGTAGTTAACCCTGAACCTCAACAACCCCTATTTCAAAACTCAATCAATCTCAGACCGTGGAGGTAGATAATCCGAAGATTTACAACCTCTACAAAGAAATTACTCATTTCAGTATGGAATGACAATTTTTTTGTTCCAGATTCTCCAGAGTGAAACCAACAAACTCTTTGTATTTGTTAACTCCTCCCAGAATCTTTAATGTATCAATTAGATTATTTTAAACTTGTGAAAATAATCTAGTCATACAGCCTGTCCACCAAGGATAACTTCACAAAAGCCAAATGGTACCTCCTCAAAGCAAGTTTATCCGTAGGTATAGAGACTGATGGCACACAGTATTCCTCATGTGGTCTCATCAACAGAGTGTTCAATAGAAGACTTTATTACTTGTCTTACAACCACTTGGCAAAAATGTCCAAAATAAAAAAGCACCTTCCTGCCCATTTGCTGTACCTTGATGTCAACTTGCTGAATTTTGTGAACCAATTTATCCAAATGCCTCTGCACACAAAGATTTATCATTTCAAAGTCTATTCTAATCCTCCGACTAAATTGAATAATCTCCTATTTCTCCACATTATAGTTTAGCTGTTGTCTTTATGTCCACTTACTTAACCTGTCCCCAATTTACTGCAATCTTCACAGACCACTCGCCCACCCATCTGTTTTGTCAGCAATCTCTAGCAGATTACATATTGTTTTTGTTATTAAGAATTGTAAATAACTAAGAGCCTTGTGATACCTATAAAGAACAGTAATAAAATTGTTTTTTAAAACGAGTTAATAGTACAAAATACACAAGGAATTCTTCAAAATTATTGAAGTCAACCTCCTATTCCTCCACAACAATTTATAACAAATATGTCATCTTATAAATTGACCCATTGAGAACTATTGTACAGTAAATAGGTGATTCAACATTCCTGACTTTTCCTTCATATTTCTATCTCTACCAATTCCCAGGCACCTTTCCAAGGTCATTACCTTTGAAAACGCAGAAGAAGCAATTAATGGCTTTAACTTCTCCCTTCACACTGTCAAGGGCCCATAAGACCTTCCACATGAAATAGTGATTTACTTGCTTTACATATTTTATTTCAATATAATTGTTCTCCCTTTTGTGCAAATGCTGCATGATTTGCTGAGTACCTCCAGCGTTTCTGTTTGTATCTCCAACTCCAAGTTCCACTCAAAGATTGAACTTTTACAGATGCTACATGAGCTATTTGCAATACTATTTGTAATTTTATTGGTGATTTCAATAATAATATCTTAATGTATTAATGGCTGCAAAAGTTTCAATAAATCTGTGCTGGATAGGAAAATACTTGAATTTGTTCTCGTCCAATGTGCCAGAAAGAGGACACATAAAATACCTGTGATAAACAGGAACTTCAAATTTCCCACCCATAACCGTGGGCACATTCTGGACCTTGTCTGCTCCACTGGACTAAATCTACATCACCTCTCTGGCTCCGACCCCACCCTCTCTGATCACTTAGCCATCACCATGTCTGTCAACATTCCCACACCAGCACCAAAGCAAAAACGCAAAATCAACTTCCGTAAGCTGAACTCTGTTTCACCTACCTCGCTCTCATCCTCCCTCTCTGAAATAATGTCCGCCTCTCCCTTCGTTGACCTCCACAGCCCATCTGACCTCACTGACTACTACAACCGCACTCTCTCCTCCTGCCTCGACCAGCTTGCACCTATAAAAACCAAAACAGTTTCCTTCACCCACTCTGCTCCCTGGTTTACCCCTGAACTCCGCATGATGAAAACTCATGCCCGCCAACTTGAAAGACTCCGCAACAAAACAGGTCTCACAATTCACTCCCAAGCCTACAAAGACCACCTGCAGCACTACAAAGATGCCCTCTCCCGCGCCCACTCCACCTACTACTCTCAAATAATTCACTCTGGCTCCGGAAACCCCAAAACACTCTTCTCTACAATAAACAAACTCCTCAGCCCCCTGGACACCATCTCCCAATCATTCACAGTTGACAAATGCACCACTTTCCTTTCATTCTTCCAAAGCAAAATAGACAACATCTACAGCACCTTAACCACCAACGCACCTGCTCCCCCTCAAACCACCTGCCCCCCCTTATCCTGTCAACCCCTGCCTCAGTTCTCCCCAGTCTCCACCACCGACCTCTCTGACCTCTTCACAGGAATAAAAACTGCCACCTGCTCTCTGGACCCCATCCCCTCCAGCTTTGTCAAGGCCTGCCTTCCTGCTCTCTCTCCACTTATCACTGCAACAATAAACTCCTCCCTGTCCACTGGCATCGTCCCGCCATCCCTCAAAATCGCTGCTGTCACCCCCATTCTGAAAAAACCTGGTCTAAACCCTGACACCCCAAACAACTTCAGACCAATCTCCAACCTACCCTTTCTGTCCAAAGTTTTGGAACGTGCTGTAGCTTCCCAACTCAAACACCACCTCTCTACCAATAACCTGTATGAAACTTTCCAATCCGGATTCCGCTCCAACCACTGTACTGAAACTGCGCTCCTCAAAATCACAAACGACATTCTCCTCTCCTCCGACGCTGGCAACCTCAACATCCTCATCCTACTTGACCTCAGCGCCGCCTTTGACACCATAAATCACTCCATTCTCCTCACCCGACTTGAAACCTCCTTTAACATCACCGGCACAGCCCTATCCTGGTTCAAATCTTACCTCTCTGACAGACACCAGTTCATCTCCATTAACAACTGTAAATCCCCCACCGCTCCCCTCCCCCAAGGTGTCCCCCAAGGCTCAGTCCTTGGCCCCCTCCTCTTCATCCTCTACCTGTTCCCCCTTGGTCAATTAATCCGCCGTCATGGTCTCAACTTCCACTGCTTCGCCGATGATATCCAGCTCCTCATCTCCACCAAGTCAATCTCACCCACCACACACTCTACACTGACAAACTGCATCACTGAAATAAAATCTTGGCTTCAATCAAATTTCCTCAAACTCAATTGCAACAAATCTGAAATCATCATCATTGGTCCAAAAACGCTCACCAAATCCACCCAAAACTTCATCCTCAACATTGATGGTCTCCCAGTATCCACCTCCCCTCACATCCAGAATCTTGGAATCATCTTTGATCAAACCCTCTCCTTCGACAAACACATCAAACACATCACAAAGACAGCCTTCTTCCACCTCAAAAACATTGCCCGTCTCCGTCCATCCCTCTCCTCCACAGCTGCAGAAACCCTCATCCACGCCTTCATCACCTCCCGTCTGGACTACTGCAACAGCCTCCTCTATGGCGCACCCTCAAAAATCATCAGTAAACTTCAATATTCAAAACTCCGCTGCCCGTCTACTCACCCACACCCCGATCCGTGACCATATCACTCCCGTCCTTTACAAACTCCACTGGCTCCCCATCCCCCAGAGAATCCAGTACAAAATCCTCCTCATAACCTACAAAGCCCTCCATAACCTGGCCCCATCCTACCTGACCGACCTCCTCCACAGGCACACTCCCACCTGCACCCTCCGCTCTGCTGCTGCCAATCTCCTATCCCCCCACATCCGGACCAAACTCAGATCCTGGGGGGACAGGGCTTTCTCCATCGCTGCTCCCACCCTATGGAACTCACTACCCCAAACCGTTAGAGACTCCTCCACACTCACCACAATCAAAACATCGCTGAAGTCTCACCTGTTCAGTACTGCCTTCAACCATGAAGGTCACCTCACCTTCTGTCTCCTTTCTCTGTTCGTTTACTTATTTACTTATTTATCTATTTATTCATTTCCCTATGTTCTCTAAATCTCTGTAAAGCGTCTTTGAGTATATGAAAAGCGCTATATAAATGTAATGCATTATTATTATTATTATTATAAAGCATGCCAGGCGTGATTAATAAAAGCAAATTTGTGCAAATAAATATGGATATTTGATACATGTCTGAAATCTTCAAAACATTATAAAAAGTCTCATAAAACACCAACAAAAAAGTCACTGCTCATGTAAATGGAAGAATGGCCTACACATAGAAAGTAACGTATGATTAAATGCAGCCAAATCATATGTGCACAAGTTTAACACAAGCTTGAAAGAGAATATCAAAATAATAAGTACATGGAAAAAATGCAGGAAATAAACCATAGACTGTAGACATAGACAGTAAACAGGATTGTGTAAATAAGTGGCAATTGCAGAAATATGGACCCTTGAATACACAGAATCTTGTGAAAGAGCCATTACAGGACTAGCATATAATTTTTGTTGAAATGCTTTGAATGAAAAAGCCCATTAATGCTTAAATTTAGGGATATTAATTTCATTAATAATAAAAAAAATCATAACTTAAGGAAGTTACTTGTCTACGGTTTACACCTACTCTTTCAAGAGTCATCGCAAAAACAGCATTGAATCTTGATGCTGCTGTGTCACATTCTAGGATTTGGATTACAAAAGGTCTTCTGCAAAGTAGCTTGCCAGCAAAAGAAGTCAGATCAGAACAGAAAGGCAGTGACCTGAAAAATGCAAGTCCAGGATTTAAATTATTTAACTCACGAAAAACATAATTAAGTTTAAGTTGTCTATGACCTGGAAGGGAGCTAACAACATTGGTAAGTAAATTGACTCAAGTTCTGTGAGAAGAAATGGGTGACGTTTCGGGTCGAGACTGGGTCTAAAGAAGGGTCTCGCCCCGAAACGCCACCCATTCCTTCTATCCAGAGATGTTGCCTGTCCCGCTGAGTTACTCCAGCATTTTGTGTCTATCTTCGGTTTAAACCAGCATCTGCAGTGCCTTCCTACACATCGAGTTCTGTGACTCTGTGGTTAATATAAATTCTCAAAGAGGTGATATTTTTTGTTTTTGTTTCCTGTGCAAATTTAAGAACTAGGAATTTAGTAAGTGAAAACTGACCAGCACTCTTATCACTCTTCCTAAATAAAGTAGTTAGTTGGACAGGCTGTTTCCAAAATCTCAGAATTTTATCTTTACTCGCAGGTTAACCATATCACAGATGTGGATAAAGATGTGCTTTATAACAGAGGGTTTAAACCAATTCCTAGATAAACAAAAGTTTTAAATGAAAGTCAACAGAAAAACTATAGTCTCTTGTGTTTATTTCAAGTCAATTCAACAAAGCTAACTGAACCATAAACTGTACAACTATATTTTTGGTCAGAGGATGATTGTCAACAGTATATCAGATCAATAGTTCAGAACTGCTACAATTCAATTTAACCATTCCATTACCATAAGAGGACAGCAAAGTAATGCAGCCACGAAAGCTGCAATCTCACAGTTGACTCACAGTGCCAGAGACCCAGGTTCAATCCTGACCTTGGGTGCTGTCTGTGTGGAGTTTGCACATTCTCCCTCTGACCATGTGGGTTTCATCCTGGTGCTCAGGTTTCCTCCCACATCCCCAAAACAAGTGGATTTGCAGGTTAATAGGCCTCTGTAAATTACCCCCACTGTGCAGGTAGTGGATGAAAAAGTGTGATAGCATAGAACTAGTGTGAACGGGTGACCGATGGTTGGCATGGACTCAGTCGGCTGAACGGCCTGTATCCATGTTGTATCTCTAAACTAAACACCAGAGTCTGACCCAACCTTCCGTGCTGAAAGTATGGAATTCTCATATTCTCCCTGCGACTGCGTGGATTTTCTCAAGCTGTTCCAGTTACCACCCTCATCCAAAAGTCAGGTGGGTTGGTTGGTTAACTGTCAAGTGTAAATTGCCCAAAGTACAGTATGATTGCTAGAATTAATGGGAACGTGGGGAGAATCAGTTACAGTGAACATTTGCGGGGATTGTTCCATGAGCTGGCGTAAAATGCCAAATTACCTCAATCTATGTTATAATTAAGTTTGGAGGTTAAGAAACCTCTTTCCTAGTTTTGTTCCGAAGCAACACTTAACTGCACTGTCACATAATCTTGTCAGTTAAGTTTTACTTTAGAAATTCTGGGCAATCTTTCCATATATAAAAATGTGGCCATTCATATTAAAAATATTTCAATTCACGTAGGAAGCATCACGGCAATAGCTTTCTCAATCAACAACACAGGAATAACATCATTTTTGGCGAAACGAGCCATTTAGAGCACAAAGTATAAATGTCAGAAACTTGAAAAAGGATAATAACACAAAGAGGTCAGCCAGGTTTTTAAAATGCATTGAGCCAAAAAAACTTGCGTTATTGACTGCAATGTGGTAATTATCTCTTTCTACCTGGCAACATGCAGTCGATTTTTGTAAATGGTCAGTTCTGTACCAATGATTTTTAACGTAAAGGCATTAGAAAGCAATCCTTGAAACACAAGAGTAACAGCAGCACGAAGCACGAAAGTCCATTGGTAAGTTCAGGTGATTTTTGTTGATAGCATTTTACATCCATCTAAGATGCAGAGTACACCGACAAGAGGACCTGAAAAATTGCCAGGCCTTTCAAAATATTTTCTCAGGTTCACCTTGATATAAAATTGTTAAAAAAACAAGCAAAAGACATTAATCGGCTGGGATTATCAGAATGCATGCCCTTCAGCCCAAAGAGTCAAGATGATAGAAAGGAACGATTCAAACAATGTAAATGTACTTTCCTGTCATAATTTCAAAATCATTAAAGTTCTTTGAAGCAATATAATCAGTACCAATATCAAACAACGTAGCAGAACCACTTAATTCAGAGCAATGTTTGCAAAATAGTTGACACAAACACTAGAAATATGATAACAAGAATATGTTCACGTATTAAAGAACATAGAACTCTATATCTTACAAACGAAAGCCTACAATAAATACACTATTAGCTTAGATTGAACTTGTCCACCAAGAGAATTGTAACAACCTTGTTGCAAATCTATACAGCTAGTTCCAAAAATTGCAACCACGTTCAGTTATCCTGCACTTTATGAAAATAAACACATCTTTTAGTTTTAAATACATAAAATAAACAAATCTTAGGGACTGAGTTTTGAATGCTAAGGGAATCAGAACAAATGGAGAACGGATAAGAAAAAGGGGTTGAGGTTCAGGGTTATCTGCAAACATAATTAGTGGTAGACTGATGTCTGAAGAAGGGTCTCGACCCGAAGCGTCACCCATTCCTTCTCTCCAGAGATGCTGCCTGTCCCACTGAGTTGCTCCAGCATTTTGTGTCTACCTTTGATTTAAACCAGCATCTGTAGTTCTTTCCTACACCTTAATGAGGGGGTTGGCTTCAATTATTTTGAAGAATTCCTGGAGAATTTTGTACTATAAACACATCTTTTACTTTAATTTTATCTTAAGGATATGTAGAGGACATTGATCAAAGTGATCTGATACTGAAAGAAAAGAAAGCAACTTATTTGGTGAATACCATGAGTAGTTATATGCACCTTAGTCTTCAAACTCATCCTTTCTTTTGTCAACTGCCATTCTATTCTATGGAGTTTTACAGTAATACATACTTTTATGATAAAGAAATTGAACAGATGAGAATAATTTTGAAGCATTCCCTCAAAAAAAATAACATAATTTGGAGATAATGGTCAGGAATAGTACACAAATTGTGAAAGGTACAACGTGAAAAGAATAGATGTGGATGGGTCCTACTTATCACTCCTGCTCTCGGGTTTTACTGTGGATTCATAAGCAGACACCAAGCAGAAACCAGTTAATTCCCTTTGGGAATGAAGAGTGATAAATCATGGATGGTATCATCCTGGGATAACTCATACACAGCTTTTATTTTCCATCTTCAAAGTGGACATACCTCGAAGAGAAATCACAGTGGAGCAACAAGTAGTGTAAGAAAATAACTGCAGATGCTGGTACAAATCGATTTATTCACAAAATGCTGGAGTAACTCAGCAGGTCGGGCAGCATCTCGGGAGAGAAGGAATGGGTGACGTTTCGGGTCGAGACCCTTCTTCAGACTGAGAAGGGTCTCGACCCGAAACGTCACCCATTCCTTCTCTCCCGAGATGCTGCCCGACCTGCTGAGTTACTCCAGCATTTTGTGAATACATTTTTTTTATTTTCCATCGTCGGACTGCTAATTTAGTCACATTGTTAATTTGGTCACCTGCACCATCTACAGAAAACAATACATGATACCTGGCAGCAGAGAAAATAGCAATAGAACAGAGTAATATTTTCTGATGTTTTAAATATTCATGGACCAATGACTAAAACAATGGCTCATATGTATTTTTATACATGCATCTTTAGCAAAGCAAGTCAAAATGTGTTGGGAATCAAATCAGACATAGTTTGCGGCATGAACTGGACTGTAAGAATGGGTCACCTATGTTATAACATACAGATAACTTTAGTTATAACTGCCCACTGGGGGTGGGGGCGAGGGATTCACTCCAACCACATGGTGGCCATTCAGTGCAACAACTAGTTGCTTTCAAATGCAAAGCTCTTTGTAACAGCTAAGAATTTATTTTAGTTACTGCAAGCTGTTTGTAACATTGTTTAATAGAGCAACATTCAAAATGTTGAGTATCATTGCGCAATTGCCGATCGAAGCAAATGCTTATCAATTTGTTTGGCATCCCGTAGTGCTACTAGCAGCCTATGTAGAGACAGTGGTGATGATTGCAGTACGGATGCTTCGTTCGCCATAACTAAAATCCGTTATAAAGAGGACCATAATATCGACAATAGATTGTATACTGCAACCACTTTTGAATGTGGTTTTAATGGAAAGCCAGAGTATCACGTTTGCCAATACATTAACTCTTCTTTGTCACACAGAGGTTCATTTGGTGCCTGTTTCATCAAAAGCCTTAGAACAAAGGAGAACTCTCCTTTCACGCAGTTCCACACAAATACCCATTAATTTGATATAACATTCTTTTTTTATCATTTTCCTATTAAAAAATTCAAAATAACAGTCAATGACCACCTTCTTGGTAAATAACAAAAAGGAAATTTATTCAGAGATTTGAAGTGGAGTTTATACAAAGCTCTCGTTGCAACAGAGTGGGTCACTCATTCGGGGTGCGGAGTGTTTTTTTGTAGACTTATGATGTCACCTTAAGGAGAATAACCAAACAGGAAAACATCTCTGGTTGCTTAATTGCATCTCAACATTGCTAATTTGAACTGATGCCCACAAATTTAAAAATTGATCCATGAAATATAATTTCCCTGCCAGGGTTAAAAGCAGGAATTTTAATGGAATCGAGGAGGGACAGAAAGCAGATATCCAATGCAGCAGCAGTGTAGAAACAGGAAAAGTTAAGCATCGGGCAGCGAGCATTTTCATCAGTATTCGGTGTGCAAACCTCACATTCTTTTTTAATCAATCTGCAGACTAAGAAAATATAAGATGACTGTCAGAGATGAATATTTTTTATGGCCTTAATGCACTGGTAACGAGAAAGCTTAAGAGGGGGTCAATGACTCAAAGTTTCCAAAGAATTTGGTATATCTACATCAAAGCAAATACTTCAAAGAAGCAAAAAAGGAGATGGTTTTGGGATGATCATTTCTGGTTGTTGAAATGATTCAGTAAATAGCTGAGCTTTTTTTGTCAGTTGTTCCAATTAGTCTATGAAGAGTAATATGGCATTTGTTGGTGGACCATGCCCTGACTTCAGATCTTTAATACAAAACAGAAATTGCATCCTATTAGAAAAGATTACAAATGTAAGAATGCACAAAGGCTGCGCACAGAGGTCTTGCTGCAGGAAAATGAACAGATGGACGAGGAGCGAGGGAAGGGTTCCCAGTTGGAAACCATGTCCACAAAGAGTTTGTAGAGAGTAATTTAACCACCTCGAGTCAATGTGGGTCGACATGCAAGCCTTTCACTTCAAAAGCTCATCCACACTTAAATTTATCATCTGTTATTACCACAAATAAAACTCATTCCGAATCTCATTCCCAGACTCACGAGAACAATATCAATTTTAACAGTAGCCAGGCTGCCAGTGCAAGTTAGGTGCATTATTATCCTGTGCCCAGAAAAAGATACAAATTGCATTCAATTATATCCAACAAATGCATCAATTTTATCCTCAGGATTTCCAATTATTTTTTTAATGAATGTGACGTACAATTTGAATTTGCCAGACAATTTGAATAGGTCATTTTGGATTATTGGGTAATGACCACATCATCAAAATCAATGGAAGTTAGAACCTTATTTTTTAATCTTAAGCAGCTCATTTCAAGGCTGGAAAATTAACTGGTGGGCTGACAGAGAAATAATGTGTTAATTGACTTTATAGTTTCAGTTCTTTAAAAATGTTTGGCATTATTAAGATGAAACTGAAGACGTTGAGTAACTGCTTCCCATAATGGGGATGGTTGCGAAACAAGCTCCCACACTTTGAGGATAGGAAGTTAAAATGAGGATTCAAATAAGATACCAATGTTCGATTGTTGCTACAATCGAACATTGGTATCTTATTTGAATATGCTCTATTTGCCAGATCTTTGCCCATTGTGAGAAATGAGATATTGTCTTTTTGTTGTACATAAATAAGGAAACACGTGATCTAAATTGCAGAGTTGAGGTGAAAAAAATCTTGGTGCACCAGTCCCTAAGTTGCAAAGGCAGGTAGTCAAGTACAGCAAGTGACTGTAAAACTAGGGAGGTTGTGCTTCAGTTATACTGTGCATTGGTATGATATTATTTTAAGAAGAAGTTGATGTACTATTGATGACGAGGTTGTTGAAACAGGTACAATAGCAGCATTTAAAAAACACTTGGACAGGTACATGGATATGAGGTTCAGAGAGATACAGGTACAAAGTTTAGAAGTATATGTGCCAAACGCTGGCAAATTGGACTAGCTTAGATGGGATATCTTGGCTGCCGTAAATGAGTTGGGCTAAAGAGCAAGCTTCCATGCTGTATGACTTTTTAACTGTAGATGAGGTTTTAAATGCTATGATGCTTTGAAAAAGGAAAATGCTGCTAGCCCAGATGGTATGTCCCTCCACAGGATTTGCGAAATGGACATTGAAATGTTAACTGGACATATTCTTCCTAGCTTTGAGGTGGCTAGACTCCAGCTCTTGTCCTGAATAGTCACTTGGAGCCACGCCACAGTTGGCAAATCCATCAAACTGGTCTCCCAAATGTTTGTTCATAAGTAAGGGCTATACATAAGTTATAAACTACGGTGACTTGTGTGGGAATGCATAAAACTGCCTCACCATTTCCTTTTCTCGTGGAAAGATATTTTGTAACCTTCCTGAGATGTACTCCCTTGAACTGAATATGTTTACCATGCTTGTTGAATTCATGTTGTCAACTCGCACTCCGATCCTCAGTGCACTCACCTCCACATCCCAAACAGGATTTGCTTTTGTCCCCTCTGGATGTAAGCTGAGCCATGCAACACTTTCACTGCCCTGGAGTCAGTGGCCTGCCATGGGACACTGGAACATCTGCATAACACACTGTCTTGAATGATGAGGCTTGACTCTTGAAATGATATTCCCTAGCCAGGATTACCAATAGCTACTTGATTCTACAGCCAGTCAAGTACAGCTCCCAATATCATTGCACTCAGCCACATACACACCAAATTTAGTGTCTAATAGCAAATCTATGTATTTCAATTCAAGGTAGCAGCATCAAATTCCATAAATTATGGCAGGACAAGCAATAATAAAAGGCTCCGTACAAGAGATCTTTCTTGTATATTTGTGTCAGTTGATAGTTTTGAAAAAACGTACTGATATAGCAGTTTATGGATGTCCAAACATTATTTGAGCTACTACAACAATAGAGTTACTGCTGTAATGTAGGAAATGCGTCACCCCAATTTAAAAACAGCAAGAAGGCAAACAACAATATCTTAACAGGGTAAAACTATTTTTTTTCCTGTCAATGAGGAAAAAATATTGGCCAAGATACAAATATTTTGAGACCTGAAATCCAGAAATTAAGGTGCTCTTCAATAATTTTCATTGCATCATTCCACACCATAAAAATATTATTTTGGCATTTTCTTTAGTTATTGGTGGTCTAACAAACATCTATGTTTTTGTTTTGTGTGCAAATTTTCAATCAACTTAGAAACATAAACAAATAATTTTTGTAATTCTAGGACAAAAGATAATCTAGGTCACTATTTGGGTCATTCTTCGTCACCTGTGTGACCAAAAATGTGAAACGTTGTGGAATACACCTCTTCTAATTCTGAAAGCATTACAGGTATATTGTTTTGTACTGTATGTATGACTTATATATGTCGAAGTTTATCAAGTGTAATTTTTATATGGTATGCTGACAATGTTTAATTAGGGTCAGAGGTCAAATATGACTGGTCACACACCTGATCCGTTATATTTGACCACTGACTCCAAACAAACATCGTCAGCATAACACCTAAAAAATTTAGATGTTATGCTGACGATGTTTGTTTTGGGTCAGTGGTCAAATATGACGGATCAGGTGTGTGACCAGTCATATCCCTGTAATGCTTTCAGAATTAGAAGAGATGTGTTCCACAATTTTTCACATTTTTGGTCACACATGTGACTAAGAATGGCCCAATTAATTCTTAATCTTATGGTGAGTTTCCAACCATTCCAAACATCAGGAAATTTCCTTTGTGATATTTCTGAAGCATTTTTCTTACATTTGCATTGTATCGTTCAGTTTGTAACACTAAAGCAAATGTGTTGGATATCCATGGTGAATTATCTAAAAAATCCAGGGTAGGTCATGCAAAAATCAACACATCAAATCTGGAGAACATTGTACTTCATCAAACATTTGTTCTACTGAAATATTCAAAAAAACTCCACTGTCTAGTCATAAGCATGCAAAGTTCAAATTAGCAATTTAAAGAGATAGTATATCCTTAAAATGTTTGGGCTGAATTTTGCATCCCAAAATATTATTGCAGTAAACACATTTAACTATTTCAGCAAATGTCATATTTGACATCTCAGCTGATTTTGATGTATACATATGTTGCAGGTTTTAATTTTTAGTTGGCCAAAGTCATTCCCCAAAAGGATTACTATCTCATTACCAATTGCTTATAACAGAATATAATATTAACAACCGTATAACTCCAATAGTCTGTTTAGCTGCCTACCAAACTCATCCTGTAAACTGCAGCCACCAACAGCTGAGGCACTGTCATGTGATGCTTCCAAGTGGACACTTCCATTTCTGACCAGTAGAGAGGCGCTAGCACTAAGTACAGCAGCTTGTGATGTGGGACAGGGTTGTATTTTGATCTGGGAAGATGACTGACCCTGCTGACTATCTTGAAGGCTATAGTAAAAAGAGTGAATACGAAGGCATCACATCAAAAGACAACGAGAGCAAACATTGGCCTAACAGGGTTGACCATGCACTGGTTAATATAGGAACACGAAAGCATACCAACAGTCGAAGTTTGGATATTCATGCAGTTTTAGGTTACAAAATTTATGAATACAACCCATCAAATGAGGCACAGAACAGTATCAATAAGAAAACAGAAGGCAGAGAATTTTTAAAGCAACAAACATTTTTTAGACAATAGGCCAACCTCCGCTAAGTTAGCTGGTGTCCAATCCTAAATAATCCATTCAATAATAATTGTCATAATTTAGTTCATCCTGTGTACAGTACAGTATGTAGTTATTTTCAGCACAGCTACAGGATGGATATTGTATTTAACAAACTAACAATTCAGTGCACACAATGGATCTTGCACATTGAAGTGGGAGATGTCCTGTATTGAGAGACCAGTATGAAGACCCCTGGATCTATGTTAATAGATTGACATATATTCTAGTTTATTACCTTTTGAATCCTAATTATGCCAAAGCAAGAAATGTTTAATACATGCAAAAACCATTAAATTTGTATTTTTTTAATAAACTCGTTTAAATTGTATTGACTGCAATATAAATACGTACTTGCAAACACAATCAAGCTGCAAATCTGAGTGGTTTCTTGATAACTGATCATATACCCAAGCAAACACAATATTATAAGTTAAACAATCTGCACATGTTTTAGTGGGAGATGCACCAGGAGCTGGGAATATAAATCAAGGTGCAGTGAGAGAAGGCAAAATAGCCAGGTTCTCTTCTCATTGACTTTAGATTTCTCAACAAAAGTCAAATCAAAATTCTGCTCTACTTCCTTCCATCTATGGCCTACAACGAAGGCATGGGCAGACAGATGGAATGGGTTGCCACTTGCATTTGTAACTTAATGGAGTGATGTGCTTTGATAGGAACAAAGAAAGGCTACAATTCTAAAGGCAGGTTCAGGGACAAACAGACCTGGAGATATTGAGATATTGTCTTCAAATATGACAGAATAGATTGTGGAATCAGTTTTCAAAAGTCTTACAAGATGCTGGCTATTGTAAATTGGAAGCCTGTACTATAGTAAAATTGTGTTGAGCCTCTTTTTAAATGTTTAATCAGCTGCAGATGAAATTTAGTCTTAATCTAGTCTTCACACTTTAGGAAGGATTTGAAGATCTTGGATGAAGCACAGAAAAACAAATATTTTTGAATGATAGAGGGATATTGCCATCTTTCTAGTCATATAAATAATTTAGGAGTATCTTTTTAATTAAAAAAAACATTTGGTACTGACTATTGAGATGAGAAATTCTCGGTAAAATAATATCAGGATCCACCTGCTGATCATGGCAACATTATGTAGTAATAGAGATTTGTATTTCTTAAAAGCACTTGATAGAACCGCGAGCAAACATAGAAACATAGAAAATAGGTGCAGGAGTAGGCCATTCGGCCCTTCGAGCCTGCACCGCCATTCAATATGATCATGGCTGATCATCCAGCTCAGTAACCTGTACCTGCCTTCTTTCCGTACCCCCTGATCCCTTTAGCCACAAGGGCCACATCTAACTCCCTCTTAAATATAGCCAATGAACTGGCCTCAACTACTTTCTGTGGCAGAGAATTCCACAGACTCACCACTCTCTGTGTGAAGAAATGTTTTCTCATCTCGGTCCTAAAAGACTTCCCCCTTATCCTTAAGCTGTGACCCCTGGTTCTGGACTTCCCCAACATCGGGAACAATCTTCCCGCATCTAGCCTCTCCAACCCCTTAAGAATTTTATATGTTTCAATAAGATCCCCCCTCAGTCTTCTAAATTCCAGCGAGTATAAGCCTAGTCTATCCAGTCTTTCTTCATATAAAAGTCCTGCCATCCCAGGGATCAATCTGGTGAACCTTCTCTGTACTCCCTCTAAGGCTAGAATGTCTTTCCTCAGATTAGGAGACCAAAACTGTACACAATACTCCAGGTATTATTTTAGTAAATACTAAAATAAAATTGTTAATCCTCAACAATCTGCCATGGCCTAGCGGAACAAATTGAATGGTTTCCATTCGTTGTGAGAGAGACTTTCACAACTGGCAGGTTCAGTCATTCACTCCTCAAAACCATCACAGAGAGTATGGTTGATTTTATTTTTCATTGCCAGACTGGTGTTAGGAGGGGGGGGGACTAGATAAAACAAATCACTCTACTCTCTCAGATTGGAGATTTGGCACAAAACTAGCAACCTTGTCCCATTAAAACAAAATGTCACAAAGAGCAGTGAAACAAAAAGACACTTCTGCTGCGATGGAATGAATAACTCACGACTTCATGTCAAGATATTTTAAAAAATATCTTTTTGGAACATAGTATCAGAGTCATACTGTATGGAAACCATCTCTTTGACCCAATTTGCCCATACTGACCAAGTTGTCCCATCTACACTAGTCCCATCTGCCCGGGTTTGGCCCAGATTCCTCTAAACTATTCCTATCCTTGTTGCCGTCCATTGTCTTAAAACATACTGACAATGTAAGAAATAGGAAAGCCAGGCCAGGTTACAGCCGAGATGAGTGAATGCAGATTATAAATCTTGGATGTCAGAATACAATACACCTGGTGCAAGCACAAAAACACAATAGTAAAAAGCTATGGAAGTGGAGCTAGACAACCCAGGGCGTAGCTGGGAAACTACTGAACAACTTGCTAGAAACAGCCATGGAGAGAACAGTGACAGACAGAAGAGCTTCATTGCTGCTCTGAAGGCCAAAGGCATATGCACTTTAAGTACTTAATTATTACTGGAAGCATACCCGTTTCGTCAACTGCTGCCTTGAACAAACAGTTCAAAAACAACTGTTCCAAACAGTTGTCTTTATATACTGGATTTAACAATGAAGGAAAACATTTGGAATATGACATCTGTACTGCTGTGCATAAGCAATCCTGTTTATCCCACTATCCTGTCCTTTCCCAATGCCCTGTAAAGTCTTTGATTTCAGATTCCTACTTCACTCCCTTTTCAGGGAGCTTCAATTCATTCTTCCTCTACAGTTACTTCTGGCAGCACATTCTAGGGCAAACCACTGGCTGTGTAAAAACAATTTCTTCTTGTGGTCATTTTGGGTTTTTTGACATTATTTTCATTCTGTATCCCCTTGTTCTCGACTCTTCTGACAATGGGTACAGCTTCTCTCTATGATTTAAATATCTATATCAGAATCCCTCAATCTCTTTTATGCCAAGGAGGTCAATTTCAATAATCTGTTCACATAATTAAAATCCCTCCTAAATATAAATATCCAACCCATCTACATTTACATCTAAACAATTTAGATCACAAATAGATTCCAGCACAGATCTCTGCAGACCATCACTGCTCAGACTTCCAGCCAGAATAACAGACCTCATCAAATACTTTACTAAAATCCACAGAAACAACATTCAATGCCCTGACCAATCAATTCTTTCACTTTCTCAAAAAACTTATTCAAATTATTAATACATGACCTGCTGTAGACAAAGACGCTATCTGTCCATAATTATCCCATTCTCTTTCAAATGCAAATAAATTCTATCCCAAATAATCCTCTCCAATAGTTTCACTATCACTGACTTGAAGCTGACGTGGACAATCTCTATTTCCTTTCTTAAGTAAAGAAACAACTTTAGCTCATCTAGTTCTCTGGGATTACGTGGCTAGAGAGGATACAAAGTGTTCATTAAGGCCCCTGCAATCTTTCTTGCTTCTCACAATAACCCAGGATAGATCCCATTAGGCCCTGGGGATTTATCAACCATAATGCTTTTCAAGAAACCCAATGCCTCCACCTTCTTGATCTCAAACTGCCCTGGTTAATTAGTATACCCCACACAGATCTTACAATACATCATGTCCATCTCCTAGATGAAGAGATGTTTAGTACCTTGTCTGTTACCTGATTCCAATCACAAATTCCCTCCTTTATCACTCTCCCTGGTTATCGTCTTGTTTTAAACTGATGTCTAAAAAGCCTTGGGATTTTCTTGCCAATGGAATTTCATGGCCCCTTTTGGCCCTTCTAATTCCTTGCTTGCGTTTTTTCATGTTTGCTTCAGATTTCCTTGTTCTTTCATTCGATGCCTCTATTTATTTTGGTTTTTAGTCTTTTTCTCAACTTATCCTTCCGATTTCAATGAATTATACAGATAGCCCAATATCTATCTGTGCTTGTATCCGTTTTAGCATTGAATCCTAAAGATCAAAATATAGCACCTTAGATTTCTCAACATTAATTTTTATCTGCCACACAATTGCCCATTCCGTCAGTCTGTTTATATTTCCTTGAAGTCAACAACTATTGTCCTCGCATTTCAACACAACATTGAATTTTGTATCATCTGAACACGTGGCAACTGTTTCCTGTGCATCCTTAATCATTGGTGCACTGGGTTTCAAATTAATTGCTTCGTCACCCTGCAATCCTTGCTTCTACAGCCCTTTTAAATTCATCTTGTGTTGAATCCCAGCCAAGCTCCTGTTCTAATTCGCAATCTCGGGCAGTCGAACAATGCATACCTAACAGGGGGAAGTCATTTCACTTCAACAACAACTTTTTCCATGGCTTGAGTCAGATTTCATGTTGTTCAAAAAAGAGTATTAAGTAGAAACTCATGTATCAACAGAATTTTAGAGTGGGCAGGGCTGAGAAATAATTTTAAGTGATTAAATTCAAATAGAATAAATGAAAGTATTGAAGATGGGAAGGTGAGAAAAATAGTTTGCAGATTTTGGCAAACATGAATTGTAAAACAACATTAATAATATCAAACTTGTCTTTTAAGACCCATATATGCAGTTCTTAGACTAGATTTGTGACAATCACTGGCTTGTGATTTGGGGGACTTTTGTAAAATGGAGGTTTTACCATAGTCTAAGATTTGCAACATCAAAACATTATGCATAAAGCAGCGGACAAACATGCATTTTCATTAAGCCAACATGCTCGTGAAGTCATGCAGCAGTAGCTGAAGACACAGAACATGCTTTAGGTTTCAGAAGGAGCCGAGGAAGTAGTGAAACACGACTGATATTTGAGACATGCACTTTGCATGGTCATTTTAGGTCATACCTGAGAGGTGATCCAATAAGTGAGGCTGGAGGGGTGGGGTTACTGCCCGCATTGTGCCGTCGCCGCCGTACGGCTTGGCGTCTGAACGTGCTGCGTTCACGACGAAAAGTGACCGTCTCATCAGTGGATTGGGCTGACACAGCAAGATAGGTGTAAGCAAGACAGGCATTAACAACTCAGTCAAAAAAACAGGATCAGCAATTCTATTCCATTCATGTTAAATGGTTCTTTCTTTACACAGGCGACCCATAAAGTGGCATTTCTGTACCAAAACAGGAATGCTTATAAAAAGATTCACATATAGCAGAAAACTTCAATACCTAATCCATATGAGTTATTCTAGATCAATTTCAAAACTACAAAATAGGATAAAATGAAAGCTATATAAGGAACAAGTTGCTTTTAAAGTTAAATAATTCCAATGCTGAGATTCTTATATGCTAATTAACCATTGTACATTCCACTCAATGACCAATTTACACACCTGAAACCAAGAACATTAACTCCAGCTATTTAAAAAGTTACAAAAAAAATTCAAATAAATGGTTGAAAATTCATTGCTGAAATGTACAATTAATGAGAATTTGATTCATAGCCACTGCTGACGTGATAAACTCTGCACAAATTAGAAAGGAAATACAACAGTGGCAGCACAGTGGCGCAGCAGTAGAGTTGGTGCCTTACAGTGCCAGAGACCCGGGTTCGATTCTGACTATGGGTGCTGTCTACTTTCTCCCTGTGAACATGTGGGTTTTCTCCGAGTGCTCCGGTTTCCTCCCACACTTCAAAGACATGCAGGTTTGTACGTTAAATTGGCTTCTGTGAATTGTAAATTGTCACTAGAGATTAGGATAGTGCTAGTGTACACGGAGATTGCCAGTTGGCACAGTCTTGATGGGCGGAAGGACCTGTTTCCACCCTATCTCTCAAGCCTAAAGTCTAACTGAAACACCAGGGAATGTTTACTGCAACCAATCCAATTCTTCATATAATTATTATAGCTACTGCAAATGATCTTTCGAGCAATCACATACTTCTAAAAGTAGGCAACAGGATATGGAAATTAATTTCAATCTTTTTGGGAGAGAAGTGAAATGAAGGCTAATGCCCAGGTTCTGTTGTAATTCATCTCTTAGCAACACCACTCCGTGGAAGTGCTGCCCTCACTCATTAGACAGAGAAGTGGCGACTCAGAAACAAAATCTCATCCTATCTTTCCTTACAGGAATCTCTACAGGCCTCAGAGCTAAATTTTCACAAATTCTAAAACAAAATTAGGTGGAAAAAAATACTAAAAGTCACGTGTTGCGAATTAGACAGAACATTAACCTGTCAACAAGTATTAGAGACATTTTTAATATTATCTTTTACTCAGGTTTATCAGCTTCATTAAAATTAGCCATAGAAAAGCTGCCAAAAAAATTGTGGGCTCCATGATCTATTGGGAACAGTTCACCCAGATGCTCAAGAACAAGGACTGCAGTTTCATCCTGCCTCCAGCTACACTTCTCTTATTCAAAACATACATATTTATGTGGACAGACAGGAAATTGGGATAGGTGAAAAGGGAATGACAGAAGTAATAGATCAGAAATAGAGCAGGTTAACATAACATTGAATCACAAGCAATGAAATTCTGGCATGTAGCATAGAAAAAGCAGATTTTAAATAAACAAATCAAACCAAACAGGATATAATATTTGGTCCAAAAAGATTACTTTATTGTATTTGAAAGGTTCTACAGAAGAGGTAGCAGAGGTACTAGTGTAGCTTCAGGGAATAGTGCAACAGATATCAATGCACAAATTGAAGAGGGACAGAACACAGCTGGGAATTAATCACCAGTCATTTATCAATGGCAGGAAAAATAATGGAATTCCTGCTGGAGGAGAGAAGAGAAGAACATAGAGACAAAAGCACAATAAGTACCATAAGTGAAATCTTGTGTGATCTAACGTCCAGATTTTTGAGATAACGGAGAGAAAACAATGATAAAGAAACAAATGAGACATCTAGATTTTAAAAATACTTTGTATAATAAGGTGGTGTAAAATTACAGCAAACGGTACAAGTTGTGCCACGTGTTAGTAGGGTCTTAGGGAAAAAATAAACCAAGAGTTCATTTCTGGATGGATCAAATTAATAAGCATGCAATTTGTATCAATTCTTGGTCAGACTGCACTTAAAAGTACTGCATGCCGTTATGATCAGCACATTATTAAATCGCAAATTGCTCGAGTCCCAAAAGACTCAAATTCTAATGACGATACAGGATACAAACTGTTTCAGAAATGTTTATAGTTTACTTCCTGTGCTTGCTGTGGAAATGTATGTCAACATGAGGGCTACCAAATACATTCTCAACACCCACCTATCGAGAAAAAATTCTAAATGTACCTACAATGCACATTTGATACAAGAATTAGCAACAGTGATAAGGAGAGGAAGAGCAAGCTTTTCTTTGGTTAAGAAACCTGAAGAAAAAAAATCAAATGTTCAGAATTTTTAAACTACTTAAATGTTTTATCCCCAACAGTTACATATTCACTGGTAGCCTGATCATCTGATTTGAGGTCTTTGGAACAGGAAGCATACAATTCAAAGTCCAAGCTAAAGAGATCAACAGGCATGTGAGTGAGATTTTTAAAAAAGAGGAAAAGAGCCGAGCGCTTGCACGAGGCGTACAGCGGGCGGGGGTCAACAAATTTGAACATTTCTGAAAATTTACACACAAAATCACCAGTTTCAAACCTCTTTTAGTGCATTTCAAAGTAAAAAGGGACATTACAAAATAATGTGAACATGCCACTGTACACTAATAACATTTAAGTAAATTTGCACGTTAATTGATAATCAGCCCAAATAGGTGGTAATTGGCTTTTCTGCTGTATTTTACATTTTAACCCCGTCTTAATTAATTTAGTTATATGATCTTGCACTTAAATTTAATATTTACTCATTACAGTTCCACCACTGATTTTCTGGCACTCTTGGTTCCAGAGCTTTGCAGGTTTATCCAGCCAGCCAAGGAAGTCGGCAATGGGGATAGATTTGCTGGCTCCAGCAGGGTTAGAGTTCCAGAACCCAGACCGCAGGTTGCAAATTCAACCCACCGATCAACTATGGAAGTCCCAATGAGGTCGAGATTGGCTGCCTTGCCCAGCCTAGGTGCCTCATTTTCGGGGAAACTTCCAGGACGCGGGGGACTTCTCGCGGAACCCCTTGCGACCTCTAGCGGAACCCTTGTGTTCATTACAAGTCTATACATCATTTATTTTCTTTTTTTAAATCCGATTTCTCCGTTGGTAAACACGATTTTGGCAAAGTGAAAAACGCAGAAATCATGCAAATAGCACGGAAAGTGGATTTTAAAAACGCGGAAATCTGCGGAAACTCAGAAAATTCACATGCCTGGATCAACTGAATGTTCTGGGGAAGTCATGGAAATCTTTCTGAGAAGGTGGTAGTGTTAAAGAGATGTTCAAAACACAAAGAAATGAAAGGGAGGATTTCAAATGTGAATCTTGCAGATACAGGAGAAAAATACCTTTGTTCCTCCTGATTCACAAGACTGCAAAGGCAATCAGTTCATGAATTCCACTTTCTTACAGCTGCTGAGTTTAAGGACAATTTCAGCATCTGATCAGAATGAGCCAACAACAGAATGAGCATTAAAATGAATGCAGGAATTCTCATTAGAATAGATAAATAGCCATCTCACAAGCAGACTGATTATCATGCAGATGTGCAAGTTTGAGCCAAAAGGGATCCCAGTGTCAGATATTTTGCATTTTAACTTGACATTATCAATGCCCATAATTAGGCAGTTGAGATTCAGCCCAGTGTAGAGTGGAGAATAAATGCAAAGAAACACCAAATCATATTCAGACATGGAACCAAACAAAGCAAGACTGAACTAATTCAGTCAAAACTTTGGCGAATTGTTAAGAAACCCGAATGAATCTACAGGAACAAATAGACACAAATATACTTGTGTACACGAGTTGGCCACTTGGCCCCACACATTTGCTTTGTGATTTAATATGATCGTGATTGGTCTGATTATAACCACAACTCCCGACAATTCTTGCCGACAATTTCAGCTTTCAATATATGAAAATAGTTGTGTAACCAAAAGTGTTATGTCGCCATGGTTATGTTGCCACAATGTAGCCAATTGCGTAGTTAAAATAAAAATGGTTGACGAGAAATCAATGGATTAGTTGAATCATGAGCACTGAGATTTTTTTTGCACCACAGATACATACAGTAACTATAACCTAATTTATCCTGTTATGCTCTCTGACGCCTTAAGGCCTGGTAAGGGGGGGAAAATCAATACTCAACCAAAAGATGGTAAACATACTCTTCATGAATTTATTGAATACAAGTCTTACCAGGTTAATAGCAATTTAATAGAATTGTTTGAGTACATTACGAAGCAATTTAGAAAGAAAACACCACATTGTATGTATGGATTTAAGTAAAAGTCCAATGTAAATGCCACTATGTTTCGGAATCCTTCTCTAATACAGGAAGTAGCAAACTTGCTGGCCACTCTGCTTGCAACTATGGAAGGTACTGCAGAGTGCAAGCTTGCTCAGGTCCTCCATTAGTTATTTGTCTGTTTGATCCACACTAGATTAACATCCTTCCAGAGTTCCTGAAGCAGGAAAAGAACATCTAGGTAAGCATTATGCACTTGTGGATACAAGGACCTGTAGCTGGTATACAAAAAAATACACAAAGTGCTGGAGTAACTACACAGGTCGGGCAGCAGCTCTGAAGAGGGGCATTCCCTCCACTTGACTAGTTTCATTCCGCAAGACAAGGTCAAGTAATGCTCTTTCCGTCCTTGATCCATCTGCACACTGTGATCAAAGCTCTTTTGAACATATGTCAAACATTCCATCCTTCTGAGTAATGCCAAGTCAAAATCCCAATTAATATTCAGAAAATTAAAATGTTCTTGAACCATTTATTGCACCTATTTAATATCTGCCTACTGATTTGCTCTGCTGCCTCTTATTGACAGTCAGGTCTGTAAAACACCCCCAACTCAGCAACAAACATCCGTTTTGTCCCTAATCTCTACCCACATGGCCTAATTTCAGGTGTCTTCTTGAATATCAGGACAGAAGTAATGCAGTCATTGACTAACAGTGTAATGCCACCATCACTTTTACTTTTGATCTCTGTCTCATCTGAATATTTTATAACCTGGGATATTGAGTTGCTAGTCCTGCCCCTTCTTCTACCAAGTCTCACTGGAGGCAACAATATCCTATTTCCCCACTTAAATTGTTCTGAGATCAATTTTCCTGCTAACTCAGGTTAAACCTACTCCAACAACACCAGTAAACTAGATGTAGAGAGTGCTGTGATTACTTGAATGTGAAGAGGATGTTGTCTATTGTGAGAATATCTAGAATTAGGAATCAATAAATTTAAGAGATTACCCACCTAAAATCATAGAACAGCAAAAGGTTCTGAGTGATGCAAATCTCTTACAACGGGGGGGAGGAGGAGGGGGGAAGAGAGGAAAGGGGAAGGAGGAGAGAGGAAGGGGGAGGAGGAGAGAGGGAGGGGGGAGAAAGGAGAGGAGAAAGGGAGGGGGGAGAAAGGAGAGGAGAGAGGGAGGGGGGAGAAAGGAGAGGAGAGAGGAAGGGGCGAGGAGGAGAGAGGAGGGGGAGGAGAGGGGACGGGGGGAGGAGAGGGGAGGGGGGAGGAGAGGGGAGGGGGGAGGAGAGGGGAGGGGGAGGAGAGGGGATGGGGGAGGAGAGGGGATGGGGGGAGGAGAGGGGACGGGGGGAGGAGAGGGGACGGGGGGAGGAGAGGGGACGGGGGGAGGAGAGGGGACGGGGGGAGGAGAAGGGACGGGGGGAGGAGGGGATGGGGGGAGGAGAGGGGAGGGGAGAGGGGAGGGGGAGGAGAGGGGAGGGTGGAGGAGAGGGGAGGGGAGGAGAGGGGAGGAGAGGGGAGGGGAGGAGAGGGGAGGGGGCGAAGAGAGGAGGGGGAGCGAAGAGAGGAGGGGGGCGAAGAGAGGAGGGGGGGCGAAGAGAGGGGGGGCGAAGAGAGGAGGGGGGGCGAAGAGAGGAAGGGGGCGAAGAGAGGAAGGGGGGGCGAAGAGAGGAGGGGGGGCGAAGAGAGGAGGGGGGGGCGAAGAGAGGAGGGGGCGAAGAGAGGAGGGGGGCGAAGAGAGGAGGGGGGGCAAAGAGAGGAGGAGGGGGCAAAGAGAGGAGGGGGCGAAGAGGAGTGGGGGCAGAGAGGAGGGGGCGAAGAGAGGAGGGGGCGAAGAGGAGTGGGGGCAGAGGAGTGGGGGCAGTGGGGGCAGAGGAGGGGGGAAGGGGGAAGAGGGGGGGAAAGAGAGGGGGAAAGTGGGGGGGGAAAGAGGGGGGGAAGAGATAGGGGGGAAAGAAGGGGGGGAAAAGATAGGGGGGGAAAGATAGGGGGGGAAAGAAGGGGGGAAGAGGGGAGAAGAGAGAAGGGGGAGAAGAGAGAAGGGGAGAAGAGAGAGGGGGGAGAAGAGAGAAGGGGGAGAAGAGAGAAGGGGAGAAGAGAGAAGGGGAGAAGAGAGAAGGGGAGAAGAGAGAAGGGGGAGAAGAGAGAAGGGGGAGAAGAGAGAAGGGGAGAAGAGAGAAGGGGAGAAGAGAGAAGGTGGAGAAGAGAGAAGGTGGAGAAGAGAGAAGGGGGAGAAGAGAGAAGGGGGAGAAGAGAGAAGGGGGAGAAGAGAGAAGGGGAGGAGGAGAAGAGAGAAGGGGAGGAGGAGAAGAGAGAAGGGGAGGAAGGGGAGGAAGAGAGAGAACGGGAGAAGAGAGAAGGGGAGGAGAAGAGAGAAGGGGAGGAGGAGAGGAGAAGGAGAAGAGAGGAGGGGTGAAAGAGAGGAAGAGGTGTTTGTTGGTTAGTTACCTTAAATTAGATTTTAAATGTTTATACCATTGTGTTGTAATCTACCCAAGTGGAACTGCTGGTCCTCCAGTTTGCATGTGGCCTCACTCTGGCAGTATTGGTGGTCCATGGCAGAACGGTCAGTATGGGCATGGGAAAGGGAGTTAAGATGGTAACGGGGAGATCCAGTAGGCCTTGATGGACTGAGTACGTGTTCAGCGAAACAGTTACCTAGGCGACGTTTGGTTTCACCGATGTAAAGGAGGTCAGATTGGGAAGGCCGAATGCAGATGATGAGGTTCGAGGAGGTGCATGTGAATCTGTCTCACTCTCAAGGGCTGCTGGGATCTCTGGATAGATGTGAGGGGCTAAAGGGACTCGACTGCTATTGCAGGAGAAAATATGAGAGGAGGGTAGGTGGGAAGGAATGAATGAATCAAGGTGTTGAGGAGGAAGCAGTCACTGTGGAAAGCAGAAAGGGGTGGGGATGGGAAGATATGATTGGTGGTGCGATCACGTTGGAGGTGGTGGAAATGTCAGAGAATGATGCAATAGGATGTGGAAGCTGGATGGGTGAAAGGCAAAGACCAGAGGAACATTATCCTTTCTATTTCTGATGGGATTGGGAGCCAGAACAGAACGAAAGGACAAAGGAGACATGGGTGAAGGATCCATCTACATCAATCTGTGATAACCTCGAGTAGAAAGCCTCATCTTGTGAGCAGATGAGGCAGAGACGGAAAAAAAGAGTAGGGAATTGTGTCTCTGAAACAGGTAGGGTGGGATGAGGTATAGTACAGATAAATGTAGGAGTCAGCGGGTTTATAATAGAAGTTAGTTGATAGTAGTGAAGACAGAAAAATGAAGGGGTGAGAGGTGACAGAGATAGTCCAAGTGAATGTGAATTTCCACTATATCTGCTCCCAACATGAGGCTTCCCACTCTAGGACATCCAAGATGTCCTCATCTTTAGTAAACATGGCATCCCCTCGACTATTATAGATGGAGCGCTCACCCGTGCCCCGTAGTTCTGCTCTTGCTCCCACTCCACTCAGATATAACAAGGATGTTCCCCTGGCACTTATCTTTCATCTACTTGTCTCCGCATCCAACAAGTTATTATTCAACATTTTTGCCACCTATAAAGAGACTCCATCAGTAATCACATCTTCCTGTCTCGCCCCTTTCTGCTTTCCACAGAAACTACTCCCTCCACAATTCCTTGGTTTGCTCGCCTATTCCCATGCAAACCGCACCCTCGTCAACTACTGTCCCTTGCAACCACTGGAGATGCATCACCTGTCCCTTCACCTCCTTCCTCACCTCAATGAACGGACCCTAGGAATTCTTCCAGGTGAAACTGAGGCTCATGCGCTCCTCTTCTAGCTTCATCTACTGCATTTGGTGCTTCTCATGAGGTCTCCTTTACTTCGTTTAGACCAAGGGTAGAACACTTCTGCTCGGTCCACCAAGGCCTGCTGAATCTTCCAGTTGCTAACCATGTTAACTACTTGTAAACCAGCATCTGCAGCTTCTTGCATCTCCATGTGAACTCGCCATCCCATTCCCATACTTGACCAACCTCCCGTTCTAGTTCATGCCCTCTAATTCAGGCAGCATTCTGGTAAATCCCTTTTGTACCTACTTCAAAGCCTCCACGTCTTTATTGTAATAGGATGTCCAGAGCTGCACGTAATACTCCAAATATGACCTAATCAAACTTTTATAAAGTTGTAATGACTTTATTAAATTGTGGAAAAGTTCAAGAGGCTATGTGACTATTCCAGCTCCTAATTCAAGTTTGTATGTGAAGTCTGAATAAACTGAAAAACATTTTGACTTTAAACCTGATTACAATAATAAAACCACTTTTAATAATGTATTCAGTGATATATATTTTAAACTTCCATGCACTGGGCCTAATGCAATGTTACAGCTACATTTCTTTTTAATTAATGTTGAATGCATTGCTCATTTCTGGGAAAGGATAATGCTTCATGATCACAGGATATTCCTCAAATGAAATGCTTTGCATGAGGGAGCAGACTTGCCGATTTCAGTTGATTGCAGTGTCCAAATTGTTACAGAAACATAACAGGAAATCCATGTCTAGCTTGGTTAAAAGACAGCAAATTTCATATAGCATTACGTAGATCATTAAGGATAAACCATGCATTTAATTATAGTTAGCCTTTTCTAATTTGATTCTATCCTACTAACTTACAAAAGGATTTAGTTGACATTACAATAGGAACGTGTTCTTTTGGAGCTCTTTACTCATCGATTGGCAGGAAGCTAAGGTATTTAATATTCTGCCAGCCAACAAAGAAATTTCAGGCTGTTCTACATAATTCCTTTCTTTGTGCCAATATGGACTGGAGCTTTTATTAAATAAAAACTCAAACCTTGCCTATGATGGCACACTTTGGCGTATTCAAAAAATGGAAGATAGGCAGGCATTTTATCAAGCATTTTTTTATATACTGGGGTTATAATGCACTTCACAGCCAACAAAATGCTTTTGCTGTAGTTATGGTTCTAACAGATAAAGCAAACCCCAGAACACCAAGTTTCTCAAACAGCAATGATATAAATGACCAGATAAACTGTTCATCGTATTTAAGAGAGCTCAAGGGCTAGTATAACAAATTGGAGTTATTCAGCCTCTCAAGTCATTTCTGACATTTTAATAGATAACAGTTCGCCAGTACCTTCATTTAGCTGCAATTGCTGTTTCCCTTGCCTTCCTCATCCAATTTATTAAATAAAATAAGTGCAATTCAAAAAAATATTGAAAACTTTAACTGAATACATGTCTGCTTATAGGCTGAGAGAAAACATAGTTTACTCATTTGCTGGTACACATTGGAAGTACTGTGGCCATTCATCAATACAAAAGGCAGCGGACCAATTAGCTACTCCCAACAATTAATTTTAGTTTCAATACATGTTGGCAATTATGCAACTTCCCTGTAACACCTACAAGTTCCATTTGGCATTTGTTCAAGTTCCATTTGGCATTTCAACTCCAGGATGCACGTAAAAACACATTTTTCATACACTCATTATCAGTGCCTTTCTATAAAGCTAACAAATCACCAAAGCAGGAAAATAATCACAGATGCCATCTTAAATAACTCTGCACATAATACATCACCCAAACATATTTACTGTACATTTAAAATAATCAAATTGCTGTGTTAAATGTGCATTGTTAGAATATCATTTTATCTTTCACATCCCCTTTTATTATAAAATGTTCTGCTGAGATCTTCAACCAATTTTCATTTACAGACAAGGTCAACAATGTAAATTCGAAATGCATTTCATATGCCAAGGTATTCTTTGGGAACGTGTTCATTCCAACGTTTTAAATGGTTACCACCATCGATTGTAGATATGCACCATCCGATTAAAAACAAGCTATGTCAAGGTATGTTTGGCTCCAAGAGGAGACTTGCTACTCCTGTCTCCACATCTACATTTACCTAGCCGGTTGTGGAGCCAAACAACCTACTCTCTCTACATCTAGAGACATCCAGTGAGGCATGGCAAGGTCTCAACAGGCATGCCGCTGCATCACCCAGAGAGCACAAGCCACAAAATGGAGCCAAAGCCTCATCTCCTGCTCAGTCTGGGTAGGTTTTAAAAATATCTCTTGATCAGAGACAGAGACAATTATAAACAAAATTGCTTGTAATAATGAGAGCCTCGTATAACTAAAAACATGATAATAAACAAATTGAAGATTACCACCTTTCCTTTTCTAATCTAATTCATGAGATCAGAAGATGAGGCCTGTTCCTTAAGAGAGGTCTGGCTGATTGGAATTGGGAAAGTGAATCACAATGCTGAGTATTTCCCAGCACAATTGAGCTTAACCACTAAACCTTAAGTCAAATCCAGCAACAGAGCAGAATAAAAGAAGCACCGACATCAGTCATTTTGGACCCATGAATTCTTCCCAAACCTCTATACTCAAGCTGCAACTCTCTCTTAAATCAGTCAACCACAAGTAGTCGACCTAACTTAAAATGAAATTATAATATACAAATACATTACTATTCAAGATATGTTTCCAAAAAGTATCAAGAGAACTGTTCTTGCTCAATAGAAGCTATTTCAGTCTCTAGATTTTGAAAAGATGCTGAGCGGTGAAGTGAGAGAAATCTTTGAAATCTTGAAAGATTTTGACAGGAACATACGCAACATGCTACAATTTTCAAGATGAAATAAAACTAAAAGCCATCAATATAATTAAACTGCGACTGTGGAACATGTAATTCAGGATATGGTAGAGTCATCAGTGCCGATGCAACTAAAGGGTCTTTAGACAAGCGCTTGGGGGGAGAAGGCAATAAATGGTTCAGTTCTTTCCTGCACAAATGGTTATACCAACTAAGTTAAATGGGAAAGAATGGGAGGACTGAGCAGAGTGTATAACACCAACAAGGAGTTGCCGGAATGCCTGCATGCTGTGTAAAATTTCACGAACACAAATAAAAGTCACTTTAAACATTCAATAATCTTATTTTATATTATTATAATTCTGAAACTATAGTTGTTCAGGATCTTTCATCAGACCTCAACAGTTAACCCCGTTTCATTCTCACCAGATACTGCGTTACCTGTTGAATATCCTAACATTCACAAAAAGGGATTTGTAGTTTCAATTGTCTTAGGTTAGAATCTTGTTAGATTATGTTTACTTTTCCCTTCCTGAATAATATTCAGCGTTGCAAACTTCAGCATCACAATTAAGTTAAAATAATCAAATACAACATTGAACCAAGGTTTGCATTAAATCTATTGATTCTGCATTTCTGATTCAATTATGTATTCCACATTAGAGCTTCTTCATAAAACTGATACACCTTTATATAATTTTAAAATACTTGTAAATGAAGCATAAGACAAGACCCAGAAAGGTCCTCTCAAGAATATTCTCATGAAGTCATTATGCTTTTACAAATTAAGTTTAATACATTCATTAGAATGGCATTTATTCACAAAATGCTGGAGTAACTCAGCAGGTCAGGCAGCATCTCGGGAGAGAAGGAATGGGTGACGTTTCGGGTTGAGACCCTTCTTCAGACATTAGAATGGCAAATGAACTTCATATAATCAAGGACTCCTTGCTACTGTATTCAATGCATAGCTTTCCAGAACCTAAGATTCTCTTCAATTATTTTGCCGCTACTTTTCAAGATACTTTAATAAATGTTTTCCAACAAATCCTTAAAAGCGATTCATCCCGGTCACCCAATAAATGCCAGCATTGTATATTCACACCTCGCAAGCGTGCACACCTCCTAATCCAACCTACAAGTCCCAGATTCAGTAGTCACCCACTTCAGTTATTATGTTGGGCAATCTTGCCAAATGCTTAAAAGGTAATCCAAAGGGAACGAGAAATTACAAGTGCATTTCAAGAGCTGCTCAACAGCTGTTAGCAGAGGTCAGATATGGATTAACTGAATTCTATAAACCCATCCACAGCTAACTATCATGTAGCTTGTAAAAGTCAATGATGAAAAAGACCACGAAAAAGGATTTAACACAAAATTACTGTTCAAAAAAGCATTTTTAAACTGACAAACACCTTGGCCTCTTATGTGATTTAAAGACCATTATTTAAGAAAACCAAAGAAAGGGATTCAGGATTTTTGGTTTATCATCCATAAAGCCTAACACAGCCCATTAAAAAAACAAAATGTCAAAAAAAAATACAAATGGACCAAATGGACTCAAGCTAGACTTGCATTTTAAAATGCAAACCTAATTTGCATTGTGAGATCAAAGCAGTTCCATGCAAAACTTAGAATCTTCTTTATAATTTAGGTCTTTCCAATTTAGGTTCTTGATTAAGTTAGGGCTGAGGTCCGTAAGGAGGTCAGTTTAAATTACTTGCCAGCTAAGTAGTATGCCAAGCATGAAGGCATATTTGTGTTATTTTCACTGCCTCACTAAAGTAAATGCACACACAATAAGAAATAAATTCAAATTCCTTTATCACATATAAAAAATGTTATCAAATATATTGCCTTAGTTAAAAAGGAATTGGATTTAGATTGCAGATAGACACAAAAAGCTGGAGCAACTCAGCAGGACAGGTGGCATCTCTGGAGAGAAGGAATGGGGGACGTTTCAGGTTAAGACCCTTCTTTAAACTGGTTAGGGATAAGGGAACCGACAGATATAGACATGATGTGGAGAGATAAAGAACAATGAATAAAAGATATGCAAAAAAGTAACAATGATCAAGGAAACAGGCCATTGTTAGCTGTTGGTAGGGTGAAAACGAGAAGCTAGTGCGACTTGGTGGGGGAGTGTTAGAGAGAGCCAGAATGCCGGGGCTACCTGAAGTGAGAGAAATCAATATTTAAACCACTGGGCTGTAAGATGCCCAAGCGAAATACGAGATGCTGTTCCTCCAATTTGCGTTTAGCCTCACTCTGACAACGGAGGAGACAATGGAGGAGACAGAAAGGTCTGTGTGGGAATGGGAAGGAGAATTAAAGTGATCGGCAACCAGGAGATCAGGAAGGTTCAGGCGGGCTGAGCAAAGGTGTTCCGCGAAACAATTGCACAGTCTAAGTTTGATCTCGCCGATGTACAAGTCCACATCTTGAGCAACGGAGATTGTGATTTAGATTGTGCCTTTCATATTCTAGTGTTGTACCAAAGCACTTTAAATGAAATATTTTGGAAAAAGTAGTCACATTTATAATATACAAAAAGTGACAACCAATTTACCCACAAAACACAGTAATAATAACCATGTTTCTGTGATGTTGAAATAAAAAATATTTGTCAAACAATTGGGGCTATCTTCCTGGCTCTTCCCAAATTTGACTCCACTGTTGGCTCGTATTCATTCCTCTTTCTAAGATTAATAGGAAATTTCAAACAGAGTGAAAAAGGTTCTGTAATTCACCAGGATTGAGACATACATTTAAGGGTTATTATCTCAAGTATGTTCATTATATGCCTTCATAATATCCCCTTGCATGATGATTGTGGATTGTTTTACCAATATGTTTTTAATATATTATGCCTCAGATACATAGTTGGATCACTTATTTATTCAAAGCTGGACAATTATTCTGTGAAAACAATGACTACACTGATTTTCGTTTGCATCAGTGGCTCTTCCTAAAGATCATAGATGCCATTTTAATAACATATTCTTTTGATTGTATGAATTTATTTTGATCAATTTAAACATACATCACAAATGATAACTTCTACTTATTAATCACAATTTCACAACCAACTAAAAGTCGACTCCAGCTTATTATTGTGCAGATTACTCATACTTATCCTATTACAATAATAGGATCGATAGACAAATGAGAGTACATTTCCGAACACACCTGGAGTCACGCAATGTAATTTTCCCAGTACCTCATTTATAAGGTCACAAGGCAAAGCAGGAAATAGATCTAAACGGACACATTTCGATCCAAAATTTCTATATCACTAATATTAGGTAGTCTATCTTACAATCAATCAAGTCTAATTGTTTAACAACCCACCTGTACTGGTGACTCCTTGTTCTTCTGCTTCATGAAAGGTTACTTGATTGGGTAAACTATTCCGTGAGCGAGTTACAGATTCTAGTTGTGATGCTCTGCCTATAAGAGACAATTCATCCAACACCTCTCCCTCCTTGGCTTCCAAATCTGACTTAGATGTAGTTAAAGATCTCACTTTCTCTGGTGTCCCTAGTCTGCTCAGATCACTTAAGCAGGCTGCTGTCCCACTGTCTAAGCTGAGTACCCGTGCATGAGTTTTGGCACTGGCTGCACTGAGAGTCCTGCGGGTTGACCTTCTCCGACTATTAGCGCTACTTTCTGAACCAGAATGGATCTTTAACATAGCTTCAAAGTCAGTGCCTCTTTCTCGAGACAAGTATTTTGCTTTTGAGACATGGTACCGTCCTTCAGGAGAGTGACATGAATGGGATGTGGTGCTGGATGAACTGTCTGAACTGAAGCGATGTGCTGAATGCATGCTGGAGGTTCTGCTCAAGTCGCTCTGGTCACTTGAATCTTCATCTGGACAAAAGCTGTTGCTGCCAGTTTTAATGCCAGTTACACCACGAAATGACACATACTCTCTATGCCGGCTAGTGTCAAAACTGCTTGCTCGTTTTTTCCCTGACTTTCTTCGGTTCGATTTGTGTGTAGAAGCAGCTCTGTGGATAAAATTAGATTTGGGTCTTACGTCCCCGTCTTTATGCTTGTCTGTTTCATCCTTCACTGTTTGTTTATCCATTGACAGGGGAGGTTTTTCCGCAACCTCCTCTGCTCTCTGATCCACGTGTGTTTCTGGAACTAATTCACCATGCTGCTTCAAGATGTCAACGGTTAATTCATTTGCATGAGGGTTTTTATTAGCATCACCAGAACCACTGAGTCTTCCTCCAGTCGGCACCTGATCGGACGCCTGCTCAGAATCTTGACCGGAACTTCCATCTTTCGTTGCAGCATGTAATTTTTTCCTTTTACCATTAGGCCTGTCACTACTTTCCACAATACTCTCACCTTCTGGTTCACTGCCATATCCGCTGCGAACATCGCTTTTCTCGTAATATTTTTTTTCCAAGCTGTTCTCATCTGCTGAAGTTTCTGCTTGCTCTGAAAGAATGCTCTCCACATGAGTTGAGCTTGTTTGCTCGCTCTTGTAACTGCTTACAGTGCTGTTGGTGTCTCGATCCGTGCCACTACAGTAACTCTCTGTTGACCCACTACTCCTGGTACTGAGACTCTGGAGACTATCAACACTATTATCTGTTTTTAAAGGCTTACTGAGTCCTGCTTTGGATGATGGTTGGGAAGTATCACCCTTGAGTAAGTCATCAAGCTGGAAAACACCAGCATAACAAGAGTTTTCAGTCAATGACTCCTTGGACCCTGAAAGAGGTTTTGAACTTTCTAATTCACAGACAGTGTCTAATCCTCTCCTTTGCTGAAAGAGAGTAAAATCACTGAGAGAAGTATCTGGAAAAGCAATTGCTGAACTTGAAGTTCTCGGCACTCCCCTCGGCCTGTGATCTTTCCTGTATGATTGGGAATGCAAAGGTACAAGGGAGGCTGCTTCCGTGTCACAAGCAGTGGACAATGAATGCTCTGTGTGATGGTAGGTCACTTTGTCATTGGAATCCCTTGGAAAGTCTTGAGCTGCCGAAGATGTTAAAGCATGATTAGACATCAAGGAATCATTCGACACCACGACTTGAAAAAGCTTTGCATCGTGTACCAGATCTATAGGAAAAAATGACAAGCATTAACACACATATACTAAGCAACGTGTACACAAATTATGAAAAGTAGATTCTATAGCTTTCAATCATAAAGAACCAAATTGTAACTCTCACATCACCTATAACCATCATAAATTGATCTTTAGACTGGATGAGAAAATTATTTTAAACAATATTTCAGACCTGCATGTGATTTGGTGAGTTACGAAAATGTACTTCCGTAAACAATTCACAATAGGAGGTCCCGTTTCCTGAATGACCTGTATGATTGCAAAGGAAAAATGGCGAGGGCTTCTATATATAAAAGTGTCACCCAGGCTTGCTGCTCTTCCAGTTTCGGCCAGTTTCGGTGCAACACTGGGATGGAGAGCAAGAACAAGGGAGGTGGTGGACAGCAATGCCCGACCGAGTCACTGACATCTTCCACAAGGTGCACCAGCGAGCCCTTCTTCACCAGCCTCTGCATTGGTTGACCCAGCTGTTGACGTGGCTCACGTTGTAGCCTGGCCGACAGTGCATTCTTCAGAGGTCCGCCACCAACAGGACGTGCCCGGTCACCAGCTGCCACTCCTTCCTGTCGGCCATCGCTTTGCCTACTCTGCTGCTCCCCCCTCCACTGCCACTTCCTTCTCCCCTACACCTTCCACCTTGTCTCGGGGAGGAGGTGGGGGGGGGGGGGGGGGGGGGAGACAGACAAAGTGATGGCCAACTGTAAGAAACAGCAGCTGGTGAAAGAGGAGGGAGCACCACGGCGACTGAGCACATCTTGTCAGTGGCCTAAAGAAAGCGCTGTCGGCCAGGGGCTACAACGTGAGCTGCAACAACAGCAAAGTCAACCGGACAGTGTGGCAGTTGGTGAAGAAGGGCTCGCTGGTGCAGACCAGAGACATTGGCACAGAGATTTAAGGTGAAACAACACAAAGTACCGGAGTACCTCAGTGGACTGAATCAGTCTGAAGAAGGGTGCGGACCCAAAGTGTCACCTATCCTTCTTCTCCAGAGATGCTGCCTGACCTGCTGAGTTACTCCAACACTTTGTGTCATTTTGTGTACTAACTTGCATCTGTGGTTCTTTACTTCTACCTAGTTTTAAGGTGATTCCAATTTGCATAAAATCTGACATACGTAAGGGTTTACGGAATGTAACCCTTACACAAGTCAGGGAGTATCTGTTGAAGTAAAAGTAAAGTTTAGTCTCAGAAGTTCGTTTTAAAGAAGGTATTTAAAAAGGAGGGAAAATATAGAATGCTTGGTAAAAAAGAGCTTGCTCAGAAGGCCCAAGTTAAAAGGACAATGAGGGCCAAATCGGGTAGACTAGAGCGTGTTGCTGAGGTGACAATGTCATGAGGTAATTTTGAAATAAAGACAATCATCTTAAACTGATTGTTAGGAGACAGGGTATGAGCATCAGACAATGGGGAAAGTGGTGAAGAGTGAATGGCGTGATACACATTGGCTAATTTGCAGACATGTTACTTTTATTTTTGAGTACAATATTGATAGCACTGCCAAACAAATCAGGTGTCAGAGGTTATGGGGAGAAGGCAGGAGAATGGGGTTAGAAGGGAGAGATAGATCAGCCATGATTGAATGGCGGAGTAGATTTGATGGGCCGAATGGCCTAACTTTGCTCCTATCACATGAAACCCAATAGCAGAGTTCTGCATGCTTCAGAGTTTAATGAAGTTGAAGTGAGGATGGAGAAAACAAGGTCGGCCAAGCAAATGTATAAATATTTAAATGATATTTTATTTAAATTAGCGCTTGCATAACAGATTGAAACTCCAAATAATCATAGCTAGTGTGGAAGTTCTGATGATTTGGCATCCGATTCACCCAGTGGCGTTTTCCATGTACCTTTAAAACTGACCGGAACCCGTTGCCATATTCCTTACAAACTCACCAGGGCTCTCGATTAAGCATTCGCCCTGGGATCAGAGCCTTGGTCGGAAACTCACCAAGACACTGATCCCATGTTCCTGTGATCACTTGGGCCCAGTTTCCAGCACTCGTTATGCCAGAGGTTCCCTTCCTATGGTCCTTATAAACTCCAATGCTACCTTTAAACTCGCTACACTTTGTTTCCAAAGTTTCCTTTAATGTCCCAAGGTTTACTAAGTATTTTTATTACTAAATAAGTGAACTAAATGTGATATTAATAGGAGTAAGTCCCAATAATCTGGAGAACCCAGCACTCCCACAAACAAAGTCCCCCAGGGTGCCAGATTATTGGAATTTTTCTGTACTCGCAGTAACATATTAACATAGATTAAAGATTAGATAATAGAAAGAAAACAGAATCATAACAAATGGGCCATTTTCAATTAGTTTAGTTTATTGTCACGTGATACAAGGTACATTCTGGCAGGCAGGTTTGCTGGTGCTATACGTATGGGTTTAAACCAAATAGTGGGGGGAGGGGTTGACAAATTGGGAATATAAAGATGGAGTTAAAGGGGAAGTGAATACAGGAAAAGTTGCAAAAGACTCCCGAATTAATGGGAAGGAAAGTTCAAGAAGGGATAAGAGAGTAAGGTTAGGGCCAATAGTGACTGGTGTGCGAAGGGAAGTGAATACCAAAGTTAAAGTGTTGTATTTGAATGCGTGAAGTATTAATGACTTAGATGATGGAATTAAAAGTAACATTAGCAAATTTGCAGATGACACAAAGCTGGGTGGCAGTGTGAAGTGTGAGGAGGATGCAGGGTGACTTCGACAGCTTGTGTGAGTGGGCAGATGCATGGCAGATGCAGTTTAATGTGGATAAATGTGAGGTTATCTACTTTGGTGGTAAGAACAGGAAGGCAGATTATCTGAATGGTGTCAAGTTAGGAAAAGGGGAAGTAGAACAAGATCTGGATGTCCTAGTTCATCAGTCACTGAAAGTAAGCATGCAGGTACAGCAGGCAGTGAAGAAAGCTAATGGAATGTTGGCCTTCATAATGAGAGGAGTTGAGTATAGGAGCAAAGAGGTCCTTCTGCAGTTGTACAGGGCCCTAGTGAGACCACACCAGGAGTATTGCGTGTAGTTTTGGTCTCCAAATTTGAGGAAGGACATTCTTACTATTGAGTGAGTGCAGCGTAGGTTCATGAGATTAATTCCCGGAATGGCGGGACTGTCGTATGTTGAAAGACTGGAGCGACTGGGCTTGTATACTCTGGAATTTAGGATGAGAGGGGATCTTATTGAAACATTTAAGATTATTAAGGGATTGGACATGCTAGAGGCAGGAAACATGTTCCCAATGTTGGGGGAGTCCCGAACCAGGAGCCACAGTTTAAGAATAAGGGGTAGGCCATTTAGAACGGAGATGAGAAAAAACTTTTTCACTCAGAGAGTTGTGAAGCTGTGGAACACTCTGCCTCGGAAGGCAGTGGAGGCCAATTCCCTGGATGCTTTCAAGAGAGTTAGATAGAGCTCTTAATGATAGCGGAGTCAAGAGATATGGGGAGAAGGCAGGAACGGGGTACTGATTGTGGACGATCAGCCATGATCACGGTGAATGGCGGTGCTGGCTCGAAGGACCGAATGGCCTACTCCCGCACCTATTGTCTATACATTGAAAAGCTGTTGTTTTGTGTGCTATCCAGTCAAAGACAATACCCGATTACAATCAAAGAGACACATAAAGCAGGAGTAACTCAGCAGGTCAAACAGCATCTATGAAGAAAGAGAATGGATAACGCTTTGGGTCAAGACCCTTCTGACCAATTGAGTTACTCCAGCTTTTTGTGTCTATCTTCGGTTTAAACCAGCAGCTGCAGTTCCTTCCTGCACATGATTACAATCAAGTCGTCCACAGTGCACTGATAAAGGATAATGGGTATAACATTTACTGCAAGATAAAGTCCAATTAAAGATAGTTCAAAGGTCTCCGGTGAGATAGATGAAAGGTCAGGACTGCACTCCAGATAATGATGGATCGTTTCTCAATAACAGCTGGGAAGAAACTATCACTGAATTTTCAAGCTGTGAGACTGGTGCTTGATTATGTTGGTGGTTTTGCCAGGCAGCGTGAAGTGTAGATGGAGTCAATGGAAGGGAGGTTGGTTTGCACGACGATCTGGGAGATGTCAACAACTCTTTGCAATTTCTTGCAATCTTAGATGGAGCTGTTCCTAAATCTGGCTGTGATGCACCCCGATAAAATGCTTTCTTCGGCGCATCTCTAGATGTTGGTGAGGATTGTTGTGGAAATGCTGAACTTTCTATGCCTTCTAAGGAAGTAGAGGCATTGCTGGTGTGCTTTATTGGCCATAGTTTCACTGTGGCTGGTTCAGGACAAATTGCTGGTGAAATTTATTCCTCGGAACTTGAAGCTTTCAACCATCTCTACTTCAACGCCATCTATGTAGACTGGGGTATGTGTTCTGCTTTGCTTCCTGAATTCAATCCCAATCTCATTTGTCTTGCTGACATTGAGGGAGAGAGTGTAGGAAGGAACTGCAGATGTTGGTTTACACTGATTTACACAGATGCTGCCCGTACCGCCGAGTTACTCGAGCATTTTGTGTCTATCCTTGAGGAAGAGAATGGTGTCTTCGCACCAGGTTACAATGTTCTCAATCTCCGTTCTCTCTCAAAGGGGATTGAGAACCTCGTTATTTTGATAATCGGCCCACTACAGTGGTGTCGTCTGTGAACTTGCAAATTGAGTTGGATTGGTATTTAGCTGCCTAGTCATGAGTGTATAAGGAGTATAGTAGGGGACTGAGAACGCATCCTTGTGGGGCATCAGTGTTGAGGATTATTGTGGAGGATATTTTGTTACCTATCCTCACTGATTAAGGTCTGTTGGTCAGGATGTTGAGAAACCAGTTGCAGTGGTGAGTGGTGACTCCAAGTTTAGTGGGACTATGACCAATGGGATTACATTGGAACTAGTGGAATGGCTTGCTTTTCACAAGCTATCAATTCCTTGTAATGGGATCAAATGTAATAGAGCCATGTTTGATGATGATACAAAGTTAAAAAGCATGTGGGCTGCATGCAGGACACAGATCGGTTTTAGGGATACAGGCAAATTCAGTGAACAAATACGCTACACAGAACAACAGGGGATGGCTCGCCACTTTGCAATGGACCACTAGGACAACATACATCAGGGTGTTGCTCAAAACTACATCTTTGCATTCAACACCATCATCCTCTTTTAAACTTATCACACTTAGGGAACTGTGTTTCTGTTCGTCTCTGTGCAATTGGATCCTCAACTTCTTCAATGGCAAACCACAATTGGTACGAATTGGCATCACAAACTGCCATCCTTCTCAATGCCCATCAACAGAGGAGCAGAGGCTGTAAGCTCCATCCTCTGCTCTACTCTCTCTATATACCTGACAATAGCCAGGCACATCTCCAAAGCCATCTTTACATTTCCTGATGTAATGGGTAACAATGACTCAGCATACAGGAGTGAGATTGATAATCTGATTGAATAGAGCCCGAATAACAACCGTGCTCTCAATGTTGGCAAGACCAAAAACGACACCTATCCATGTTCTCCAGAGATGCTGCCTGATCCGCTGATTTATTCCAGCATTATCCTTTTTTTGTAAACCAACATCTGCAGTTCCTTGTATCTCTAAGAATTTGATTGTTGACCAGGAAATGAAAGGCGAGGATCCATGAATTTGGCTTCATCGACTGGACGGCAATAGAGAGTGTCAATAGCTTCAAGTTCCTGGGCATGCATATTACTGATGATATGTCCTGGCCCCAGCATGCTGATGCAGCCACAAAGAAAGCTTTGCAACACCTCAACTTCCTTGGAAGATTGAGGACATGCTGTATGTCGCCAAATACTCTATCAAACTCTACGAGTAGATGGTAGAAAGCATATTGATTAGTTGCACTATGGCCTGGTTCGTAGTTCGAACACCTAGGAATGAAGGAGGCTGCAGAAAGTAGCAGACATTGCCTGGTCTATCACAAGCATGTACCTCTCTACTAGCGACGGGATCGACAAGAGGCGCTGTTTCAAAGATGTAGCCAATGTCAAAGATCCACACTACCCTGTCCATTCTCTCATCTCACAGCCACCATCAGAGAAAAGACACAGGGGCCAATGCACCATGACTTCCAGGTTCAAGAAAAGTTTATTTCCAACAATAATCAGGTTCTTGAACTCTGCACAACACAAACCACAACCTAGCTATTATAGTCTGGTTACCAGGAATTACTGATTATTAATTTGTAGACATCATGGTTAGCGCAAATACAATGGGCCAACGGTACAGCGACATTCCATGTTCTATAATGTAAAAATAGATCATAAGATCATTAGATTTAGTAAGAAACAATAGAATGGAAGAGTACTTGTTAAAATGATTAAAGTTAATTTTCTGCAGGTTCAGCAAACCAATGAGAAAGACAAATGTACTGGTTGATTGCCACAGGATTTGAATACAAAAGTAGTGGCTTGTTGCTCTATTATATATTACATACATGAGATTACATCTGAAGTGTTATGGACAGGTCCGGTCTCCCTATCAAATGAGGGAATAAGTTGTGATAGAGGGAATGTATTGAAGGTTCACCAGATTGATCCCTGGGATGGAGCGATTTGTCCTTGAAGGAAAACCTATAATCACTGAGTTTAGAATAAGTGGCGAATAATGTTGAAACATGCAAATTTCTTGCAGGACATGACAGGGTAGATGCGGAATGTCCAGCCCATCAGGATTTCACCATTCTCTGGAGAGGTCAGAAAAATGTTCTTCACTCTGTATCTGAAAAAAACCTTGCGAATATTTGCAATTCTTTGCCCAACAGAGCTTTTGACACTTGGTAACTGAGAACATTCAAGACAGAGATCAACAGTTTTCTGAATACAATGAGAATCAATGATGATGGGTTCAGTGCAGGAATGTGGTGCACAGATCTTACTGATTGGCAGGGTATCCATTTGAATGGACTCCACGCACTCCTCATGCTACATTTATATATTATGCTCAACTGAAGTTACTTTATCTTTCTTCTCCTAAGTCCTTCTCTAAAGTACAGACCTCCAGAGGTGCGAAGGAAGGAAAAGAGTTTATACAAAAATTAAGTCCATAGTATCTCTGCAGCATGGTTCTGGAATTAAATACATCACCTAACTTTATTGCTCCTTCATAATCAAGAAACTATAATTGTGTCGACCATTACACTGCACTGTTTTTCAGTCAAATTCTGGTAGGCCACACTCACCTTGTTCATCATTTGTATCTTTATACAAACTGCAGCTCTGGCCCAAGCTTAAACTAATGTCATCAGAAGTTTTCCCCGTCTCTTCATCTCCTGCAGTGGATATAAAAAGAAAAATAATCAATTTGGGGTTGAATGCATGTACGTCATTTTAAATACATAGGAATCCAAATGTAGAAAATTACATTACATTCTGGTTACCACGCAGCTTGTAGATAAAATAGATATGCAACTATTTTCATGGCTAACTCGCAATGCTGGCTCCAAGTGCAGACAGCATAGATGTTTCAGGATGTATGCATTACTCTTTCACAATGCAGTGAATGAGAAAATATCAACCCATGAAGAAAAATAAATAAATATGGATCATCTATTTTTCAAGCAGACATTAGGGAAAAAGATACATCTCCAAAACTTTAAATTTATAATCTCCAAGCCAGTTTTTTAATTGCTTCTATTTTGTAATTTGAGATTACAACTCATTAAAAGAAGCAATAGCAATAAATTAAACACAAAAAGCTGAAGTAACTCAGCAGGACAGGCAGCATCTCTGGAGAGAAGGAATGGGTGACGTTTTGTGTCGAGGCCGTTCTCGACCCGAAAAGTCGCCCATTCCCTCTCCGGAGATGCTACCTGTCCCGCTGAGTTATTCCAGGTTTTTTGTGCCTATCTTCGGTAACCAGCATCTGCAGTTCCTTCCTACGCAATAAATTAAACTGTGGGTGAACCATCTATAAAATACACTGCGGTTACTTCCTTGGGCCACTCAACAGCATCTTTGAAATCTGCAACCTCAGTCATGAAGGAGGACGGGCAATCGAGGCATAGGAACACTACCTCCTGCATATTTCTCTCCGTTGTAAACCATTCTGACTTGAAAATATACAACTAATCTTTCATTGTTACGAGGTCTGAATCATGGGGAACTGCAGAACATTTTGGAAATGGTACATGCTGCAACTGGTGTGTCCTGATAATAGAGGGAATGACTGTTCAGAGCAGTTGATGGGGTACCAAACAAACAGGCTGTTTTGCTCTTAATTATATCAGGCTTCTCGGATGGTATGTTTATGGTGGCCAATCTCAGGCTTATTGTTATCACCAAGAAACATCATTCAGATAACTAGAAGACCATAGGGTAAGCCTTCGGTGATTTTGAAATGTGGGATGTCATTGCTACAATGACTCGGATATAATCAGAGAGGCAAGTGAGCCCAGATGATAATCCACCCACCAAGCCAACCAATGAATGAGAAGGCATGTTTGTCTAATCCACTGGCTGTAGTGCTGGTTGGTTAATGTCATATAGGATATCATTTGTGACTTCAATAAGAACAATTTACAAGTCAATTTTCAAACAAAGTGTGGTCATTTTGCTTTACATTTTCAGGAGTACAATGACCATCTACTGGACAAGACCCAGGGATTTACGTACAACTTAAAAAATAAATCACATCTATAAATTGAAACCAAGAATTTAAACTTTCTTTGGCAGTGCTCTAGTTACTTTGCAATTTCATTTATGGTATTTTGACAGTCATATTTTCTATGACAAATTGATAAACCAAAGAGTTACAAAAAGAATGTACAATCATAAAATAAGATTTATTAAAAGAACTGATATTTGTTGAAAGCTTTGTCTTAACTACCAAGAATACAATTGAAGCTCAAATGTCTACACAGGGATCCATCAAACCCATTACACATATGCATATTCTACTTGTTGCTAAAAAATCAGAATTCAGAGCACCAAATCAGTACAAGATTTAAGTGCTTTTGAAAGCTTTAACTCCCACAGTTATTATATGCTTACAGTATTTACATAACCTAGAGGTCATCATAAAATGTACTGAAGCATTTGACATGCATTTTCAGTTTAATTAGCAGTTAAAAAGAGGTTCAAGTAACTCCTAAAATCTTGAATGAAAGATCCAAAATGATGAATTTTAACATGTTCTTTCATATAGCAGAATTAAATCCATAGAACAATCTCGTGAGGAATCTTATTCTTGGATATTTAGTGCCTATAGGTAGACAGATGAACTGCAACTCATACCTTTAATACATGGTGCTGCTCCATGGTGAGGCGATGCAACCTGATAAAGAATTTAAAATAGTTAAAAAAGCAAAAGCTTCATAATTCAGGATTTTCACATGATAAATAAATCTTAGCTCTGAGGAAAAAGAAAGCAAGCAATGTACACATTATTGTAAAGGGAGGACACCCAGATAAACAAAGTAGTAGGAATCTGGGTATCAATGGCTCCAACATTACACAGAGAACCAATATTTTATGGGCATCATTTAACAGACTGACAACATCTAAAGCAGACTACTTTAAAGTAAACAGATTTAGATATTCAAAGTAGCTGAAGAACTGAATGAGAATTGAGAGAAAATCCACTGAGATTCAAGAATCAGGACATAGGCTAATGTTGAGGTTGGGGGGGGGGGGTGAGGAATATTTAATACCAAGGGGTAACTATTTATTTTGCACAAAGAGTGGAGGGTATATGGAACAAGCTGCCAGAGGAGGTAGTTGAGGCAGGTACTCTCATACATTTAAGAAACATTTGGAGAGGTCCGTGTATGGGATAGGTTTAGAGGGATATGGGCCAAGCACGGGCGTGTTGGTTGGCAGGGGCAAGTTGGGTCGAAGTGCAAATTTCCACACAGTATGACAAAAAAATTACATGGAAAGCTTTGGAGCTGGGAGTTTTAATAAAGATAAAAATGTTGACAATTCATGACAAGCTAGAATGTTTTGGTAATTCACAGTATTGCAAATAACTAGACAAGGATATATCTCAGTTTCTATGACAATTCTTAGAGATCATATATGGTTTACTTGATTCAATGATTAATACAAAACATAAACAACAGAAGTGCACTAAGTGTACCTGAACTGGTACTGCCTTCCAAGAAAATTATGAACTGATCTTTGGTCTCAACTCCACTTTCCTATCCATTTACCAAAACCCTCGATTCCTTTTCAGTCCAAAAACAGTCTCAGTCTTCAACTTTCTGGGGCAGAGAATATCAAGTAACCACAACCACCTGAATCAAGAAATGCCTTCTCTTCCGAGTCATCCAAAATTTAAATTGCCAACCTCTTATTTTGAGACTACGTGATCATGGAAACCAGCCACATAACATCTATACTGCTAAGTTTCCTAGATTTTGTATGTTCCAAAAAAGAATACTTCATTACGGAAAATAATACAGACAAATTAAATGGATGCATTTCTGATGCATATTCATTAACCGGGCTCAAAAGGCTTTTTGCTGAACTCAGTTTCTAGCAGAAGCTGGCAGCACAGCAGTAGAAGCTGACCTAGGTTCAAATGGTTTATTGTGGATTACGAAATGCTTTTGAACAGTACCCTTTTCCATCATCTTGACATTATCAAGAGACATTATCAATACTGACTCATTATGTCCTCAAGAATGTGACCCTCATCTGTCAAGGATTTATGAACAGAAATCAACCATAATAACCTTAAGGATTACAGTGTAAAAGAAAGATAAGGCCCACGATCACTTATTCAAGTCACGCTATCGACTTGTCCTGGCCAATGTAACCACATGTTGACGATGTCCACACACAGAAAAACAATCTAAGAAAGTGAAGGAATTAGGAGTTACAGAGAAAAGACACAAAATGAGTTATTCTGTCTCTATCCTCAATAGACAACCTGTTCATCTGCAACTCAGTGGCATGTTTATCTGTATTATAAAAATTGTGCTTGTATTATTGCAAATTCTTTGTAAATTATAACCTCGGTCAAAATTCCTCCTTACAAATAGACATGCTTCATTTAAAATATAACTATGCTTAACCTGCTTTGTGAGAGCAGAGGTGGTCCCATCACACAAAATAGTGATTACTGACAGCTAAACCCATTTAGCAGAGACTGGGGTGGTGAAATAAATTAGTCTTTGAAATATAGTTTAAAACAGCGCAAAGGTATACACAAATTGCTGGAGTAACTCAGCAGGTCAGGCAGCATCTCAGGAGGGAAGGAATGGATGACGTTTCGGGTCGAGACCCTTTGTCAGACTGATGTCAGGGGAGGGGGCGGGACAAAGGTAGAATGTAGTCAGATACAGTAAGACTAGTGGGAGAACTGGGAAGGGGGGGGGGGGATAGAGAGGGAACGCAAGGACTACCTGAAGTTAGAGAAGTCAATGTTCAAACCGCTGGGGTGTAAACTACCCAAGCGAAATATGAGGTGCTGTTCCTCCAATTTGCGTTGGGCCTGACAATGGAGAAACCCCGGGACAGAAAGGTCAGATGGGAATGGGAGTTGAAGTGCTGAGTCACCTGGAGATCAGGTAGGTTAAGACGGACTGAGCAGAGGTGTTCAGCGAAACGATCACCGAGCCTGGGCTTGGTCTCGCCGATGTAGAGAAGTTGACACCTGGAACAGCGGATACAGTAGATCTGCAGTTTTCTGCATTTTTCTTCCTAGACTTAAAACAGTGCAATCCCCCTATACTGAGGGTACGTGTACATACAATAAATTGGGCTTAACATCTTAACGTTAGACAGGTACATGGATAGGACAGGTTGAAAGGATATGGACCAAATACGGGTAGGTGGGACTAGTGTAGCTGGGACATGTTGGGCCGAAGGGCCTGTTTCCACCGTGTATCAATCGATGACTTTATAACTTACAAACTCCTTGCTGCCAACATGGTTCTGGACTCCATTAATAAAGGTTTAAGGCCATCATTCCATCATTGCATAGCTGTCCTAAACAACATTGCAAGTCCCAAAAAACATCAATACATTGCCCTCTCTCAGATTAACAGCATTAAGTCAACAGTAAGTGTGGGCTGCAGACGTAATTCTGCAAACCTGGGCCATCAAAATGTCTTAATTATTCAAAATTAGATCTAGCCAGCATAGCTGGCATCCAACAGTAGTGAAAATTTGGAAGTCTTCCAAAAGCTATTCCATCTCAGTTGACAGAGAATTTCAAAACATTTTTCTTCGTCTTGAATATTAAAAGTTGCAGAATGAGGGTTAGGCACAGTAAGGCAGCAAGCCAATTAAAATCTAATTAAATTGCCAACCAGGCAATTAACAGCCACAGAAAGGTTAACAAGAACTTCTACAGCTGAAAAACTACATTAAATGAAGGATTGTGCCTAAACTGCAAACTGATTTGTTTCTGAGCCAATTTTAAGAAATCTAGTTGCGCTTTGGTGTAATTTTCCAAAATTCAGTTTATTTAGCTGTACCTTAAGGAAGGACTTTATTAATACTTTATTAAGACTGGCTGGACAAGAGAGTACTTTAAGGATCTCAGTGGAATTTTTAGTGACAAATTTAAAAAATGTTGAAGATTAAAATGGTGCAAAGTAGTTTTCTGAAGGATGCATAGTCAAAACTATTCTACCCCTTGGGAAGCTTAACTTTTAGATAAAGTAGTTTGAAGTGATGTGTTGCCCGTCTCACCCCACCCCTGCCATTTCTTTTGTTTTGCTTTTAAATTCTACACAAATTTATCTTCTTGTTGCAAATGAAGAACACAAGCTCAACTCCATCACTAAGATGCTTATAATTCAGTCGTAATATCCATTTTCGAGGTGCTACATTCACAAGCGGCTTTGCACATTTATTTTACACTTTTTTTGCTACATAAACTGTGCTGCAATCACAATTTGAATGTGACAAACATACTTCACAAAATTAGGAATTCAGCTGAGCAAGAAGGCAATTAATAATTTAAAAATAGTTATGTTTAACCATCCATATGAAACAGATTTGTATCAAAGTCGAAAATCCACTTCTATGCTTGGGACCTGCATTTATGGCGACATCAACCTACAAAGTTTACTGACATATCATCATGACCATAAAGTTTTCAAGATTTCATAAACAATGTCAATTTATCTTTAGTCAAGTAACAAATTACTCAATGTCACAAAAAAAATTACCCATCACACTTTTGCTGTCCAAGTACAATTATTATTTGTCTATCTCTTTAACCGTTTTCATTTTGAATGTTGTATGACAATAGACAATAGGCAGGAGTAGGCCATTCGACCCTTCGAGCCAGCACCACCATTCAATGTGATCATGGCAGGTCATTCTCAATCTGTACCCTTTTTACTGCCTTCTCCCCATACCCTCTGACTCCACTATCCTTAAGAGCTCTATCTAGCTCTCTCTTGTATGCGCTCAGAGAATTGGCCTCCACTGCCCTCTGAGGCAGTGAATTCCACAGATTCACAACTCTCTGACTGTAAAAGTTTTTCCTCATCTCCGTTCTAAATGGCCTACCCCTTATTTTAAACTGTGGCCCCTGGTTCTGGACTCCCCCAACATTGGGAACATGTTTCCTGCCTCTAACGTGTCCAACCCCTTAATAATCTTATATGTCTTGATAAGATCCCCTCTCATCCTTCTAAATTCCAGTGTATACAAGCCTAGTCGCTCCAGTCTTTCAACATATGAAAGTCCCGCCATTCCGGGAATTAACCTAGTAAACCTACGCTGCACGCCCTCAATAGCAAGAATATCCTTCCTCACATTTGGAGACCAAAACGGCACACAGTACTCCAGGTGCGGTCTCACTAGGGCCCTATACAACTACAGAAGGACCTCTTTGCTCCTCTACTCAACTCCTCTTGTTATGAAGGCCAACATTCCATTGGCTTTCTTCACTGCCTGCTGTAACTGCATGCTTCCTTTCAGTGATTGATGCACTGGGACACCCAGATCTCGTTGTACGTCCCCTTTTCCTAACTTGACACCATTCAGATAATAATCTGCCTTCCTATTCTTACCACCAAAGTGGATAACCTCACACTTATCCACATTAAACTGCGTCTGCCATGCATCCGCCCACTCACACAACCTGTCCAAATCACCCTGCAACCTCATAGCATCTTCCTCACAGCTCACGCTACCACCCAGCTTTGCATCATCTGCAAATTTGCTAATGGTACTTTTAATCCCTTCATCCAAGTCATTAATGTATATTGTAAATAGCTGCGGTCCCAGCACCGAGCCTTACGGTACCCCACTAGTCACTGCCTGCCATTCTGAAAGGGACCCATTTATCCCCACTCTTTGCTTTCTGTCAGTACCCTACCCCAAATACCATGGGCTCTAATTATGCCCACTAATCTCCTATGTGGGACCTTGTCGAAGGCTTTCTGAAAGTCGAGGTACACCACATCCACCGGCTCTCCCCTGTCAATTTTCCTAGTTACATCCTCAAAAAATTCCAGAAGATTTCAAGCATGATTTCCCCTTCGTAAATCCATACTGACTCAGAACGATCCTGTTACTGCTATCCAAATGCTCCGCAATTTTGTCTTTTGTAATTGACTCCAGCATCTTCCCCACCACTGATGTCAGACTAACTGGTCTATAATTTCCCATTTTCTCTCTCCCTCCTTTCTTAAAAAGCTATTGTAATCTCAGCTGACGAGTAAAATGTGCAATTTCAAAAGGTTATGGCATAGTTAATTGCTGCCGTAACACATTATCCTCCAAACACCGGTATGTTTCAAGATTCTGTCACGTTCATTTCTGATGCCATATTTATTTCTTCAAGTTGTATGCTAATCTCGCTGCCAACATTGCTAACCCCATTCGAGGAGCCTCGGGAGAGTTGCACTGATTGCAACATTTGCTGCATGTGTACTGAGGAAGAAAAATAACTTAGTAATAAGTTTTCTAATAACTTAGAAAAATATCACAGTATAACTTAAGAGTGATTTAGCAGGTCACAACATGTAAACACACCAAAACACAAACTGTTCCCATAAAATGTGATAATATCTACATCCAAAGGTAACTTGGAGTCATGAAATATTTTTTCCTTCTGGTTTGTCCAATAAGTCTTAAGCTGTCTGCGAAAGGAGGTTCTTCAAATGAGTTGCAACCATATTTACCAAAATGGTGATTTGTTTATTCACCAAAATTTACATTCTAGTTCCAAATCTGAGCAAATCCATGTTGTTTAATATCTGTTTACTCACTCACATTCATGTAAAGATTGCTTTTCCTCGCAACTCAATGCTGTGATGTTGGCCATGAACCTCAAAACTCATCTCAGCACTGACTTTATAATTTAAACCCCCTCCTATGTTGTGTCAAAATTATATAAAGCACTGTGGATTTAGTATTACATCACTGGATGCATTCAATTGGCATAACAAAATTATTTGTCTGGTTGAGGAACTTGTATATAACAGGATAAAAGAAAGGTCATTGAACTAAAACATGAACTCAGTTTCTCTCTGAACAAAAGTTGCCTGACCTACAGCAAATTTCCAGCACTATTATTTCAGAGCGGAAAACCAGGAGTCCCATTTTTCTTTTTTTGGTTAATTTCCTCTTTGCCTTGCACCATCATCACTTTGTTGATTTTCCTATTCTATCACTAACTCCATAATAATCTAAGTATCATTGGTACACTGTTGAAAAAATGTCTACATATTTTATTGACAACAAGAGCAACCAAGAACAAAGACTCAAAAGACCTATCACAGTGGAGGAGGGGTAATACTTGCATTACTGGCTCTTTTCAACAGCTTAATAGCCAAAAACCCTTGCAATAAATGTTGAACTTAAAGGAATCACACGACTCTCATGACACAGCTACCACAGGTATCAACAATACTAATGGAAATAGAATGCTTTTTTTTAAAAAAGACTTCATACTGCTAACCCAACCAAGATCACAACAGGCATGCCAATGTTCCACTTGAACAACAGGGAAGCTGGAAACAAACTCAAGTTTCTCTGCAACAGAAAATAACATGACAGAAGCTTCCTTGTAAATACCCTGTTTAGGTCTCTCACATACCAATGTCATTTAACTAAAATTGGCCAATCATAAGAATTAGGGTAAACCTAGTCCAGAAATCTCCAACACGAAACGGATATCAATCATAGCAATATATCACACCACTGGCTCTTATGAACCCCTGCTGAATACTGTTCTAACTAACATGAAAATGTGCATCCATCTGAACCTCGTAAACAAAGTTTCTTCAGAATACTCTAACTGAATGTCTACTGTTTTTGCCCCTCTTTGCTAATCCCCACAATTCCAAAAATCTCCATTAAATGGAAATAAAAATCATGCGCAACGCCCACCAAAACAATTTTAAAATATTTTAGCAAACTCACTAGACAATGTTTAAAATCTCTTGCCTTTCTGGGGAACTGCAGGTAACAACCTTTCTGCAGCCACAAACTGTACCTAGATGGAAAGAATGCCAATTCAGGGAGCAAACACAATGTCACTGACCCTCATGACAGTCGAGGTACCTGGCTTCAAACTTGCTCTGAGATAATGAAGCATCCTCAGTAAAACCTACAAAAGGTCATAGACAGTGAGGGCACCCACTTCACACAGGGACGATGCCAAGTGATCTATACTGATCAATAGCACCAATCAATGGTACACCTGACTTCAATTTAGCCAGAGAACAACTCAACTCTCCACTTGACATCTCAGAAGGCCATTGATTGAATCGGCAGAGTATATGTCCAATCATGAGATTTTTTATTTCATACCAAAGAATGTATTGTTGCATACTGCTACGAATGCCACTCATTACCAGATTGATGACAATTAGATCATTCTCATGTCAATCAAGCTTGAGATCACTGGGTTTGATTTTATTCCAAGTGATTTCTATGTAACTTTACTCAAAGCATTTTCCTAAACAAATAACTTGGCTTTTATTGGGACAATTGTGGAATTCCCTGCCACAGAGGGCAGCGGAGGCCAACTCACTGGATGGATTTAAGAGAGAGTTAGATAGAGCTCTAGGGGCTAGTGGAAGCAAGGGATATGGGGAGAAGGCAGGCACGGGTTACTGATTCTGGATGATCAGCCATGATCACAATGAATGGCGGTGCTGGCTCGAAGGCCAGAAAGACCTCCTCCTGCACCTATTTTCTATGTTTCTAATTTACAGTGGTTTGTATCATAAATCTGTAGGTTAGCTTCTAAACAAACTATATTTTCTGATAAATTGACTGTGTTTGCTGTACAACAAAGTGCAGGCTGTATATAATGATAGTACAATGTATGTACTATCTCCAACTCTGGCTGTCGCTGTGTTGTCATGAAATAATCTGACATTGTGATTCAGAAGCCATTCAAGACTAATATTTCATCGATATGTCTAACGATAGCAGACGGATTCTTTTAACTTAAAATCATTCTGCAGTAGCTGTAACTGTAGGCTCTATTTTCAAGTGACAACATGAATGATGGGTTTTTTTCCAAAATATTTTCAATCTGCCATGTGTGGCGGCAGGCAGCAGATAGGAATTTTCGGGGAACTTTTGTAACTTTGTTGGCGCTAAAACATGGCGACATTCCTTGGTGAGGTTTGCCTGATGAGGTCTGCTACATGATTTTACCATGTTGCGTGCAAAACAAAGCATTTCACTGTACCTGGATAAATGTACAGTAAAGTAACATTGAATACCAAAAAAGTGAAGCTACCAATGGTCATTCCTTCATACCCTAACAACCAGAGGAGAAATAAATCCACCAATCTCGATTAATGGTCAAAGTATTATTTGTAAATAAGAGTATAACTCTATTCCTAATTCCATGAATTCCTTGCATCACTATTTCTTTGCAAAAAATGTTATAAATATGCTGTAATTATTCAGTTATAAATATGATATAATTTACTTGAACCAAAGTTCTTAAATAGACAATAGACAATAGACAATAGGTGCAGGAGTAGGCCATTCAGCCCTTCGAGCCAGCACCGCCATTCAATGCGATCATGGCTGATCACTCTCAATCAGTACCCCGTTCCTGCCTTCTCCCCATACCCCCTCACTCCGCTATCCTTAAGAGCTCTATCCAGTTCTCTCTTGAAAGCATCCAACGAACTGGCCTCCACTGCCTTCTGAGGCAGAGAATTCCACACCTTCACCACTCTCTGACTGAAAAAGTTCTTCCTCATCTCCGTTCTAAATGGCCTACCCCTTATTCTTAAACTGTGGCCCCTTGTTCTGGACTCCCCCAACATTGGGAACATGTTTCCTGCCTCTAATGTGTCCAATCCCCTAATTATCTTATATGTTTCAATAAGATCCCCCCTCATCCTTCTAAATTCCAGTGTATACAAGCCCAATCGCTCCAGCCTTTCAACATACGACAGTCCCACCATTCCGGGAATTAACCTAGTGAACCTACGCTGCACGCCCTCCATAGCAAGAATATCCTTCCTCAAATTTGGAGACCAAAACTGCACACAGTACTCCAGGTGCGGTCTCACCAGGGCCCGGTACAACTGTAGAAGGACTTCTTTGCTCCTATACTCAACTCCTCTTGTTACGAAGGCCAACATTCCATTGGCTTTCTTCACTGCCTGCTGTACCTGCATGCTTCCTTTCATTGACTGATGCACTAGGACACCCAGATCTCGTTGAACTCCCCCTCCTCCTAACTTGACACCATTCAGATAATAATCTGCCTTTCTATTCTTACTTCCAAAGTGAATAACCTCACACTTATAAATTTCTCTACTATAAATTTCCCTTATCTTCCTAAGATTTGCCATCTCTCAAAGTTCAAATATCAACCCACAATTACCAGCAATTGTATTGAGTGCATCTAAGATTTACCATGAGCAGACCATGAACCCATTAACATATTAATGCAAGTAATAATCAATCATTCAGTGGTTGAACATAGGTCTATTTTTAAATTAGGGCTTAGCCACCAGAAATCAACCAAATAAATTCAGAGATTACCAAGGGACCAGGATGGCAGGGGTGCACATGTTTTGGAAATTAGCTAGCTTGAAGCAAATGTAAGAATGAGGATGGGCAAAGCCAAAACGTTAAAATAAAATCAAGGAAGAGTTTGTTTTTTAAAAAACATTTCTTAACCAGAAGCTATTGCAGGTTGTCAAACTTAAAGGGGATTTGCAACTAAGATTTCTTTCAAGTTAAATTTTGCAGTTTAACTAAAATTTATGTTGAATTCCTGAAACAGAAGAAGGGTCTCGACCCGAAATGTTACCTATCCATGCTCTCCAGAGATGCTGCCTGACCTGATGAGTTACTCTAGCCCTTTGTTCTTTTCCTTTAACATTAAATTCATGTGTGGATTTAGAGATATTGTAATTCGGTGCATAATGGAAAGAACCAATCTGATCAGGGTCACAACACCACTCTTGTAACTTAAAATTATATAATTATTATATTGTGCAAAAGCAATTTAGAAAGGTGTTAGGAAAATAGAAGGAAGAAAGACGTTACGGGTTATTGGCTCTGCCTTTTTAGATTTTATTGGTTCGTAATTTTTAATTTTCTAAGACTAAATAAGATCTATTTTTAAAGAAGTTGTTGAGAATTTACAACCAATCTGCGAAGTTTGGAAGCTAATTTTTTTTTAAATGACACTTACGAAAAGGGCCACTTTTCAACATAATTGTATAAGGGTTAAGAGTGTTGTAAAAACAAGGCTGAAGGCTTTGTGTCTCAATGCAAGGAGTATACGTAATAAGGTGGATGAATTAAATGTGGAGATAGTTATTAATGATTATGATATAGTTGGGATTACGGAGACATGGCTCCAGGGTGACCAAGGCTGGGAGCTCAACATCCAGGGATATTCTATATTCAGGCGGGATAGACAGAAAGGAAAAGGAGGTGGGGTAGCGTTGCTGGTTAGAGAGGAGATTAAAGCAGTGGAAAGGAAGGACATGAGCTCGGAGGATGTTGAATCGATATGGGTAGAGTTGCGAAGCACTAAGGGGCAGACAACGCTAGTGGGAGTTGTGTACAGGCCACCTAACAGCAGTAGTGAGGTTGGGGAAGGCATCACACAGGAAATTAGAAATGCGTGCACTAAAGGTGCAGCAGTTATAATGGGTGACTTCAATCTACAGAGAGATTGGGTGAACCAAATTGGCAGGGGTGCTGAGGAAGAGGATTTCTTGGAATGTTTGCGAGATGGTTTTCTAAACCAACATGTCGAGGAACCAACGAGAGAGCAGGCCATTCTAGACTGGGTATTGAGTAATGAGGAAGGGTTAGTTAGCAGTCTTGTGCGAGACCCCTTGGGCAAAAGTGACCATAATATGGTGGAGTTCTTCATTAGGATGGAGAGTGACAAAGTCAATTCAGAAACAAATGTTCTGAACTTAAAGAAAGGTAACTTTGAGGGTATGAGACGTGAATTGTCCAAGATAGACTGGCAATTTATACTTAAAGGGTTGACGGTTGACATGCAATGGAAGGCATTTAAAGATTGCATGGATGAACTACAACAATTGTTCATCCCAGTTTGGCAAAAGAACAAACCAGGAAAGGTAGTGCATCCATGGCTAACAAGGGAAATCAAGGATAGTATTAAAACAAAAGAGGAAGCATATAAATTAGCCAGAAAAAGTATCATACCAGAGGACTGGGAGAAATTCAGACTCCAACAGAGGAGGACAAAGGGCTTAATTAGGAAAGGGAAAATAGATTATGAGAGAAAACTGGCAGGGTACATAAAAACTGACTGCAAAAGCTTTTATAGATATGTGAAGAGAAAAAGACTAGTTAAGACAAATGTAGGTCCCTTGCAGTCGGAAACAGGTGAATTGATCATAGGGAACAAGGAGATGGCAGACCAATTGAACAACTACTTTGGTTCTGTCTTCACTAGGGAAGACATAAACAATCTGCTGGAAATAGCAGGGGACCGGGGATCTAACGAGATGGAGGAACTGAGGGTAATCCAGGTTAGTCGGGAAGTGGTGTTAGGTAAATTAAATGGATTAAAGGCCGATAAATCCCCAGGGCCAGATAGGCTGCATCCCAGAGTGCTTAAGGAAGTAGCCTCAGAAATAGTGGATGCATTAGTGATAATTTTTCAAAACTCTTTAGATTCTGGAGTAGTTCCTGAGGATTGGAGGGTAGCTAATATAACCCCACTTTTTAAAAATGGAGGGAGAGAGAAAACGGGGAATTATAGACCAGTTAGCCTAACATCGGTAGTGGGGAAAATGCTAGAGTCAGTTATTAAACATGTGATAGCATCACATTTGGAAAGTGGTGAAATCATCGGACAAAGTCAGCATGGATTTCAGAAAGGCAAATCATGCCTGACGAATCTTATAGAATTTTTCGAGGATGTAACTAGTAGAGTGGATAAGGGAGAACCAGTCGATGTGTTATATCTGGACTTTCAGAAGACCTTCGACAAGGTCCCACATAGGAGATTGGGGTACAAACTTAAAGCACACGGTATTGGGGGTTCAGTGTTGAGGTGGATAGATAATTGGTTGGCGGACAGGAAGCAAAGAGTAGGAATAAATGGGTCCTTTTCGGAATGGCAGGCAGTGACTAGTGGGGTACCGCAAGGCTCAGTGCTGGGACCCCAGTTATTTACAATATATATTAATGATTTGGACGAGGGAATTGAATGCAATATCTCTAAGTTTGCGGATGACAAGAAGCTGGGTGGCAGTGTTAGCTGCGAGGAGGATGCTAGGAGGCTGCAGAGTGACTTGGATAGATTAGGAGAGTGGGCAAATGCATGGCAGATGCAATATAATGTGGATAAATGTGAGGTTATCCACTTTGGCGGCAAGAACAGGAAAGCAGAGAATTACCTGAATGGTGGCCAATTAGGAAAAGGGGAGATGCAACGTGACCTGGGTGTCATGGTGCACCAGTCATTGAAAGCAAGCGTGCAGGTGCAGCAGGCAGTGAAGAAAGCGAATGGTATGTTAGCATTCATAGCAAGAGGATTTGAGTATAGGAGCAGGGAGGTTCTGCTGCAGTTGTACGGGGCCTTGGTGAGACCGCACCTGGAGTATTGTGTACAGTTTTGGTCTCCTAATCTGAGGAAAGACATTCTAGCCTTGGAGGGAGTACAGAGAAGGTTCACCAGATTGATCCCTGGGATGGCAGGACTTTCATATGAAGAAAGACTGGATAGACTAGGCTTATACTCGCTGGAATTTAGAAGACTGAGGGGGGATCTTATTGAAACATATAAAATTCTTAAGGGGTTGGAGAGGCTAGATGCGGGAAGATTGTTCCCGATGTTGGGGAAGTCCAGAACCAGGGGTCACAGCTTAAGGATAAGGGGGAAGTCTTTTAGGACCGAGATGAGAAAACATTTCTTCACACAGAGAGTGGCGAGTCTGTGAAATTCTCTGCCACAGAAGATAGTTGAGGCCAGTTCATTGGCTATATTTAAGAGGGAGTTAGATGTGGCCCTTGTGGCTAAAGGGATCAGGGGGTATGGAGAGAAGGCAGGTACAGGTTACTGAGCTGGATGATCAGCCATGATCATATTGAATGGCGGTGCAGGCTCGAAGGGCCGAATGGCCTACTCCTGCACCTATTTTCTATGTTTCTATGTTTCTACGAATGACAGGCATTGCCTGCAGAATCAGTGAATTTACAATACCTGGTTGGTGCTTTCCAGACCAGCATACGAATTTCGTGAACTGCAACCCACTGGAGGGGTAGCTTCCCGCACAAACTCAGTCATTTCTATTCCACCTCCTGGGTCCCTGTAAACAAAGTATAGCATAAGAACTTTGACGAAAACATATAAAAAATGAGCAAATCTGCCCTTTCAAATTCAGTCATTATTTACAACAATTCACTTTTTTAGTGTCCTGGCTTATAATATCACTAAAATGGATTCCACCATCACAATATTGCTTGTGGAATTTGTTGCGTGCACATTGCCAGTGTTATTTCCTAGCCCACAACATTGACTGCACCTCATATGCACTTAATTAGCCACTAAGTAGATGACTTGAGGTCACAAAGAGGAGCTTTAAAAAAACAATTCTGCATTTTGTTCCTTCCATTGCCACAAGAAAGAGAGATTTGGACTGCATCCAACCTCACCCTATCAAGTGTCGTTTGGTATTGGCATATCCAAAAACCACTTTTACTTGTACTTATGAAGTGCCGAGAAGTTGACCATTATTTTTTCCCAGTTTTTTTTCTGATCAGTTTATCCACCATTGTCACAATATTTAAAAGATCCTTACGGATTTTTACGAGAAAAGTATATTTCCGAAAGCAACTTTTAGACCTTCTGAACCTGTGGCAGTTTATACAAAAAGAAATCCAATTGGCCACACTTTTTCACAATGCTTCTGCATTTATTTTCAATAGATTTAACCAATTTCCTATGAAGTTACCATGATGTCCATTTCCACTGATGTATCAGCGATATAATGAATCAATTTTACTTTCCTCGGGTCTCTTGATTCTTTTACAAATCTCTTAAACCTATACAGGCATAATGGTTGTTCAGGTAATAGAAATTTCACCCTTGAAGATTTAAACATGAAATGCAAAGGGAAAAGGGGTACATGTTACAGAAAATCCAAGCCCAGATGGTTCTTGTGAAACTCAATCGCTCCATGAAGCAGGAGTTATTGGTACCTTTTCTCCACTGTCCAGCTTGCTTGCTATGTTCTATTCTTACCTATTCTTGCTATGTTCTATTCTTACCTTTACATATATAGCGAACATATCACCTAAAAATACTTAACTTTAAATTCCTGATTCATCTCTCTAGAAATCTTTGGAAATTTCCATCTCTGGTCCCCTTTGTTGTCTACGCATTGTTCTTGCCTATCATCTTCAGAGAATATACTAAGCACCTCATGTACATGGGCAACAGCCAGTCTTATCTTATCTACCACATCTCTCAAACCACCATTCCTCTTTGGTCAGTCTGTTTAATATCCAGTAATGAAGGAGCAGAAATTCCCTCCAACTTAATATTAATATGATCAAATTTAACACATCAGTTATTTATAGATTTTGATCTCCCTGGCCTCTGTGTCAGACCTGACCCGAAGGTCAGTTCATGGGCTCAGACCTACTCCATCACTGATGTCGTAGACTTCCACTTCTCAGTTTGCCCTGTTCCATTCCGGCCTCAGATGAACAGGTGGTGAAGTAAACATCCCCGTCTTTGTTAGCTTTGCATTTGACCTCCTCCATTCGAGTGGAATGCCCCAATTTAACAAGGTGATTACGTTCTCTCCAAGGAGACTTGCAATGTGTACTTCCGGTATTTTCTCTATCCTGAATATCTGGCGAGGATCCTTGGAGTAAAGCACTGGGTTTAGAAGTCATACATGTGGATAATGAGACCCACCCATGAAAGTCGACTGAACGCAATCATAGGCCGAACAGTGGAATGTTGCCATGGAAGAGGTCATGACCACTCAAATGGCAAAGATTCACCCAGGAAGTCAATAGGCGCAATCGGTGGAGTCCGTGTGCAGACAGAGGAAGCAGCACACAAGATCTGAAAGAACATTTGTCCCTCCTCGAAAGCATTTCCTGGCCCACTCCAACCAAATCAGTGAATCCTGGAGGAGCTTCTGGCCACCTCAGAAAATACAGAACTGAAGTTGAAGCAGGTTTTCATTGATTCCAAGGGATCAATGAAGGAATTGCACAATTTTCAATGCCAAGATGGATGTTGCCAAGGGATCTTGTATGAGTCCCTCTCATAAACCATGTGCTGGAGATAACATGGTATTCCAAGCTTCGAATTCAGAAGAGTATATTTGCGAAATTAGATTTCCCTTCTACGCTCATGTTAATCCTGCGTACCCAGAGTTGCTGTCCTCTTCAACTCTGGACAGCAACCTTGACCATGCCATTCTCTCTGCTGTAAATCCCCCTATTTACTTCACTCCTGTGCCTGCAACCTCCACCATCACCTCAGTTTTAAATTTTGACAACTCTCTGCACTATTTTTAAATGAAATTTTGGCTTCATCTACATGCACGAGTTCAAACTCCACCATCAACAGCCATTTCCTAAATTCTAGATTTTCCAAATCTCTGTGCCTCTCTACTTTTCATTCTTTCGAAAAACTACTTCTATTTTGTCCTAATATCTCTTCTCGTAACTGGGGGTCAAATTTTGTGTAGGTTTATTTTTTATTTTTTTAGAGATACAGTGCAGAAACAGGCCCTTTCGGCCCACCGAGTCCACGCCGACCAGCGATCCCCGCACATTAACACTATCCTATACCCACTAGGGGACAATTTTTTTACATTTACCAAGCCAATTAACCTCTTGTACGTCTTGAGTGTGGGACAAAACCGAAGATCTCGGAGGAAACCCACGCAGGTCACGGGGAGACCGTACAAACTCCGTACAGACAGCGGTCTTAATGAAAAATATGGGAAATGAGTGATTATGCCCATGGGTAGTAAAAATAGAAAAATTATGTTTATTATATCATGAGAAACCAGTAAGTGCCAATCTACAGATAGATTAAGTTCAGGGAGATCTTTGCATGCTCATGCACAGGACATAGACAGTAATCATGTTTTATTGTACACCATTAATGAGGCAATTGGTCTATTAACCCATGTTGAGAAAGGACCAGAGTGCAAAAGAGATAATACTAACATTGTACTGAGAGCTCATGTGGTGCACATAATGCAATCCTAGCCTCCCATATCTAACAATGGGTTTACCTGCCCTGGAGACAAAGAGGGTCGGATTCACAAAATGGTGCCTGAGGCAAGGAAAAGAGTGAGACTGACCAATACTTGGAATGGAATACTTTATTGTCACATGTGACTAGGCACAGTGAAATTCTTTACTGCATACCCAATGAATACAAATAGCAGCCACCTACTGCGCAGACAAAGTGACAAAGCTATTCCTGTTGTTCTCTCTCCCTTCCCTCCCCCCCCCCCCACCCAAACATCGGTTCCCCCATGCTGGGTCCTCCATTGTTCATCCCCCTACCACACGGCGGTCCTCCACGCTTTCATCAACCGTCGACTGTTGGTCGACCTGCGAGGCATCGCTGCTGCCGCGAGGCTTCACCACCGCCGAGGCCCCATCATCGCGAGGCTTCACTGACGAGGCCTCACCGCTGTCGACGCCCCACTTCACGCCTCCGTGGTGCCGACTCGGGGCCCCAGCTGCGGGGTCCGCCGGCCTGCCAGGCCCCGACACGGGCTTCTACGCGGCGATCCAAAAGGCATTGAGACTGCAACGCCTCGATAAAGGTCTCCGGCCACATTCCAAGTCCACAGCCGCGGCCCGTCGGGAAATCAGTACTTCCTGGAGTTACGAAGAGGATAATCTCGTTGAGACATGCAAGATACTGCGTGGTGACAGGCAAGATTTTGTTCCCTCGTTGCAGAACTCATGAGAATTTAGAATTGTTTGTCATTTAGGATTGAAATGGGAAGAAATTCTTTTCAATTGAGAACAGTTAACATTTCTTCTTCAGTTTTGGATGTACAGACCTTAGAGTATATTCAAAACTGATAAAATAGATTTTAAACAAAGCAAATGCAGGAAAGTTGAACTGGTAAAGTGCAACTGGTAAACTGGATCAGTGCTGTTTTAACTATTTTGCTTTATTTTAAAGCTGCTTTACATGCAAACTATTGCTTTCATTGTTTATGTCAAATGATACAGAATCAGATACAAATTGTGCCATGGATATAGCTCGTGCAGCCCAACTATCAGGGTTTATTCTTTTGCCATGCAGTAGCCCAAATACATTTGTTTTTCCTGATCCCTTACTCCGTTACTACATGAATTTCAATTGTGTCCAATCAACTCTTGATACATCAACATTGGGTACATTCTGCAGTCTCAATCGACTATACCTTTTTTTAAATTCCCACCATGACCTTAATATCTTATATTTGATCTTAAAACAATCGATCAATCAGAGCAACATTGGTACAGCATTAATGCTATCAATTTGCATTCAGATTGACTTTTGAACAGTAATTGAATCAGCTTCACCTAAGACTCCAATTGAATTTCTTTGTCCCATTCCAACGTGCATCCTATTCTTATTGAAGGTTACTCCTGAGTCTGTAACCAATAAACAGTAGGAAAGAACTGCAGATGCTGGTTTAAATCGAAGGTAGACACAAAACGCTGGAGTAACTCAGCAGGCCAGGCAGCATCTCTGGAGAGAAGGAATAAGTTTGACGAAGGTCTCGACCCAAAACATCACCCATTCCTTCTCTCCAGAGATGCTGCCTGTCCAGCTGAGTTACTCCAGCATTGTGTCTACCAACAAACAGTACGTGCCTATTCCTTAATAATCCATTGGGTAGACTGTCCACCTTCATGTTGTCTCAGTTTCCTTCACCAATTAACTAAAAAATGTGCCCTGAGAACTAGTCACTGAAAAGTTTCTTTATTGATCAAAATTGTTCATTAAACTACATCTCTCGACTCTCCCCTAAACCTAGTATTTAAAAACATTTGTATAGTGAGTTTCACTTGTTTGTTTCAACCTTCATAATACTGAAGCGTGTTTAACAAATTATTTACCATGAATTTCTATTCTAACAGAAACAGAAATTCAAGATTCAAGAGATTCAAGATTCAAGATAGCTTTATTTGTCATCCAAAAATTTTTTTGGACGAAATTCAGTCACCCACAGTCCAACAATAAAAGCACTAAAATAGGCAGATTACACAATAAAGCATTAAAATAGGCAAATTGCACAACCCCAAAAACACACAAAAAAAGAAACATCCATCACAGTGAGTCTCCTCCAGTCCTCTCCTCACTGTGATGGAAGGCCGCAAATGTATTTTCCCTTCCCCTGCCGTCTTCTCCCGCGGTCAGGCTGTTGTGGTTCCAGGCCACGACGGACGGTCCGCAGCGGGCCGACCCAAGCCCCACGATCCGGGGCGGGCGAACAAGCTGCCGCTGCCGGAGCTCCCGATGTCGGCATCCACGCGGCCCGAGCCTAAGGCGAGTCGCAGCCGCTCCCGCAGCCTCCGAAGACGGCCGGCTCCGCTGATGGTAAGTCCGATCCGCGGGCTCTGCGAACCAGAGCCCTGGAGGCCGCCAGCTCCAGGAGTTGGGCCGATGGTAGGCCGCAGCAGGAACGGAGACAACACCCAGAAAACAAAGGTCGGGTCTCCGTTCGGAAGGGACACATATTTACAATTTCTAACCTAATTTCCTCGGACTCAGCAACTTTTTACTGTATCCACATGGTATCACTTCTATTTTTTTTAACCTCAATCCTACAAATTGCGTGTACATAAAAGTAAACCGTGGTCAGAGGTTCAGTATGCATGTAAACCTATATATATATATATATATATATATATATATATATATATATATAGGGTTACATGCATACAGAACCTCTGACCACGGTTTACTTTTATATATAACATGGCATAAAATCCATTATTCTGCACTTTTCAATCTTTATGGTCCTTTACATCTCCCATCCTTCATTCAATTTGTTACTAATTAGAGTCAGTTTCACAACATGGAAACAGTTCCTTTGGCTCAAGTCGTCCATGCTGACCAAGTCACCTATCAAGCTTGTCCAACCTCCCTCTAAAACTTTCCTATCCATGTACCTGTCTAAATATCTTTTAAACATTGTTGTCGTACCATGTCTTCAGGCAGCTCATTAATCTTTGAAGTACTTCCCTCTGGAAGGCGACTCTGGACTGTCAAAGCAGCCACAGCCAGACATAAAAACAGCTTTTTTCCACGAGTAGTAGTTCTACTCAATAACCAAAGCATGTAGTCTCTTTTTTGCTCTGGTTTATTTTCACCCACATGTTTAGACCGTAATGTTGTATCCTTATTGTTTTGATGTGTTTACGCTTTATTCTTAATTGTTAACTGTATGTTTGTGTTGTCGTTTGTGAGCGGAGGACCAAGACACATTTCTTGTATATGCACATACTGGACCAATAAACTTATTCATTCATTCATTCCTCACCACCATCTGTGTGGAAAAAAAAATCGGCCTTCAGATCCCCTTTATTTAAATGCTCCTCTCTTACCTTAAATCTATGCCCTCCCCTCAAGTTTTAAACTCTAGTAACTTGGGGGGAAAGACTGATCCTTCATCTTAGCTTATGATATTACAAACCTCTAAAAAGATGACCCTTCAATCTCCTGCAGTCCAGGGATAAATAGTCCCAGCCTATCCGCTCATTCCTTATAAGTTAAGCCCTCCAGTTTCCGTAACATCCTCATTAATCTTTCCTTCATCCGTTCCGGCTTAATGACATCCTTCTAAGAGCAACTAAAACTGCACACACTACTCCAAGTGTAGTCTCACCAACATCTTGCACAGTTGTAACTTGGCATCCCAACATTTGTAGTCGGTGCCCTTAGTAATGAAGAAGCGTGTCAAACATGACAATGCCCCAGAAAAGCAGCCAACATAATCAAAGGCGTGTCCCATCCCAGTCATTCCATCTTCTTCCTGCTCCTGTTGGGCAACAGGGAAAAAAGCTTGGAAGCTTTGCACAACCAGACTACAAAAAGCTTCTACCTCTTGGTTATCAGTAGAGCCAGGATTTTGCCATAAGTGCCCTTTTTGATGATTTTAACAAGATAATGGCTTTTTCACAATCGAGTGCCTAAATCAGCCTTTTTTTGCCATGTTAACATAAAATAAATTTTCCACCACCGGGGCGAAACCGGCCATCATCGGTCGTTCAATCGTGAATAGTGGACGAGGCCCCAGTCTTTTGCAGTCAGGCTGTAAGTGGGTGTTAAGTGGTGATTGGAGAGGGGTGGGTGGGGAAGGGTCCAGTCTTTTCAAACTGGAGTCAGGCTACTCACAGCCTGACTCCAGTTTGAAAAGACTGGACCCTTCCCGTTGGTTGGGGAGGGGGGTACCAGTATTAAGTTTCTGTTTATCAAACCTGCAGTAGAACTCATTCAGGTCGTTAGTCATCTGACAATTGTCCAAGGAGGAATTATCTGGACGATTTTCCTCTTGTAGCTTGTGATTTCTTGCAAGCCCTTCCAAACTGAAGAGTCATTAGCTGAGAACCTGCTCCTCAACCTCTCAGTGCACCTTTCCTTGGCAGCTCTGATTCCTCTTCTTAGCTTGTACTTGGCCTGCCTGTAGAGGTCTGCATCCCCGCTCCTGTCGAATCTACCCCTGCAAGCGTCAAAATGCCTAAAGTCAAGTCAATGCCTAGTAAAAAACTGAACGATTTGGTGAGAGTGTATGGGAGTGATATATTCTCTACAGACAACTGTGTGCTGTTTTGCAAAGCATGTGAGAAAGCAGTGAATCATGAGAAGAAATATTTCGTCTGCCAGCATGTACAGACAGGTAATCACAAGTCGGCGGCAGAGAAACTGAAGGCGGGAAATATGCAAGCTTGTCCCCTCACTACATTTACTGCTGGGCCCAGTCGCAAATCTGAGTTTGAGTGATCTGTGCAAGGCATTCATTGATGTTGGAATTCCACTGTGGAAATTGGAAAATAAATCTGAGGTTTTTTAGAGAAATACACAGAGGAACATATACCGAGCGAGTCATCATTACGGAAAAATTATGTTGACACAACTTCAACATTGTTGTGCAGAAAATCAGAGATGAAGTTGCATGCAACAAAATATGGATCTCAATGGACAAGACAACCGATTTGTTGACAATGTGGTCATCGGTACACTGGAGGCAGGTCAACCATCAAAGGAGTATTTGTTGACATCAGAAGTATTGGAGAATACAGCTCAACTATTGCTCAGTGGTTTCCATCTTCACTTGCTGTACTTTGGCCAGAAGGTATAAAACACGAGAATGTTCTTCTGTTTGTGACTGATGCAGCTCCGTACATGAAAAAAGTTGCTCGTGTTCTTAAAGTTCTATTCCCCAAAATGTTGCATTTGACATGCTTAGCTCACGGACTCCATAGAATTGCCGAGCACATACGTAGCTTGTTTCCAAATGTCGATCGCCTGGTTTCCAACGTCAAGAAAATCTTCCTCAAAGCACCGTCATGTGTGCAGTTGCTCAAGGAAATGGCACCCGAGATTCCGCTACCTCCTCAGCCTGTTTTGACTAGGTGGGGTACATGGCTCTCTGCTGTACTCTACTATGTTGCAAATTTTGAAAAGATAAAAGAAATCGTCAACAGTTTTGAAGAAGAAGAATCTGCTGCAGTCAGGATCGTCAGTGAAATCATGCAGAAAAAGCCCCTCCACTGTGATCTTGTGTTTATTGCTTCCAATTTTGCAAACTTCCCACAAGCTATCACTTCCCTTGAGAAACGTGGCGGAACATTAGTGAATAACTTGCAGGTTTTCAACAAAGTTACTGACGATATTCGTAAAGCTCTGGGCGATGTAGGTAAAGACATACAAGGAAATGTGAGAGTGTGATTTTAGGTAACAAAGATCTTGAAGAAATACAAAACATAGCTAAAGTTCTCAAAGGTAATTGTTATGCACAAGATATCGACATGAATATAGAGTCTGGAGCTTGTTTTGGGTATGCACCAGTGGGGTAGAAAGAAGTTTTTCCACAACTGAAGCATATTCTGTCTAACAGACGGCATAGTTTAACACCAGATAATTTGAAAAATATTGCTGGTAATTATGTGCTACCAGGCAACTTTGGTCATTTAATGTAGTAAACCTTTATATTATCATTTTTAACCATATTTTGGTGGTGGAAATACATGCCTTTTTATCCCTTTTTAAAATGTATGGAATTACCATAAGTCACTCCTAACTCAGGACTTAGGGGGGGACCTCATTGAAAGTACAGAATAATGAAAGGCTTGGATAGAGTGGAAGTGGAGAGGATGTTTCCACGAGTGGGGGAGTCTAAGACAACAACTCATATCCTCAGAATTAAAGGACATTCTTTTAGGAAGGAGATGAAGAGGAATTTATTTAAACAGAGGGTAATGAACCTGTGGAATTCTTTGCCACAGAAGGCTGTGGAAGCTGTCAATGGACATATTTAAGGCAGAGATAGATTCTTGATTTGTATGGGTGTCAGGGATTATGGTGAGAAGGCAGGAGAATGGGGTTAGGAGGGAGAGATAGATCAACCATGATTGATTGGCAGAGTAAACGATGGGCCGAGTGGCCAAATTCTACTATGATCACTTATGGCATGACTTATTCTTAATTACATTAATTAAATTAATGGGAAGTGAAGAGAACTTTTGAGGGACTGGAGTAGTCTTGATGGGCCGAATGGCCTAAGTCTACTCCTATCACATGATCTTATAATCTTATGAACCCCTGTACTCATATTTTCTCATGACAGAGAAGGTGGTCATTCGGCCTATCAAGTCTGTGGCAGATATCCAAGCATTTCCATAAATCACAATCCCAGCTAGTCCACTGTAATCCAGAACCTATTCTCGCTCACAATCCCATCAACTTCTTCTTGAAGCAGTTCCATTTATTTTAAAGTGAAGTGGAGCTTCAGTGCCTGACAATGATTTGGATTCAATAAACATTAAATCATAACAGTTTATTATTTTCCCCACCCCAAAACAAATGACCAGCAGAACATTACAATTTCCTTTCATGGTTTAATTTATTTACATTTTAATGTAATATGTTTAACAGGCTTAGAATGACTAAAAGTCAACTGTTCGTTATTCTGTAATAATAAACATGCATAATCTTGTTAGTTTCCAAATATGCTCAAGTACAGACAAACCAAATTATTACACACAAATAACTTATTTTGTAACTCTCACCATGCACCTTTTATACATCCAGTATCATTGTTGATAAATACAGCTTTCTTCCCAAATTGGATGGCTGAAGGTATAAACTCATAACCAAGTGAGACGCAGCATTCAATGTGTTGTGCTTTAAGCACAGGAACACTCAACGGTCAGCATTGCTTAGGACATAGAAAGCAACCATCCAACTGTCACACTTTATAAATTGAGCATGAATGCTGAAACAACACCAAGCTGCCCCCAAATAATCCAAATAAGATTTGTCATTGTCATTACATTGTTCTCCCCTACATATTGAAAAAGAGTGATTTCAAGAAATAAATCTAATCCAGGATCCAATTTGCCAAGATGATTACATTTCAGGAGCCTTAACTACCAAGGATGTCAAGCTTCCTACTTTTAACTGCTATCATGGAACAGGTACAACACTGAAACCGTCACAATGACGGTGTCAAATGATATGATTAAGCATCTGGTCGGAGCTTGAACCCAGAGATTCTAAGTCAGAGACTTGGAGTACTACCACTGTTAAGGTCAAAACCTGTGAAAGTAATTGTGGAGCAATGAACAGAGGTTGAAGGGTGGAAGGGGGATCAGGGGCGGCAGTGGGATTCATGGGACAAGTTACCATGGGCCATTTTCACACACCTCCTTGTGCCCAGGTTGACAGCATTGGTAGAGGCCTGGCAGCTTGTCCTCTTGGCTGGTGAAGGAGCATGGCAGGGGAAATCTGTGCAGGGAAAAGGGGAGAAAATCACATTACAAAATACAGCTGACCAAGCTTTTCCTGTCATGGTTTAATGATGTAATTTGTAACCTTTGACCTTTTTCCTTTATACGTCGATAGACAGATTTTCCACATCCTCAGGTCATCCAAAAGGTATCTATAGCCAAATTATGTACTTTTTGAAGTCTGAAAATAAGGTACAGAAAATAGCGAAATTGTGCACAACAATGTAACAATGTGCAATTCTGTTTTAATGTTGATTAAGGGACGGACAGTGGACAGGACACCAGGGAGTTCCCCTGCTCTTCAAATAGTGCCAAGCAATCCTTTGCATTCACTGGAGTGGCAATAAGACTTAATGTCTAATTTAAAAGTACATGCATCCCTTCAATATTGTATTGAAGTGCCAAATGGCATGCTTAATTCTCTGGATTGGGACTGGAATCCAAGGACTTCTGGCTCAAACAAATGCCATCATTGAGTTGAGTTTTTCACTCGCTATAGGCTATAACTTTAAACTGCAAGTTTCTCCTTTGCCAATTTGCAACATTTTCCTTTTGAACATGGCAACTACTTCATTATGCTTCTACAGACAAGGCTTCCACATATATTATTTGAATTCCAAGGCAGAATAATGGAAGCTAAACCAGTCTCCCATGGCTGGTTGCACAACTGTCAGATTACACCAATGCATGCAGTGCCAGCTACAAATATTACATAGAACATAGAAGAGTAGAACACACGAACAGGCCCTTCGTCCCACAAGGTATGTGCAAAACATGCCAAGACCATCTTTTATCTACCTGAACATAATCCAAATCCCTCTCTATCCATATGTCTACCCAAAAGTCTCTTAAATGCCACTAACATATCTGCCTCAACCACCAGTTGGGCAGCACGTTCCAGGCACCCACCAATTTCTGCTTAAATGTTTAAATCATCAGAAGAACAAATTCATTTTGGGAAGCTAAGACAACTATTTTCTTCATTTCCCACTGTTTTCAAAATGTGCTTATTTAGTTTCTAGTTAAATGGTAACTATTTTTAATTAGAGATTTTCTGTGTAGCTCCCATTTCAACAAATGTCAGAAAAAAACTTGACTATTAATGCAGTCTGCTAAGTTAGTGACCTATGCTCAGCAGTTGGATGGCAATCTTATTTTTCCAAAATGGTACCTATTAATAACCCGACTAAACATTGCCAACCCCCATTCATTGATATAGGTCTGCTCTATGTTAATTGCTCCTCAGATCACTGCCAGTGGTCCTCCAAGTACATTCATAGAAACCACACCAGAAGAGGAACATTTCCTTCATTTTCCTTCCTACCCCATGGGATCACAGTTCAGTAATTTTCCATTGCACGGTCGATGATGTACAAAATACAGCAGCAGTTACATGCTTAATTGCAGGGTGCACTGCTACCCTAATCCAAAAAGGCACACAATGAATCATCAAATACAAAAAGGAACTGAGAAAATGTCTGTTATTGAAATAAATATGCAATTCAGATTACAATAAGCATTCAACTTCAAAAATTCTTGTAATGTTTTCATAATACCCACCCCAGTTATCAAATTTCAATGCTCAAATCTAAAAACTAAGACACACCAAAACAATGTTTATTGCACAGGTTAAATCTACAGTAAAAGGGCGTGCAGCGTAGGTTCACTAGGTTAATTCCCGGAATGGCGGGACTGTCGTATGTTGAAAGGCTGGAGCGATTGGGCTTGTATACACTGGAATTTAGAAGGATGAGGGGGGATCTTATTGAAACATAAGATAATTAGGGGATTGGACACATTAGAGGCAGGAAACATGTTCCCAATGTTGGGGGAGTCCAGAACAAGGGGCCACAGTTTAAGAATAAGGGGTAGGCCATTTAGAACGGAGATGAGGAAGAACTTTTTCAGTCAGAGAGTGGTGAAGGTGTGGAATTCTCTGCCTCAGAAGGCAGTGGAGGCCAGTTCGTTGGATGCTTTCAAGAGAGAGCTGGATAGAGCTCTTAAGGATAGCGGAGTGAGGGGGTATGGGGCGAAGGCAGGAACGGGGTACTGATTGAGAGTGATCAGCCATGATCGCATTGAATGGCGGTGCTGGCTCGAAGGGCTGAATGGCCTACTCCTGCACCTATTGTCTATTGTCTATTGTCTAAAACCAACGGACAAAAAAAAAACATTAATACGTTCATCTAATATATGTCTTTGAATTTTAATGGAAATATTCAGCTTTGTGCATTCTGGATTCACTGAATTTCCTGATTAGTATGGGTGTCAAATGGTATAGGGAGAAGGCAGGAGAATGGGTTTGAGAAGGATAGGTAGATAAGGAATGACTAAATGGCAGTGTAGACTCCATTGGCTGAATGGCCCAATTCGGTTCCTATGTCTTATGAATTTCAAATTCAATTGTCCTTAGTCCCAACAGGAATCCCTCCCATAAATGGGTGTACATGAAACCAAAAATAATCCAGAAAATAAAGCTTACTGCGTTTATACAAGTAAACTGTCTTGGATATCTCAGGTCCAATTCAACTAAGTAATAATAGCTCACTGCATTAACTGCTCTTAATACACCATTAAATACAATTATTTTCTCCTTCATGTTACCTCCCCTCCTCCCGCCGTCTTCCACTCTTAAATACTTAGTACAAAATAAATGCTCTGCATGCCACAGACCTAGACAAAACACAACATCTTGGTATCGAATTCAAAAAAACGTTGAGTTATTTGTGTTTAGTTTTAAGTCACGAAGAACATTGAACTGACCATAGCCGGTGTGCAAGAGGACAGGCTGGAGAGAAATAACCAGCCTTTCTTATATCCGATCATTATTGTTTGACTTCTGCTGAAGAATGCAAGCATAAACACTGATTTTGTCTCGAAGAGAATAGATGTGTGTCACATCATTCATGTCCGTGTGTTTTAGCAGCCAATCTAAACTTCCAATACTTTATTCTGCATGCTCTACCACAATCTTCTGCAAATTTAACAGCTTGATATAAGATCTCCACCCAGGAGTGCAATTTTACTACGGTACTGAGAACCATCATACTCTTCAATTTAAATGTATTACTGACTTCCTCTTCCACTATTCATGGATTCAAATGTGATACAACCAACCTGTGGTAAGCCGTGCACTGGATCATACAAAAGAGCAATCACCAAAAATGAATTCAAAGAAAAACAGTTGAATTAAGCGAGTTAGATAGCAGTTGATGGAATTAGAACAGATTTATTTTACATTTACTGCCAATGCAAGGACGTCTGCCCTTTATACACAATATGTTTTACTAAAAATGACCATGTAATGAGTGCAAGACATATGCAGCGCCATAAAACAAGCCTCCGCATCTCTGAATAAACATTTGCCAGTGATTTGGAAGAAAATCCTTTAAACTTGATTCTTCTCTGTCTGACAACCATAGAATAACAAAGCAAAAAATAACATTCACATTGCCAAAATCCTCTTACAGTTAATAACCTTACATTACAATTACTCATTATAATCAAATTGTCAATTATTACCATGACAGCTCTGTTACAAAAAAGATTCTTCTCCAGAATACTGATGTAGACACTAATGTTTGAGCCAAGATTATTTGCTACAAATTTCAATAATTAAAACATTCTTTCACGTATTTAAAAGTCAAGGGATCTTATTCTTTGGGACAAGTACACAAATGACACTCCCAATAATTGGCTCCTGAAAAGTGGCATATCACTATATTATCAATTACATAGAATTTTCTAAACAAATACAGAAGAACCTTTGTCCATTTATTGAGCAGAATGCTAACTCTGACTCAGACACACAAGTAACATGACTGGACTTTAATCTGAAAAAAAGAGTATCAAAACGTTAGCAGAATTTTGGAGACGACGCCTAATCATTGTGATTGCAGGTCCCTGCTGAATGCACAAAATTCACTTCATCAGTGTAATCAATTAGAACTGGATGGGACCTGTGAACTGCAACCCACAAATATTTCTGTTGATCATATACAATGCAATGCCTTAGTACTTAATGCAGAAATTTATAAAGCCAAAATCAGTTGGAATTAATTTTTAAAAGAGCAAACAAAAATCTGCCACTTTATGCAAACAATGACAACGGATTGATTCAAACTGTTATGTTACTTTAGAATTTCCTGATAGGATCAATGATATTAGGTGCTAATATCAGCCTCCCACTCTCAATCTACTGGTCAAACAAACACAAGCCAAATCAGCCAGAGTCCACTTTACATAACAGAGCATTGTTTTGTTTATTGTCAGCTGTTGTGCAGAACCTATTCTCCTATTTCATGGAATGATTGAAATGGTATTACACAAGTTTCTTAAAACCATTGTTGCTTTCAATTTAAAGCCACCAAATCAAGTTCCACCTTCTTACACGCCCATATATCACAAGACCTTTTCGGCCTGATAGCTCAAGTGGATGAAAATATTCTTTGGCACTATTCAGAGCCCTGGGAGTACTCCGTGTCTTGAATTAACATTTTATCCTCAATCAAATCAAAAGCAGTATGACTGATCGTTTACTTAATTGATTATTTGTGGCACCCTAATATACAAATATAACTTACCATTTGGCAATGTTTCACATGCACTTTATTGAATGTCAAGAGCTTTACTTGTCATAAGATAAAGAATTTAAATGTATTTACATATTTAATTTCCTCAAATGCAGTAATTGATTCAGCTCTCAGGTTCATGTACTTAAACTTTCTTTTTACCAAAAAGCTATCGTGTCTACGAAAAATCTTGCATATTGAAAGTTAAGAGAAAAACCAAAGTGAAAACCCAGCAAAGTAACTTCTCGTTATCATTTTAAGAACACTAGCGTTTGACTAAGACAAATTCCACTGGTTTTCACAGAAGCAAGAAAAATTAACTCTATTGGTTCTATACAGAAAGATTACAAAAGGAAGATTTCTGAAGTTTTAACTGCAAAACTGAAAATCTGTTTGAAGCTTTGTTGAGATAATAGTTCCCATTTATAATTCATACTGGTTATTATTGAAAAGTTAAGTTGGGATACCATTGAATCTTTATTTTAATTGTGTTTCTAAACAGCACTTACCGGCCTATTTTTAGAAGTTTTTCTTTTAATCAGAATTTTAACTGGTTCTGCTGGATGCATTTTCCATATTTCCCTCCTGAAAGTATTTCTTCAATTAATGATGATGGGTTTACATTAATTGGCGGCACGGTGGCACAGCGGTAGAGTTGCTGCCTTACAGCGAATGCAGCGCCAGAGACTCAGGTTCGATCCTGACTACGGGCGCCATCTGTACGGAGTTTGTACGTTCTCCCCGTGACCTGCGTGGGTTTTCTCCAAGATCTTCGGTTTCCTCCCACACTCCAATGACGTACAGGTATGTAGGTTAGTTGACTGGGTAAATGTAAAAATTGTCCCTAGTGTGTGTAGGATAGTGTTAATGTGCGGGGATCGCTGGGCGGCGCGAACTTGGTGGGCCGAAGGGCCTGTTTCCGCGCTGTATCTCTAAATCTAAATCAACATTGTTTTTCGCCTTGCGGGGGAGCAGGTTGGATCCGCTAGCTGGTGGGGTGGAAGGTGAGAACGAGGGGGATCCTGTCCTTGTTGCGAGTGGGGGGAGGGGGAGCAAGAGCGGAGCTGCGGGATGTAGAAGAGGCCCTAGTGAGAGCCTCATCTATAATGGAGGAGGGGAAGCCCCGTTTTCTGAAGAACGAGGACATCTCGGAAGCCCTAGTGTGAAACACCTCATCCCGGGCGCAGATGCGGCGTAGACGGAGGAATTGGGAGTAGGGGATAGACTTTTTGCAGGGGACCGGGTGGGAAGAAGTGTAGTCCAGATAGCTGTGCGAGTCGGTGGGTTTGTAGTAAATGTCCGTCACTAGTCTGTCTCCTGTGATGGAGATGGTGAGGTCCAGAAACGGGAGGGAGATGTCAGAGATAGTCCAGGTATATTTAAGGGCAGGATGGAAATTGGAGGTGAAGTGTATGAAGTCAGTCATATCAACATATCATCCACCAACATTTCCGTCACCTACAACGGGACCCGACCACTGGCCATATCTTCCCATCCCCTCTCTGCGTTCCGCAGAGACCGTTCCCTCCGTAACTCCCTGGTTCACTCGTCCCTTCCTACCCAAACCACCCCAACCCCGGGCACTTTCCCCTGCAACTGCACGAGATGCAACACCTGTCCCTTTACCTCCCCCCTCAACTCCATCCAAGGACCCAAACAGTCTTTCCAGGTGAGACAGAGGTTCACCTGCACCTCCTCCAACCTCATCTATTGCATCCGCTGCTCCAGATGTCAACTTATTTATATCGGCGAAACCAAGCGCAGGCTCGGCGATTGCTTCGCTGAACACCTGCGCTCGGTCCGCATTAACAAAACTGATCTCCCGGTGGCCAAGCACTTTAACTCCCCCTCCCATTCCCAGTCTGACACCTCTGTCATGGGCCTCCTCCAGTGCCGTAGTGAGGCCCGCCGGAAATTGGAGGAGCAGCACCTCATATTTCGCCTGGGCAGTTTGCAGCCCGGTGGTATGAACGTCGACTTCTCCAACTTCAGATAGCTCCTGTCCCTCCCTTCCCCTCCTCCTTCCCAGATCTCCCTCTATCTTCCTGTCTCCACCTATATCCTTCCTTTGTCCCGCCCCCGACATCAGTCTGAAGAAGGGTCTCGACCCGAAACGTCACCCGTTCCTTCTCTCCCGAGATGCTGCCTGACCTGCTGAGTTACTCCAGCATTTTGTGAATAAATTGTTTATAGCCTTTTCAACCTAAAGCATCCGATGGCACTTTTAGAAGTGGAGAATAGTTCTTATCCTGTTAAACATTTAAATGTCAACCAATGCCGCTATTTATCACATCACTATCAAGAAAGGTTTTGATCTAAAACCTCCACTGCCTTGTGGCCATATCCAGTCATGGAAAAGGCTCCAGGAGTAAACCTCAAGAAAAATCCAGAGTCGGAGCCCCTAAGGCAGTTCGTCGTGGTCTACAACCTCGTTCTGGCAGCTCCTGCGACGGCGCTGGCGCCAAACTGTAACGCCTCTGCTGTTCCTTTGGATCGATCAGCGACGTGGAGAGGGAGACGTGCTGCATGGGCAACAGTCTGCCCTTCATATGCATCCGACCACACGTCACTAAAGACCTACACCTACAACCTGGAGAGGACACTCCAGCTTCGCCTGCGGCGTCGATACAACACGGGGAGTAACAGTTACCAGTTATGTCATCGCTAGATTGGCGTAAAGCGAGGCGCCAGGGGTGCTCCCGAAGGTGGGGGGGATTTTCAGATGTCACTGGACAGCTACCACCTGCCTAGGCAGCCCCCAGCCAATAAGGTGCTGTCCCGCCATGGTCTGCTATCCTCACTGGGTGCATGGGGATCAGGAACCATCCGAACAGCAGATCGCAACCATCGCACCTGCCAACATAAGAACACATCTAAAGAGACCAGCTCTAAAACTGGGAACTTGGAATGTCTGGACAATGATGACCGGCCTCTCTGAAAATCCACAGGATATCAGCGATTCCAAGAAAACAACCGTCATAAATGAGCTCAAGAGACTCAACGTAGAAGGAGAGAGACTACATGTTCTACTGGCAGGGGAAGGACTCTGACGAGCCCAGAGAGCACAGAGTAGGCTTTGCAGTAAGGAATAGGCTGCTGAACACGGTGGAACCAGGCAGAAATGGCTCAGAGTGTCTCCTGACTCTCCGCATCATCACCACTGCAGGCCCAGTCACCCTGGTCAGCATGTATGCCCCGACACTGTTCTCCACATCAGACACAAAGGACGTGTTCTATGAGAACCTCGCATCCTTCATTAGCAGCATCCCCAGCAAGGAAGAACTTGTTGACCTCAACGCCAGAGTGGGCGCAGATCACGAACCGTGGTCTTCCTGCCTTGGGCAGTTTGGTGTGGGCAAAATGAATGAGAACGGACAGCGACTGCTCGAGTTGTGCACTTACCACGACCTGTGCATCGCCAACTCGTACTTCCAGACAAAGCCCCAGCACAAGGTTTCCTGGAGACACCCACGCTCAAAACATTGGTATCAACTTGATCTGATCCTAGTCAGGCCAGCAAGAACGTTCTCCACACACGCTCCTACCACAGTGTGGACTGCGACACAGACCACTCCTTGGTGTGTTGTACGATCAGGCTGCAACCAAAGAGGTTCTACCGTACCAAGAAGCAGGGGAAACCCCGCATGGATGTCAGCAAGATACCCCATCCAGACCTTGTGCAACAGTTTGCAGAGGCTTTTGAGATAGAACTTGACACCTCATGTCCTGGAGATTCTGCAACAGAGAAGTGGGAAACTCTGCGGGACACCATGCACCGCACAGCCTTGCCTAGCTTTGGGAAGATCTTGAAGACACACGACGGATTTGTAGCCAAGTCGACCGAGATGACTCCCGTCATCGAAGCCAAGCGTGCCGTCCTAGCCGAGTACAAGCCAACAAGAAGAAACTGCAGATCCTCAGGGCTGTCAGGAGCAAGGCTCAGCAGACTACCAGGCATTGCGCCAATGAGTACTGGACACAGCTTAGTGAGGACATCTAGATGGCCGCCATAACAGAGAACATCAGGGGAATGTGCAATGGCATTAAGAAGGCATTAGGATCAGTCCAGAGCAAGACAGCCCCCCTGAAATCCTGCACTGGGGAAGTAATCATAGACGAATGCCAGCAGATGGAGAGATGGGTGGAACACTACTCTGACCTCTACTCCATAGAGAACACTATATCCCCCTCAGCCCTTGACGCCATCGAGTGCCTGCCGACCATGGATGAGTTAGATGGAGAGCTGACGGTAGAAGAGCTCAGCAAGGCCATTGACAGCCTGGCCTCAGGCAAGGCCCCAGGCAGCGACGGGATTCCCCCTGACCTGATCAAGCACTGCAAGACTACCTTACTGCTTCCTTTGAATGAAGTCCTCTGCCAGTGCTGGCAAAAAGGAGCTGTACCGCAGGTCATGAGGGATGCCACGATCATTACCCTCTACAACAACAAGGGAGAGAGAAGCGACTGCAACAACTACAGAGGCATCTCCCTCCTCAAAATCGTCAGCAAGGTCTATGCTCGGGTCATCTTGATCCGCCTACAGAAGCTGGCAGAACGTGTCTACCCAGAGTCACAGTGCGGTTTCCGAGCTGGAAGGTCAACAGTAAACATGGTCTTCTCCCTTCGCCAGCTCCAAGAGAAGTGCAGAGAACAGCGGATGCCCCTGTATGCTGCTATCATTGACCTCACCAAGGCTTTCGACTTCATCAACAGAGATGACCTATTCAAGGCTCTCCCAAAGATAGGCTGCCCTCCAAAACTGCAGGGCATCATAGAATCCTTCCACATCAACACGAAGGGGACAGTGCAGTTCAATGGCAGTTTCTCGGAGCCCTTCGTCATCCGCAGTGGCGTCAAACAAGGCTGCGTCCTCGCTCCCACACTCTTTGGGATTTTCTTCACTCTGCTCCTGAAACATGCCTTCGACACTGCAACAGAGGGGATCTACCTGCGTAATGGATTAGATGGCAGGCACTTCAACCTCACCTGCCTCAGAGCCAAGACAAAAGTATGTGAAGCTCTCATCAGAGATATGTTGATCGCCGATGACGCAGCAGTTGTGTCCCACACCCAGCAGGAACTACAGTCACTGATGGATCGCTTCTATTGGCTTGCAAAGACTTCGGGCTGACCATCAGCCTGAAGAAGACGAACTACCTAGGGCAGGATGCAGAGGCACCGCCTGTGATCACCATCAACAACTACGAAATCGATGCCGTCCATCAGTTCATGTACCTCAGCTCCACCATCACCGACAACCGCTGTTGCCACAGCGGCACGGTGGAGCAACGGTAGAGTTACTGCCTTACAGCGAATGCAGCGCCGGAGACTCAGGTTCGATCCTGACTACGGGTGCTGTACTGTAAAGAGTTTGTACGTTCTCCCCGTGACCTGCGTGGGTTTTCTCTGAGATCTTCGGTTTCCTCCCACACTCCAAAGACGTACAGGTATGTAGGTTAATTGACTGGGTAAATGTAAAAAATTGTCCCTAGTGTGTGTAGGATAGTGTTAATGTGCGGGGATCGCTGGGCAGCGCGGACTTGGTGGGCCGAAAAGGCCTGTTTCCGCGCTGTATCTGAAATATGGAAAATAAATAAATAATATGAAAAACCTCTCCTTGGACAAAGAGATTGACAAGGGGATCGAGAAGGCAGCTACAACTCTTGCTCGCCTCACAACTCGAGTGTGGACCAACCCAAAGCTGACAGTGAAGACAAAGATAGCAGTCTACAACGCCTGTGTCAACAGCACGCTGCTATACAGCAGTGAGGCATGGACTACATATGCCAGACTTGAGAGAAGATTCAACATCTTCCACCTTAGAAGCATCCGACGTATCCTGGATATATCCTGGCAAGACAGAGTGTCCAAAGCTGAGATTCTGTCTCGCGCAGGCCTTCCAAGTGTGTACACTCTACTCAGGCAGCGCAGACTGCGGTGGCAGGGCCATGTCCACCGCATGGAGGATGGCCATATTGCAAAAGACATCCTCTATGGAGAACTGACATCTGGGGGGAGATCCATCGGCCGCCCCCAGCTACGTTACAAGGATGTCTGCAAGATATTTGAAGCCGCTCGACATCGATGTGGAGTCCTGGGAGAGCCTTGCAGCTGACCGCACGAGGTGGAGAGGTACCTTGAACCAACATCTCAAAACGGGGGAAGAGAAACTGATGAACACAGCGGCAAACAAGCGGGCACACAGAAAGGAGCGCAGCAACTTCAACAGACCAGAGACCACACACAAATGTGACCTTTGCTACAGAGACTGTCACTCCCGCATTGGTCTCTTCAGCCACAAGCGATGCTGCTCTAGCCGAGGTGTGGAGCAAGCAGCCAACTAGGATGCATCACCCATGATCAGCCATGACCGAGGGGGGTCTAAGAAGATCAAGAAAACTATATGCTCCATTTGGAATCTGACCCCACAACTATAATGATTACACTTCAAAATTAATTGACTGAGAGATGTTGTGTAACATCCAAAAGGAGATGAACATCAATATTTTTTGTCACCACATAAACCTGCCACCTACACGGCAGGTCAAGTCACGTAACACCAGTGTTCTAAGTATATTCAACACTTAGATTACTGAGAAATTCAACATGCATTTTGCTGCTACACAGAATAGACAAACAGCATAGTCAGCATAGTTAACTTAGTCAACAAAGTTATATATATCTTTTTTAATTTTATGTCATCTGTAAGAAATAATCCAGAAAAAGTCACACGATTCTCCACCACTTCCACAACTCCTGAAACAATTCACATCACACACACATCAGATCATCCCCATAACTTTTCTGCATTTAAAACTTGTGTTGCAATCTTCTGAAAGATTCACTTCTTTCTATTTGGTGGGTTTATTTTGATAAATGGGTCACATAAATAACACTGGACAATATGAATATATATGTGATTTGATAAAATAATTTAAGTCATGAACCTGGTATTAAAAAAATGTTTCAACAATTTGATTTGAACTTTTATGTACACACAAAATACCATTAAAAGTCTTAAGACCGATTTTTGCTGAACCGTTAATAAAGATAAATAACCATGCATAATTAAAACTCTGGTCAACTGGCACAAAACCTATTTTACTTTTCAGTAAAATCTTATTTTTAATGAGTCAAATGATAGCCAACTTTTGAGCAGAGTTGTAGCCAAAAGCAAATATTAACTGCAACCAAGAGCATATATTTAAAAAGTTGCAGTTTTGAATCAAGCATATGTTTTGACACTCACTCACCCTGATCCACTGCTGTTATTTCTTTTAGAGGGTCCATCTTGCTGTTCAGTTTTTGCATTTCTTTCAGTTATCTCACTGTTGCTCCGATTCACTATTTCCCCTTCATCCAGTGTGCGGTGCAATCGATAGTTCACTGCTTTAAGTACAATAAATACAGCTGCTATAACAGCACTGTAGCTTCCAACTATGATCATGCTTGAAGGAAGGGCCTGCAAGAAGAGAAAATGCATACTAAATGTCAAGAGGCCAAGCATTGTTGGGTGAATATTTAACATAAATTTGTCCACTGATTGCCTCTGATCATCTGATTTCCTTAGTTTTATTTTTAAATGTACAAAGTATCACCAACATAATTCTGTCAAAGGATTGCAGACGGCAAGTGCAGAGCCACCATCTTTTTACCCAACTACCTATAAAAAAAAAAAAGGTTATTTTCGACCATTTGCCCTTTTGTTCGCCATAACAGAAGCTGTGATTAAATATCTGCACTCAAAAAATAAATGGACAATCTAATGCATCATCAGCAAACTCACCGTACTCATGTACTTATTCTGTATGATGGGAATCTGAAGACAACACAGATTCTACTGCTATTCAAAAATCAACCTCGATGAGGAAGATTCTGAAACCAAGATGTGTTTTTACGGCCAACATAAGATCATCAGCTCTGAAGGCCGTCTAGAATAATATTCATATTATCTTTCCATATTCTAGATTTTGGACATTATTTGTTCTTACTACTTGACTTCTTATAAACAAAATTTCCTATCATTACGTCCATACAATTCATTGGACAATATTCTTTTGATTTTCCAAATTATTCTTTGTGGATTCCAAATGCTCAGGACAAATTATATTGCCACAGTAGAAAATCTGGTACAAAGTCTAAAATATCAGGAGCAAGAGACATTTAGTACAGGCGTACTAAATTTCTTGTGAACAATTTTGTTTATAATATTTATGTATTTATATAATACTTAAGCTTGTTGTATTGATTGCACATCTAAATATAAACTGTGACGATATCTAAAAACAGTCTTGATGAAAGACAAATAACAACAATAGATAATTAAATCACATTTAATTTCAGAGTATTATTCTCCTATGTTTGTGCTATTTAATAACATAGTCAAATAATTCATAATATGAAGACAAGATATATATCATGGCATTGCGTAGCTTAGAAACATACCTTTCGGCTCACCATATCCATGCTGACCATCATGCCTGCCAATACTAATCACACTTCCTTGCAATAATTCCACATCCCTCCAAGTCTTGCTCATTCCAGATGAAAAATAATGTTCTGACTGTTCCTACCTCGATCACTTTCTCTGGCAGCTACTTCCCTCTCACCTTACACCTCTGCTCTAAACTTTCATAGCAAATGACAAACTGAATGCTTCTTATAAATTGCACTTAAAATTATCCAGCAATGATCTGCTCTCTTGGGCCTATTGCTTCATCTTTCACTATCTTAACACACATTTAAGTCATTTCCATTAGTTATTCAAGTCATTTCTTACTAATTTCCTTCTATTCACCCAGTTTAAATTGGTATCAAATAGTACGAGCAGAAACATCACACAAGCAACATTAAAATGAAAAAAATGGAAATCACCCCATAACAAGAAATCACTTGCTTCTGATACACAGCTTTGATCATCAAAGAAAGACTATGAAATGATAAAATTGTTCTAAAAATCTGATTGTTGGGGTAGACAGGACTTCTTTCTTTCACTTTTAACCATCATAATAAAATCCCAATAATACGTGGAAAAAAATATGTTTTTACTGATTTATTCCATGCTGCCAATTTATGGCAAACAAGCAGAAATTACCAGCACATTTTGTTTGATGACTGTTGCATACGAGTTTCAAAATGTACATACAAATTATACATCTTACTGCTGTTCAGGCACAGTGGCACGACCTGCAGAAAAAAAGCATCAGCAACAGTATAGGTGGAAATAGGGGGCAGTGAAAAGCAGAACACTAAGCAGTGAGACTTTGGCAAACACCACAAAGTCACAGCTGAGAGAAGAGGGAGGCCAAGAAACTACAAACTTATCTTCATCAATGAGTCGGTGGTGGAGAGACAATAACCTCGAGATATCCTGGCCCTGCATATCTCTGAAAATCTGACCGAGCATATTAATGAATCATAAAGAAAGCCCATCAACACCGCTACTTCCTTAGCAGATTTGGTAGGTTGACGAATACTCTCTTGAATTTCTACAAGTGTACAGCAGAGAGCATGTTGACTGGTTGCATCACGGCCCAGTTCAGTAACCCGAATGCCCAGAAACTAAGGAGATTACAAAGTGGTGAACACTTTGATAATTGTTCATCAGGTCCAACAGTTGACCTCCCCACCATCAAAGGGATTTCCAAGAGGAGCTGCCTTAAAAAGGCAGCCAGCTTTATCAAAAACCTGGTCATAGAAACATAGAAAATAGGTGCAGGAGTAGCCATTCAGCCCTTCGAGCCTGCACCGCCATTCAATATGATCATGGCTGATCAACCAGCTCAGTAACCTGTACCTGCCTTCTCTCCATACCCCTGATCCCTTTAGCCACAAGTGCCACATCTAACTCCCTCTTAAATATAGCCAATGAACTGGCCTCAACTACCTTCTGTGGCAGAGAATTCCACAGACTCACCACTCTCTGTGAAGAAATGTTTTCTCATCTCGGTCCTAAAAGGCTTCCCCCTTATCCTTAAGCTGTGACCCCTGGTTCTGGACTTCCCCAACATCGGGAACAATCTTCCCACATCTAGCCTCTCCAACCCCTTAAGAATTTTATGTTTCAATAAGATCCCCCCTCAGTCTTCTAAATTCCAGCGAGTATAAGCCTAGTCTATCCAGTCTTTCTTCGTATGAAAGTCCTGCCATCCCAGGGATCAATCTGGTGAACCTTCTCTGTACTCCCTCCAAGGCTAGAATGTCTTTCCTCAGATAAGGAGACCAAAACTGTACACAATACTCCAGGTGCGGTCTCACCAAGGCCCTGTACAACTGCAGCAGAACCTCCCTGCTCCTATACTCAAATCCTCTTGCTATGAATGCTAACATACCATTCGCTTTCTTCACTGCCTGCTGCACCTGCACGCTTGCTTTCAATGACTGGTGCACCATGACACCCAGGTCACGTTGCATCTCCCCTTTTCCTAATTGGCCACCATTCAGGTAATACTCTGCTTTCCTGTTCTTGCCGCCAAAGTGGATAACCTCACATTTATCCACATTATATTGCATCTACCATGCATTTGCCCACTCTCCTAATCTATCCAAGTCACTCTGCAGCCTCCTAGCATCCTCCTCGCAGCTAACACTGCCACCCAGCTTCGTGTCATCCGCAAACTTAGAGATATTGCATTCAATTCCCTCGTCCAAATCATTAATATATATTGTAAATAACTGGGGTCTCAGCACTGAGCCTTGCGGTACCCCACTAGTCACTGCCTGCCATTCCGAAAAGGACCCGTTTATTCCTACTCTTTGCTTCCTGTCCGCCAACCAATTATCTATCCACCTCAACACTGAACCCCCAATACCGTGTGCTTTAAGTTTGTACCCCAATCTCCTATGTGGGACCTTGTCGAAGGCCTTCTGAAAGTCCAGATATAACACATCGACTGGTTCTCCCTTATCCACTCTACTAGTTACATCCTCGAAAAATTCTATAAGATTCGTCAGGCATGATTTGCCTTTCTGAAATCCTTGCTGACGTTGTCCGATGATTTCACCACTTTCCAAATGTGATGCTATCACATCTTTAATAACTGACTAGCATTTTCCCCAATAAGTCATGCTCTTATTTCACTCCTGCCATCGGGAAGGTGGTACAGGAGTCTGAAAACTGCAATGTCAAGTTTCAGGAACAGCTTTCTCCAATCTTTCTAGTTACTCCAGCATTTTGTGAATACATTTCTCCCAACAACCATCAACAGGCTATTGAACCCTCCAAATTCCAACTAAACTCCAATCTACAAATTGCCATTGTTGCACTTGGAAGTTAGGACTTTGTTTTCGCACTATTTTAAGTTTGTTTTGTACTTTTTTTTGTTTGTTATATTATCTATTAAGTACTGTCTTTACAAAACTGTTGTGCTGTTGCTGCAAGTAAGAATTTCATTGATCGGTTTTTAAATATATAACAATTAAATTCTCGAGACCAAGAAAAAAAGAGGGACCATGGGCCAAGTATAGGCAGCTGGGATCAACTGTATCCCTGGAGCAGTGTAGGGGATTGAGGAGCATAGTTATGAAGGAGATCAGGAGGAGAAAAAGAAGGCATGTGATGGCTCTGGCACATGTTTAGGGAGAATCTAAAGAATTCAAGGGAAATGAGTAAGGACACGAGGGGCTGTGCTACTGGGAGAGATTGAGCAGGCTTTGTTCCTTTGAGCGCTAGAGGATGAGATTGACTTTATAGTATAAAATCATGAGGGGAATTAATAGGGTGAATGCCCATAATCTTTTTCTCAGGGAAGGGGAATCAAGAGTTTGAGAGCAGAGGTTCATGGTGAGAAGGGAAAGATTTAATAGGAGCTTGAAGGGAGGCTAGAATTTTGTATCGTCTTTGATGATATGGGCTGCTTTTTTGAAACAGCACTTCCTGCAGATCCTTTCGATGGTGGGGAAGGTCAGTACCTGGGTTAGATTGGGCAATGTCGACCACTCTCTGTGGTCTTCGACATTTCTGGGTGTTTGAATTGTCAAACCAGGCCTAACACTGACAGAGGTTCGATAGAGTATTCGTCGACATACCAAATCTCTTCAATCTTCTAAGGAAGAAGTGTTGATGAGCTTTCTTTGTGATTGCATCAATTTTCTGGGCCAAAGACAGATCTATGGATAGAGATATGCAAGCCTAGGAACTTGAAGTTGTTGACTCTCTCCACCGTTAAACCATTGATGAAGTTAGGTTTGTGGATCCTTGGCTATCCCCTCCTGAATTCAACAATCAGTTCTTTGATTTTGCTGTCATTGAGCAAGATTATTGTTCTGGCATCATTAAATCAGTATTTCAATTTCTCTCCTGTACTCAGATTCGTCATTACACACTATTCATCCAACAACGGCGGCATTGTCTGCGATTTTAAAGATGTTACTGTGTCTGGCTGCACGGTCATGGGTATAGAGAGTAAAGCAAGGGAATGACTACCCAGGTTTGCCCTTCACTCTAATAGGACCCGTTGTGCGCCTGATCTCCTCTCACTTTTAAAACCATCCCATTTGCCCAATGTACCTTTACCTGCAGACAGTCTTCAGGGATGCATCTATGTTGATGGTTAATCCACTTTCAAAGAACTATAACTGCACACTTATACCCCTGGATCTCTCTGTTCTACAAGACTATCGAACGCCTTGCCATTAATTGGCTCTATAATCCAAAACAATTGGTAAAATGAAGGGTACCATTATTGAAAAGTATCAATGTTTGTGGTCCCAGCATGGTATTTTGAGAAGTTTCTCTTCTGGCTTTTCAGTCTCAAAAGGGATTGGGAGGCAATGTCTCAGGAAATAAGGGTCATCATTTGAGGGGAAGAAAAAATATTTTTTATCAAAGATTGTGTATCTTTGGTATTGCCTTTTCTAAAACCAATGATCTTTCAGTTTTCAAGTACATTCAAGGCAAAGACCGATAGATTGTTTGGCTCCAAGGACAAGAAGGGATATTGGGTAGGAGGGAACTGCAGATGCTGGTTTACACCAAAGATAAACACAAAATGTAGGAGGGTGTTACAGATACAGTGCTCAGCAATCGTTTCATTGAACACCTCTGCTCAGTCTGCCTAGACCTACATGATCTCCCTGTTGCTAAACACTTTAACTCCCCCTCCCATTACCATACTGACTCTTCTGTCCTGGGTCACCTCCACTGTCAGAGTGAGGCCCAACAAATTGGGCGGCACTGTGCTGCAGCAGGAGAGTCACTGCCTTACAGCTCCAAATACCCTGGTTCGATACGGACTACGGGTATTCTCTGTATGGAGTTTTCACATTACCCTTGTGACCATGTTGGTTTTTTCGGGGTGCTCCGGTTTCCTCCCACAGTCCAAAGATGTATAAGCCTACATCTATGAAGACATATTGGCAATGAAAATAAGACATACAAAGGTACAGAAATCTCCCAGGCCATCCAAGGACAGCTTCTAAGGAAGCTAAAGAAGAGATGAAGGAAGTCCTGGCTGAGGCATATGAATCATTAGAAACTGGTGAGGTGCCGGACAACTGGAGGGAGATGAATGTTGGGCGCCTATTTAAAACATTCTGCAAGCAAGAAACAGGGAACTATCGACCAGTAAGCCCAATATCTGTAGGAGGAATGTTACTGGAGAGGATTCTGAGAGATACAATATTTGGAAAGACACAGGTTTTTAAGGGAGAGTCAGCCCGGTTCTTTGTGTGGGATAGTGCCTCACAAATTTGATTTGTTTTTTAAGAACTAACCAAAACATTTGACGAGGGTAGAACCGTAGACATAGTCTATGCAGACTTCAGCAAGGCCTTCGATAAAGTTCCACATGATAGGCTGATCAGGAAGGTCAGATTGCATGGGATGCATGGAGAGCTAACAAACTGGGTACAGAATTAGCTTCATGATAGAAAGCAGATGGTGGTGGAAGGTTGTTTCTCAGACTGGAGACCCGTGACTCAGCTGGAACCCTTGTTGTTTGTTAACTATATCAACAATTTGGATGAGAAATGTACCCTGGGGCACTTCGTGCAGCTGACATTGGAACATCCAAAACGTCAGTAAGCCAAGACCGCACTATGGTTTTACTCTGTCCATCATCTTGAAGGACTGATCCCATCTTGAATTATTGCATCACATGAAAGATGTTTGAAATCATCAGGGTCATAGTTTAAATTTAGTCTTATTCCCCCCGGGGTAGGGGAATCAAAAACCAGAAAACACAGATTTAAGGCAAAAGTTGAAAGATTTAAAAGAAACCAGAGGGGCATCATTTTCCATAGAATGTGGTAGGTATATGGAATAGGTTGCCAGAGGAGGTAGTTGAGGAAGGTACAACAACAACATTTAAAAGACATTTGGATAGGTACATATATAGGGAAGGTTTAGAGGGATACAAACTAATCGCAGGCAGATCGGATTAGCATAGTTGGGCCATCTTGTTTGCCATGTACAAGTTGGGCCAATGGGCAAGTTTCCATGTTATATGAGATTCCTAAATTTGTTCCCTCAAAAGACAAACTTTCACACATTTGATGCACCTCATTTCGAAACACTAAAAAGACACCTGCAGACCCAATTCTTAAGAGGTGCTCTCTTCTGATTAATATATTTTAAGGACATATTTTAATATATAAAAATAGAAACTAATTAAAATTTAACAGCAATCTTTCAAATGTTTCTCCCAAGAGGAGGGAACAAAACGATTGAACAGCATACAAACATACAAAGGTACACGATCTACAGATACTGCAACACCCAACATAGCCAAATCTCTTCTATTCTCCTCCCTGGCAAGTGATATGCTTTCCTGTTGCCATCAAGAGAATTTGCAACCAAAATAAGGCTGATAAGGGTATCAGGCAGTTTAAATGAGGACTGCAACCATTAGAAGATCATCGTTTGGACCTCAAGGCCGATCAAAATCCCAGTTACCCCGATGAATGCACGAATTAGGAGCAGGAGTAAATTACCTCACCTGTCAAGCTTGCTCCACCACTTCATATTATCATGTCTGATTCAATTGTAACCTCTATTCTGTATTCCCTGCTGTGACCTTCTATCCCCATTTTATCAATAATCCGCTTACCTCTGCCATAAAAAACATTCAAAAACTGCTTTTATCTCCTCAGGTAGTCCAAAACTCATGATTTCAAAAGAAAATGTTGTCTTATTTGCTTTAAATGGGTGACATTTTATTTTAAAATAGCTTTCAATTTACCTACAAGAAAAAAAACACTCTCTCCTCATCCACCGTCAAGACTCTCCAACATCTTAAATATTTTAATCAAAACGTCTGGATAAGGAGGATCGGACTCCAATTCAGTGACTACAATTCTGCCTACAATGCCATATGTCCAACCAAACTCACCTCCAAACTCCTGGTACTATGACTCAGCACCACCTTCGACAACTGAATCATTAACTTCTTGATTGACCACCATCAATAATGATAGGTGACAATATGTCCTCCGCGATAATTCAAAACCCCGCAAAGCTGTGTTTGGAGCCCCTTACTATACTTCTTGTCCCCTCTCAACAGTGTGGTCAACATCTGCTCTATCAATGTTTACAAGTCTACAGATGACACCGCCATAGTAAACCCGATGTCAAATGATGATGAGAACAGGAAGAAGTTGGAGATCCTAATAGCTTTGTGTAAAGACAACAACCTCTCCCTCAATGTTCAGGAAACAAATGGTTTACAACCCCCACCCTACTCAGTCAGCATCAATAATGCTGAAGTGCAGATGGTCAACAGCTTCAAATTCCTGGATGTAAATATACCAATTTGTCCTCGTTCAACCACCCTGATGCTACAATTAAAAATGCACATCAATGTCTCTACTTCCTCAGAAGGCACTCACCAATTTCTACAGATGCACTACCGAAAAAAAGAAAGCATCTTATCAGGATACATCACAATTTGGTTTGGCAATTGCTTTGTCCAAGACCATAAGAAACTGCAGTCATTTTCACAGTCCAACCTATCACACAGTCCAACCTATCACACAAATCAACCTCTCCCACATCAACCCCCATCAACATTTCATGCTATCTCAGGAAAGCAGCTAATGTAATCAAGGACTACTTACACCCCCATTAATTTCCTCCTCTCTCTCCCATTAGGCAAAAGATACAAAGGCTTGAAATCACATACCTCCAGATTCAAGAAGTTTTTTCCTTGTGGTTATCCAACTAGTGAATGCTATAGTCCCCATCGCCCAAACAGCCTCGTTGAGGCTCTTGTACTTTAACTGCACTTTCGCTGCAGCTGTAACACTCTATTGTGCACTGTCTCGTTCCTCTTTTTGCACTATTTGTAGCACTTGAGCATGATTTGATTGTACCCAAGTATGGCAAGAATTACCTGGATAGCCTACAAAGCAGTTTTTCCAATTTAACTCAGCACACATGACAATATTAAAACAAAACCAACTATTAAACTGCTCTATCCTGTGCTCTGGTTGGTTTCTCAGAACATGCTGCTCTCTAGTAAACTCTCTAAAACACCATGAACTTCACATTTACACTGCCTTTGTCAATTTGATTCTTCAGATTCTTTTAGAATGAAGTCCCCAATGGATGATACTTTATTAATACAGTACCTTTCTGTTAGTTTCCCCATTAAAGATAAAGGTCATAACAACTTTATTTAAATGACTAGAATACTCCATCCGTCTTCAGGAAGATTTTCATGCATCTGTTGGCCTAGTATTTTCAATTTCAGATTAAATTTCAGAACAAACAAAATTCTTCTGCCAAGGGTACCATGATTGAAATATAATATAAAAGCAAAATACGGGATATTGAGGTCAGATAGTACCTTCCAGGTGTACAAAGAGAAGGAAAAGTAGGAAACCAATGAAGCATAAATACAAGATAGACACAAAATGCTGGAGTAACTCAGTGGGACAGGCAGCATTCTGGAGAAGGAATGGGTGATGTTTCGGGTCAAGACCCTTCTTCAGACTGATGTCAGGGGAGAGGGAGATACATAGATAAGGATATACAAGGTGTGAAAACAGGTCAAAGGGGGTGTAGATCAAAGAAAATGTAGAATAGACCATTGTAGGCTGGGAGAAGGTAACAACAAAGCAAAAAGAGATAAAATGTAGTCGGAGATAGTCAGGCTGGTAGGAGAACAGGGAAGAGGGAGGAATGGAGAGGGAGGGATAGCAAAGGTTACTTGAAGTTAGAGAAGTCAATGTTCATACCGCTGGGGTATAAGGTGCCCAAGCTAAATATAAGGTGCTGTTCCTCCAATTTGCGATGCATTCAATCCGACAATGGAGGAGGCCCAGGACAGAATGGTCAGTGAGGGGGAGTTAAAGTGTTAAGCAACCGGGAGATTATGTAGGTTTAGGCGGACTGAGCGGAGGCATTCAGCGAAACGATCACCGAGCCTCCGCCTGGACTCACTGATAGATAGGAGTCCACACCTGGAACAGCAGATACAGTAGATGAGTTTGAAGGAGGTGCAAATGAACCTCTGCCTCACCTGAAAAGACTTTTGGGGTCCTTGGATGGAGTCATGGGGGGAGGTTTAGGGACAGGTGTTGCATCTCCTGTGGTTGCAGGGGAAAGTACCTGGGGAGGGGGTGCTTTGGGTAGGAAGGGACAGGTTGACCAGGGAATTGCGGAAGGAATGATCTCTGCGGTAAAGTGGAAAGAGGAGGTGATGGGAAGGTGTGGCTAGTGGTGGGATCCCGTTGTAGGTGGCGAAATTGTCGGAGGATTATGTGCTGTGCTGATCACATTGATCACTATGATCTTGTTTAATCCCAGCATCTTTGAGTACCTTACAAATCCATTCATCAATGTTATCCCCAAGTATACTAAAGTAATAAACACTCATTGTACTTTTGGGGTGAGATTTGTAATTATTTTACAATCCCAGTAAATTAATTTCTCACAACTTTGCTATAAAAGGTTGGCCCTGCTTCTAAGCCTGTACCTCCAGTATTAGACTCTCCAGTCCGTCAACAATCTCTCAGCATCTATTCTTTAGACATTAGAAATACAGTGCAGAGGCCCTGAGTTTACGCTGATCAGCACTATCCTACACACCAGGGACAATTTATAATTTATAGAAGCCAATAAGCTATAAACCTGATTGTCTATGGAGTGTGGGAGGAAACAGGAGCACCCAGAGGAACCCCACACAGTCACAAGACCGTGCAAACTCTGTACATACAGCACCCGTAGTCAGAATCGAACCTAGATCTCTGGCGCTAGTAGGCAACAACTCTACCACTGCGCCACCCTTAGTCAATGCCTTTTGAAATCTCAACCATTTCAAATGAAAATACCTCTTATTCTTTAATGTTCAACACACACATACACATATATATCGCCGGCCTCGCACAATACAATTAACACACACATACACATTTCTATCTCCGGCCTCGCACAAAGAATATACAAATTGCATACTCTACCTGTCAATTTACTGTTTATCATGTTTCAACACTCAGATTTCTGTTCAACATTTTGCAGTTCCCTACCATTTAATTTGTTCTCTATTCTGCCTGCTCTGATGACTAACAACACATTTTTTCACTTGACACTGTATCTGCCACCTACTTATCCACTCAAACCCTCCTTGACAAACTTTATCCTCTTCACAGTTCACTTTCTGACCTAGCCTTTATTCAACATGCTTGATATATTGTGTTCTACTCCTTTACTTGCAACATTAACTGAAATTATAATTTGATGAGAATCAAGCACTAATCTTTATGGTGCCTGTTGCCCGTAATGTCACTGGCCAAACCAAAGTAACCTTTGTATTAGGGGGGAAAAAAAAGTGTTGGAGGAACTCAACAAGTCAGGCAGCATTTTACATTCTCTTGCTATTGTTGCCCTTTTATTCATGTTAATTTATCATTCATAACCACAAGTTCTTAGAGTAAGGAACTTTACAGCACTTCTTCAAATAACTTCCGCAAAGCCCAGATAAATCACCTCCATTATGTTCACAAAAACAAAGTCTTCAAAAAATTCCATTAAAATTGTCAGGCAGCCTTGTTGCACCACAACAAATCTCTTACACATCAATGAACATACATGAGAATTCAATATGAATTAGCAAAATGTTGTAGCCACCAAGAGTCCAAGTTAAAATAAATTTATAGTATTTGATGACAAACTACTTGGATTTACCAAACTACAAAAAAGGCACAAAGCTACATCAGCAGCCAGGGGGGGTCACATAACATTCTCCCTACCAAGCTCCACAAAAGTTTCAACCCATTTACCCAAGGAAATGCAATGTGAAAGCAAATATGGCAAATACATATAATTATTGATATCCAATAGATTTTATTCACAGCACCTGCTTGGAAAATTCAGTCCTACACCGACTCTAGATGATTTGCTATTGCACATGATTACAAGGAAAATGATGTACAGATATTAATATTTCTTAATCCCTGTCAAAAAATAAAATGTAATCAAGAATTTGTAATTGGCTACTTACATATATCAAAATCTCCTTTGAGTCTTTTAAGGAAAGCCCCACATTTTAACTCTTGATTCATCTTGTGCAAATTGAAGATTATTTTTAAACACTCCCCTGATTTGGATAAAGGGCAATAGATTTTATTTTTCTATAGGATAATTGCGAACCAGATAGGTTTCTAAGGAAATCTGTTAATTGATGACTTCACTGCTCAAATTAGTTTTGAAAGCTAATTTGAAAAGGAGATGCATTCAACTAATTAAACTTGAATTACCCAAATGCTTCGATGAGGTATTTCCTTATTGGGTCTGGACTTATCAGAAAGTTAAGAGTCAAACACACTGGTGAGCATGGAATTGCATATAAGCCAGACAGGATATTGATAGCATGTGTAGGTAGGAACTGCAGATGCTGGTTTACACTGAAGATAACTTAGCAGGTCAGGCAGCATCTCTGGAGAAAAGGAATAGGTAATGTTTTGGGTCGAAATCCTTCTTCAGACTCAAGCCTTAAATAAAAGAGTGTGGCGGCTCCCAAGGGTCGGGCCACACCACTACCGACCCCTCGGCACGGGAATGGACCAGTCCAGGGAGGCGGTCCGGTACTACAGATATAAGGACAAGGTTTTGGGCGCAAAGCCATTCCGGCAGACTCGACCCGTCTAATAAACCATAACGCCCCCAAAATACCTGGCTCCTTGCCTTTATTTCGGGCCTCTACCGACGCGCCACAAGAGTAACATTAGAAGATTTCTAATCTAAGTTTACACGTAGCTTCAAAGTACCTTAGAATGTGTGAAGGGTTTCGACCCAAAACATCACCTCTTCCTTTTCTCCCGCTGCTTGACCCGCTGAGTTACTCCAGCATTTTATGTCTATCTTTTGGATAATGATAGCAGCTCTCCTTCCCAAATGAACGTGCAAGAACCAAGTGGGTATTTTTGGCAATCTGGTGGTTTCAGGTTATCTCTATCCGCTTGAGATGGTGGTATTTCAATTCATGTTTCTGGATAATAGTCCACCAATTTAAGCAATGCTGAGCTGAGCGGTACCAAACATTAATGTTTTTTTCCCGCTTACAATGCAAAGGCAGCTTTACCTTCTGATGCCATTCCTTTTCTGAACAGTCAACAAGTCCCGCTCTCTCTTAAATTCTGCCTCTCCAGTCAATTCTCACATCTTCTTGGGGAATACGTCCAATTATTTCTGAGTGGCATGTTGGAAAATTTGCCACTTTAAAATGCTACTCTACTGCACTTTGTGCTCCTCCAGGTGCCTGCCTTTCAATTAGCTGGGTCAACTAAACAAATACTTTTATACATATTTTCCTCTTTCTCTGGTGCGAAAATAATAAAAGGAAACCATAAACAAATCAACCATAAAACCTATTAGATTTGATACAATTTTTTGAAAGTTCGGAATAATAGCAATTTGAAGTTATCAATATCCAACACTGGCCACATCTTCCCATCCCCTCCCCTTTCTGCGTCCCGCAGAGACCGCTCCCTCCGTAACTCCCTGGTCCACTCGTCCCTTCCTACCCAAACCACCCTATCCCTGGGCACTTTCCCCTGCAACCGCAGGAGATGCAACACCTGTCCCTTTATCTCCCCCCTCAACTCCATCCAAGGACCCAGTCTTTCCAGGTGAGACAGAGGTTCACCTGCACCTCCTCCAACCTCATCTATTGCATCAGTTGCTCTAAATGTCAACTTCTTTACATCGGCGAAACCAAATGCAGGCTCGGCGATCGTTCCGCTCAACGCTTGCGCTCAGTCCGCATTAACCAATCGGATCGCCCGGTGGCTGAGCACTTCAACTCCCCCTCCCAGTCTGACCTTTCTGTCATGGGCTTCCTCCAGTGCCATAGTGAAGGCCACCATAAATTGGAGGAACAGCACCTCATATTTCGCTTGGGCTTGTAGCCCAGCGGTATGAACATTGACTTCTCCAACTTTAGATAGTTCCTCTGTCCCTCTCTTCCCCTCCCCCTTCCCAGTTCTCCCTCTATCTTCCTGTCTCCACCTATATCCTTCCTTTGTCTCTCCCCCCTGACATCAGTCTGAAGAAGGGTCTCGACCCGAAACGTCACCCATTCCTTCTCTCCCGAGATGCTGCCTGTCCTGCTGAGTTACTCCAGCATTTTGTGAATAAATACCTTCAATTTGTACCAGCATCTGCAGTTATTTTCTTACATATCCAGAACATAATCATTTCTCTCCATTTTAGGTTAGTTACTTAAGCAAGTAAATTGTAGGCAATCGTGATCATTTAAAGGTCTTTTGAAGCTACACGTGGACTTGGATTAGAAATGTTCTAATGTTGATTCTTTATTTAAGACTTATTGGGTGGGAATGGATGAGAGATCACTGAATCAGATGGGTTTTAAGACAATCTGTGGTTTGAAGATTACTGTTACTGAGACTTTAAATTCCAAAAATGTAGGCAAGTTTATGACAGTACTAAAATAATGGTGCAGTAATGGGAGATTGCCATTACTTATCATTATTAAGAGAGATAAAATTAATGACCAAAAATAAATGGCCACCGAATTCCATTCAGGAGAACTGTTTAAACTATTCAGTAGCAAACTCAAAGGAAAGGGTAGGAAAAAGTAGAGTTTAATACATACTTTAAGAGCAAAGCTGGAAAAGTGGAAGGAGCATTATTGGAAGAATAATTCTGTGGCAGGGCTCATAATTCAGTTAGATTTAGTATGATTATGGATAAGGATCAAAAATAAACAAGAATCCAAAGTTCTCAACTGGGAAAGGCCTAGTTTGACTGATCTATGATATAGTTTGCTATTAGTTTAATCTAGTAAATGCTTGAATCTGCAGGTACCATTAGACTTTCTATTCAATTCATGAATATTCTGAATGAAAAATTATTTTCAGGGCAGAACCTGAAACATCATCTATCCATTTTCTCCAGAGATGCTGCCTGACATGCTGAGTTACTGCAGTACTGTGTGGCTTTTTTCTCAATGTTCATGCCATTAGATTACCATAGTGGTATGAACATTGAATTCTTCAATTTTAGACAACTAACTTACAGATAACTTACGATTTCATAATTTGCATCCTCTTCTAATCTTATCTCTCAATGTTTTGCTTTTTTGATCACTAACCTTTGTTCAAATATCTGCCAATCAACCCCCCCCCCCCCCCCACCTGTATCCACCTTTCACTTACCAGGTGCTGTTCTGCTCCCATCTCTCTTCCAGCTCCCCCCCGCCACCACCACAATCAGCCAGCAGAAGGGTGCTAACCCAAAACGTCATCTATCAATGTGCTCCAGAGATGCAGCCTGACCAGCTGTTACACTAAAACTAGATGAAAACTGGAAAAAAAATGCAAGTGGCAAGATGCAGGACAATATAAACCAATTTGTCAGGTGAGCAGAAAAGTGGTAACTAATTCAAATCATTTAAATGTTAAGTCGTGCATTTGAGGAAGGTAATCAAGTCAGAAAAATGAACAAAAATGTTAGAGAACAAGCAGTGAAGATTTGAAAAATACATAAGGTGGCAAATCAAGCAAAAAGGATACTTTCTTTTGTTAGTAAAGCCAACAGAGTAATAGGGCAACGGCATTAGAACAGAATACAATAAATTTAAGATGAACCAAAAACTAGATTTAGCTCTAATTGACTGGTCTGAAATTTGTTTCCCATTAATTATTATTATAGCATTATCTGAAATGGGGAAATTATATTATTATATCACTCTCCCACTTAAGTTTTGTTATATGCCTCAGAAAGCACCCAATTTATGCACTCTCAGGCACATAAATTAAGTAGCTCCACAAAATCAAATATCTTTGTAGAATGCCTCTCATCTGTGGGTGGTGACTGGGTGATTATCGGTGTTAGTTTAATCCAGTAAAATGTTTAAATCCCAGGTACTAATTAGCTTTCTATTCAGTTCATGAATATTCTGGAATGAAAAATTATTTTGCCAAGTATAGGAGAATATAACAGGTCTGTTAGCAATGTGCAAGACAGTGATCTAATTTGAGCTCAAGGTGCAATTATAAATTTTAGTTGTGCAGAATCACCTGAACATAATTGATCACAACAATATACACCTGAAACATTAACTGTTTCTTTCCCTCGTCAAGAATGCTGCTTGGCCTGCTGAGCATTTCCAGGATTTTGTTTTAATTTCAGACTTCCAGAATCTGCACTGTTCTTACACATTATCGGTCTTCTAATTATTCTCAGATATCTATTATTCCAGATGTGGTTTTACAAATGTGTAAGAAGGAACTGCAGGTGCTGGTTTAAACCTAAGATAGACACAAAAAGCTGGAGTAACTCAGCAGGACAGGCAGCATCTCTGGAGAGAAGAAATGGATGACGTTTCGGGTCGAGACCCTTCTTCAGACCCATTTTACAAATGCTGTTTTGTAGATTGAACTCTTGATTTTTTTTAAATGTGTACAAAATTGTCAAATCGGCAAGCTTTCTACAGAACTTAAAAGGTCAGATAAAAATAACTTAAATGTAACACACTACACAGTCTGAACGCATCGCATCTGACAGTTTGTTTTTTATCATTCATGGTGAACTGCACGTTGCCGACAGCCTGCATGATCCAACAATGCTCGCAGCTGCTTTCGCTCATTGTCAACAACAAAAAAGTTGGCAGTAACAATAATCAAAGCCAAGGGTCAAGAACATAAATGCTCCATTTATAAATAATTAGGATTGCTTGCAAGTTTTTGTTTACAAATGCAATGACACACCCATAGGGTGTAACCTCTTGGTTGCCAGTACTAAAATCAATCATCTTCATTTGCAACATTTTTGTTCTATAAAATATACTATTTACTGTCTCCCTCAATTCAAATACAAGGGACTATTCATACTAAATTATGGCAGGTATACTTTAATGCCAGTGAGTTTCTGATAGATCAAAACACATCAAGATAATTACCAATTTGGACATTCAGATTTACCAATTTGCATTTAGTTTGCCTGATCCCAAACAGCACTGAAAAATAATATACATGTGCTTGGCAATCTTACTATTTACCTAAATTACCTTTCATCATAATGAATAGGGAAGACATAATTATGGGGAACAAAAATCCTTTGGCACAGCAGCAGCTGTGTTTTCCTCTGCAGTTGATTGGTCAGCTATTTCTTCGTACCAGTCCATGGGAATAACAGTTGGACAACAAATATACATACAATGCCCATGGAAATATAACTCAAACAAATTAAAAAGAGCCACAAAATAGATTTTGGGATAGGCGAGAAAAGTTAAAAAGGGTTCACGAAGGCAGAGACAAAGCCACCAAAATAAATGATTGGATCATAAACTCACGCCGGAGATTTATGGAACTACTACTATATTGATGTCCTTGTATCTTGAATTGTGGCAAGTTATTTCATCATCAGGGAGTAAGCTGACCTCAGGCAACTTTCAGCACAAGTTATAACAGCAACAGTGAACCAACTGCACAAAGACAGCCACCTTTCCTCATTGCAATGCAAATCTGAAAGCGTGTGAAAGTGGATAAAATAAACTTAATTTCTCATTTACTTAACTGCAAATCCAGCATTCAATGCAACATGGAGACCTGGTAAGTTGCATTTGCATGATTCAAATGGGGATGCTTTCAAACAAATCCTACATTAACCAGGCCTACATTCTATTGAGATACTGAAGAAACATTGCCCTTTGAGCAATGTATACTTGTCATTCGCCACTTTGCAAGTACTTTTATTGATCTTGTAGATCTGGATGCAAATTCTTCTCTGAAATAACAACAATTAATTATAAATTCTACTTATTTTAATCACTGTGCACACATAATGGATACTGTCTCTGTCTAACAATAAGCCACCAGTCCAGTTTTTGAATTATTGATATTCCAATAAGCTTGCTTCTTTTCTCACAAACAGATGCACTACAAATATCTTTTTGCATTATTCTATTTGGATTCAATAAGAATGGATACATTTTATTTATTTGCAATTGTCGCCATTAGAAAACCACCACATTCAGAATTATATGATCAAGGAACAGCTGAGGCAGGATTCTTGGGCAGGGTCCCAACCTGAAGCATTGCCTATCTATTTCGCTGCCTGACCTGCTGAGTTACTCCAGCACATTCAGAAACATAAATGGTTCCACTTAGTGGAATAAAAACAGGATGCCCAAGTAAATAGACTGACTCATCATGGTCCTTGCATCTTGAAGATTGTTGGGAAAGTTACTATACATTCTCAAACCATCAAATATATCATCCTCAAAACGGGCAACTGAACCAGCTAAAACATCAGAAAGATTTAGTCACATCAATCACACAATGTTGGTTTTATTCCCCAACAATTCTGTTTGTCAGCTGCATTGGCTGATAATAACAGATTAATCAACAGCAAGGGTAAAGCCACCAATGATAAGCCAAAGCCATAAGTGGAATAATGTGAAACAAGTAGTTAGGTTGCAGACCTAGTGAAGCTCACTGATATTATGGTGATGGGAGTGGTCAAGCAATGAGAGGAAGTGGGAATAAAACTTGAACAAAGCTTAAAATGTGATGGCATGGAGAGTTAGGAAATGTGCAATGATCATGGGTGAACAACCAAACACCCAGCAAAGAGTAAACTCTGCCTCTGAAGTTAACTCACTTCATATTATGTATGTGATGATAATCTACAGTTCAATATTGCCTTGGCTGATTAAAAACAATTCTCATTAACTTTTAAACAAAATAAAATGTTTCTCCTTCCTCGATTAATAATGCATACTGCTATCAACGAGAATTTGGATCACAAACTTTCAAAATAGAAAATAAACCCAGAGCAAGTTTAAGACCTTCATAAGCAAAGAAGACCCACACACAGGCTTTAGATTTTTGAACAAAGATATTCAGTACGCAAAGCAAGAGGTCACCCATAGAAAATAATAACAGAGATACAAGTTCAAATCCCAACACATGGTATGAAATTTAAATTCAATTAATGACAATCTGGAATTTAAAGAAAGAACAAATATCACAAAGCTACAAGATTTTCATAAAAGTGCATATGTTTCAGTAACACAGGATAAAATTTAGCACCTTTTCCCAGTCTGGCCTAAATGCAAGTCCAACAGTTGACTTTGAAATGGCTGAATCCTGATCAGACAAGACTAAAGAAAAATGGAGAAAGGGTAAAGTAAAAGGTAAATTGACCAAATTCTACAAGAACAGTTTGAGCTTGGTGTGTGATTGACTGCAAGTTATTGGAAAATCAAGACGGTGTCCACCAGAAAGAGTGAATGCTTGTGCTTGGAGTAAAGTGGGTGGGTATTGAAAAAACCTTAGCTAAATCCTCAATGATATATCAATCCCACTTGATTAAAGAACAATTCAAATTTACTCTATGGTAAATATTTTATAGAAACACTATTCAAACACGAGGAAAAATTGCTGTAAATACGCAGCTGACCAGGCACCATTTGAAAAGAGAGGGAATTATGATTTCAGATCAATGACCTTTCCAGGCACATTACTTGCTTTCTTCAGAAGCTGCCCGCCAGCTTCCAGAAAATGGCGTAGTCTGGAGGCTTTAATTCAAGGAATGTGAAAAAAAACAATTTCCTTTTCTACAGGGATATGGCTCAGAAATCACGAGTGAACTTTTTTGTGCATTTATCTATGAAGTTACATTTGGATGACTAACGCCCAATGACCTGTTCTGAATTTAAATAAAATTCAGCCAATACTGACTGACTATTTCAAATTCAAAGACACTTGAAATTTTATTCTGGCCTAAATTATTAGATTCCTCTTTCTTATCCAAACGGCTGCCAGATATCTGTTGATTTGGTCTCGAGCCACCCTATTCTAATATCTCACTATGCTCCTGGTTTAATAAAGTTCACTGATATTGCTTCTGAATTATTTAGACTTTTTTCCCCACCAGATATTGCATTGGTTTTGCATGAAAGTTGTTTAAATATATTTGAAAAATGGCTATGGTTTTCTTACATTTAACTGCATTGAATCAAAAAGTACTAACTTTGTCGGTGTATAAGATTTTAAAAAGCATGAGTATTATTTCTTTGTGATGTATTCCTTCTTCATGTTAGTGAAACTAGAAACACGTTTGTTGACATAAAAAGGTTCAGATCACATGATGTGAAGCAACACAGTAAAACCGTGTGACCATAATTCTAGCTTTCATATGCAGGTGAGGCAGTAATCAAATAGTGTATCAGGGAACAATCAAACAAAATTTAATACAATATGTATTATACTTAAGAAAAAATGTTTTCTGCGGTGGAATATCATGCTATAAATACTACTTTTACACAATCATGTCACTTCCCTTGCCAGATACTCAATTCACTCAAACTTTAACATTAATCTGAACCAACACTTTTTGAGTGCCAACATGTTGCCTCTTCTAACTGTACTTAAGGAAAGGTAATTTGCAGTTTATGGATTAAGTGTCCACAGTGCAAAAATATTTATTGAAACCCAAAGCAGAAATCAAATTCAAATTTCATCTTCAAATCTGTCAACCACTGATGAAGAAATTAAAATGTGAAAATCTGTCTGAACTGAGATTCAAATCAAGTTCAAATACACATCTGATTGCACCAAATACCAGCTTCTCTCCTTCCAACAAGATGGTAACTTTTGCCAAAATAAGGTTTCATAAGGTCATAAATGAAAGGAGCAGAATTAGGCCATTCGGCTATGCCATTAGGCCATGTCTACTCTGCCAATTAATCATTGCTGATCTATCTTTCCTAACCGCATTCTCCTGCATTCTCTCCATAACCCTTGACACCCGTACTAATCAAATGATGTTTCAATGACCCTCCTTTAACAGTGACTGCTCTTCACTTACAAACCGCAATAGTGAATGTTAGAAGACAATTTAAATCAGCAATTATCACAACTGAACCAATTCTGTCCTCAACCAAAGACTATTACTCAGCCCACAATGTCCAAGACAAACATGACGCGAAACTAAACTAATCTCCTCTGCGTGTGCGATCCATGTTCCTCCATAACCATGCACTTATCAACAAGCCTCTTGAACGCCACTATCATATCTGCTTGCACCACCACCCCCGGCAGTGCATTCCAAACGCCCACCAAACTGTAAAAAAAATCTTTCCCCCAAATCTTCTTTAAATACTGCCCCCCCCCCCCACCTTAAAGCAATGCCCTTCCACACCTTGAAATTTCCAACTTGGGCAAAAGGTTCCAACGGTCTATCCCATCTATTCCTCAGAATCTTATGTATTCCTATCAGGTCTCCTCTCAACCTCCAACATTTTAGAGAAAAATAATCCGTTTGATTAACCTATCCTTATAGACAATAAGGAAAAATGGCCAATTCTGCATTCACTCACTTGTTCCATCCCTTTTGTCATCAGTTATTTCCATCAACTCCCCCTCCCCAGCCAGATCCACAATCTTTTTCCATCCTGCCCATACAATGCACCAAGGATATAATTAAAATTAGTGCCCTTATTTTTACATCAAAGTCTAGAGAATCAAATGCACGATGCAGCTTCTATTGAGAAGAGCGATTACTTCATTATTTCCTCACATGCACATAATTTTTAGTCAATTTAATTCATCACTCTTCATTGAATAATATCATTTAATATTGTTGTTTTCCACTGATGTTAGCCAATATTAATACTGTTCCTAAATTTCATAATTAGCTGGAACTTGGGAATTCTCCATGAAATATTACAGATGGGATTTCTCTTTTAACATTCAGTATAGGCTCTGTACAACAGTGAAATATATGTGGTAAGCATTTTGGTGTCATATGCATCATACCGACTCATTAAAATTGATGTTCACAAGTTTCACATTCTTCATTTTCAGCTACTAAATTTACTAGTCATAAGAGCTGACAGAATATACAATATAAATTATTTGCAAGTTGGCGGGTCTAGTTATGGAAGCAGCTTCTCCAATTATAGACAAAGGATTTGCAACATGCATGAAGCTTTTGTCAAGACAACCCATTATCTAAGTTTCCTAAAGAAATAATGCAGTACCCCTCATGATGCCACTGTGCTTTTTTTTTTGCTGTTTAACTGTTGTCATGGAATCATTGATGAATACAGGAAAAATTAAATTGGGGAAGAAGAAAATAGCAGAGAATTTAGATTGATTGAGATCACTTCAGGTCTGCAGGCAATAGGGCAGCACAGTGGCAGAGTTTCTGTCTTACAGCACTGGAGACCAGGGTTCAATCCTGACTACGGGTGTTGTCTGTACAGCTTGTACTTTCTCTCTGTGACCTCATGGATTTTCTCCAGGTGCTCCAGTTTCCTCCCTCACTCCAGAGACATACAGGTTTGCTGGCTTTGGTAAAAATTGTAAATTGTCCCAAGTGTATAGGATAGCATTAGCGTACAAGGTGATGGCTGGTCGGCATGGACTAGGTTGGCCAAAGGGCCTGTTTCCATGCTGTATCTCTAAAGCCTAAAGTAAAATAATTGATTATTTTGCAAACGAGTGCTTTGAAGATAAGGAAACCCACCCAAAAGAGGATAATGACAGATGTAAAATGAATGAAAAGCTCAAATAAATTAGCATCAGTAAAAAATGAGTATTAGAAAATATTATGAGATTAAAAAGGTAATAAATTCCAAAACCAGATGATCTGCATCCTGGAGTTTTGAAGGTGGTTATCACCGAGCAGCACATGCACCTTCCAAAATTTTTTAAAACAGTGCTGGCAGATTAGAAAGCAATAATGATGCATTTATTATTTATTTTTTAAATCATGCATTTACAGCAAATAATTAAGAAATCAAATCTTTCGTTGGCCTACATACTGCATGAAGATTTGATTACAAGAGTAGAAGAGATATCTTGCTCCAATTAAGCAGGCCCCAGCAGGATTGTGTCTGGTAATCTGGGCTGCTAACAAAAGGGAATATATACTTCCAACTGAGAGAGTATATTGAAGCACAATGAGTTCTTACAGGCTGAGATATCTGGAATCAAAGGTCAGCATCTTATAATAAGGGGGACAGCATTCAAGAGCGAGTTGAGCAAAAACACCATCATCCAGAGGATAGCAAATCTTTGTGGAGGCTCAAACAAATCAAAGAATATGGAGTTATTTATTTTTTCTTTTCCTTCCATTCTCCAGTCACAAATATTGGGTTATTACAATCCTAAATTCACTTCCAACATCCAGCTAAAAGGTTGTATTGACAATGGGTAGGGTGGTAAAATGTGTTTGAATGCCACAAACATAAAAATCCTGGAAGAATTCAGCAAGTCAAACAGCATGGGTGGAAAGAGAAGCCAGTCAATATTGCAGGTCTCTTCATCAGAAAAGACTCTTCATTCGAAATAGAGGTGTTTCAATGCTTCACTCTAAGAGCAATCAAAGTTCACAACATAATCCAATGTCTAAAATCAAAACAGTATTTTTTGCAATCTAAAAGTACTAAATCATTGTGATGTTCCAATAATACAAATATTTGGAGATGCAAACAAAAAGGCAGAAAACACAGTAATTATTCAAGCATATTTCACAACTTTGTTACCAAGTTAAATTTTAATTTCTATATTCCTACCGCTAACATTTAGAGAAATTATGTTGAAAAAGCTTTTCTTAGAAAAAAAACCCCTGCTATGTCCTATTTCTTCTCCATTCATTAATCCACAGCCGCCAAACATATTATCAACAAATCCACATATCAAAAACACTCGTTACTGGCTTGCCAGAGAACAGAATAAACTGCAAATCATAACCTCAGTATACTGAGTAAAAAAAATACACTTCAACGTTCACAGAATGCGTCTGCTATCTTGGCTACACATTCTGGAATGATATCCCCAAAATCCCACATTCCTTTTTAGAAAGGCATAGTCACTCATAACTCCAGAGTCAAGACAAGTCAAGAGTGTTTTATTGTCAAATGTCCCAAAACAGAACGATGCAATTCTTACTTGCAGCTAGATATATAAACATAGAACACTGGAAAACCCATAGTGCAAAGATAAAAATAATGCCCCCAAGTCTCTGTAGTTTGGAGCTTATTTGGAGGAGAGAGTGTTTGAATGCCTGATAATTGTCGGGAAGAAGTTACTCCTGAACCTGGACGTTACAATTCTCAAGCTCCTGGACTTTCTTCCTGATAGCGGGAGTGAAATGAGAGTGTAGCCACGAAGGCGTGGGTCTCTGATGATGCTGGCTGCCCTTTTGAGGCAGTGACTCTTACAGATCCCTTCGATGGTGGGAAGGTGAATACACGTGATGGACAGGGCAGTTTTTACCACTTTTTGTTATTTTTTTTAGTTCATTCAAGTTGCTGAAACAGGCCATGTGGCAACCATAAAATATGCTTTCTACCGTAGACCTGTAGAGGATCAAGAAAGTATTCTTTGACATAACAAATTGTCTCAATCTTCACACGAAGTAGCGGCGTTAATGGGGTTTCCTTGTCATTGCATTAATGTGCTGAGTCCAGGACAGATCTTCATAGATAAGCATACCCAGGAGTATAAGAAGATAACTGCAGATGCTGGTACAAATCGAAGGTATTTATTCACAAAATGCTGGAGTAACTCAGCAGGTCAGGCAGCATCTCGGGAGAGAAGGAATGGGTGACGTTTCGGGTCGAGACCTTTCTTCAGACTGAAGAAGGGTCTCGGCCCGAAACGTCACCAATTCCTGCTCTCCCGAGATGCTGCCTGACCTGCTGAGTTACTCCCGCATTTTGTGAATAAATAAGCATACCCAGGAAATTGGAGCTTTTGACTCTTCTCACCATTGTCCAGTCAATGAAGACAGGTTTGTGGATCCTCATCCTCCCTCTTCAAAACTCACTTTATTTAGATTTTAGAGATACAGAGCAGCAACAGGCCCTTTGGACCACCGAGTCTGCACTGACTAGCGCTCACCCCGTACATAACACTATCCAACACACTAGCGAAAATCTACAATTTTTACCGAAGCCAAATAACCAACATACCAGTACGTCATTGGAGTGTGGGAGGAAACCAGAGCACCCAGAGAAAACCAACGCAGTCACAAGGAGACCATACAAACTCCATACAGACAACACCCGTAGTCAGGATCAAGCCCAGGACTTTGGCACTGTAAGGCAGCAGCTCTACTGTTATGCCACGTGCCGCCCAAAATGTATTTTTTGCTTAAGATCACAACTTTGATCGACACTTGCATTGCCCTTGCACCTCGGAATATTATTTTCAAACAGCATTTCTACGATAAAAATGTTCTAAGCATACAAAATTATGAGGGGAACAGATAGGGTCCTTATAGTTCCCATTATAGAAATGTCAAAAACACGTGGTTTATAATGAGAGGAAGGAGTTTTAAAGGATACTAGACGACCCGTGGACCCGTTGGGTTCCAATTTTGACACAAGAGACGTTCAGTTATTTCAAATTCCGTCTCTTCATTCCTTCTGGGCACGCCACCGCCATGCCCGGCAACCCTCCCCCAACTGCGCACGCACAGATACCGGGCCCGGCAACCCTCCCTCAACTGCGCAGGCGCGATTGACGGGCCTGGCAAGTGGGAGCACACTGCGCAGGCGCGACTGCCACGTTGAAACTTGTCCCATTCACAGTATAAAGTTTATTAAAGTTTATAAAGTGAATTACTTAAAAAATATAATGAAACTTGATACTGCACACTGCAGGTGAATGGTAAGATGCCCCTAAAATTGTTGCACTATCGTGTACCGCTTTGGCTGTATTTCGCAAACATACATACAAGAGAGTTTTAGTCATATTATATATAGATTGATATTTAAGGGCTAATTTTCATTTTTACAGTGTTAATTTCTCAAATGTGCTGCCCAAGGAGGTGGTAGAATCAGATACAATTATTCCACCCAAGAAACATCTAGACAGATAGATTGACATGACACATAAGGATACCATCCTACTGCGGGCAAATTAGGTTAGTGTAGCTGGGCTACAAGTTTGGCATGGATGTAGAAGGCGAAGGGTCTATTTCTGAGCTACACAACTTCATGAATTCATGATTTAAATCAAAAAAACAATTTTATATAAACATAGCACAAAAAGTAAGGAAATTTGTGTTTGGTAGATTATTTCTTTGTTGTAACAATGCTTCTTGGCAATAAATCTTGTACCGTTGGAAAGCCTGTTTATTTCCCTTTTAAATGGTGCCACATTTGTAAGGAACATGCATTTGTGGGATGAGCAGCAGAGCTGAGTATATGGGTAGCGCCCATGAAAAATTTGCCAAATCTTCTCTGCCAATGCCAAACAGCTTATTCTGCTGTTGCTATTGACTCTTGTTACTCTTGTTTTGAGCTTCTGGTACCCCCAGGTGCTGATTGGCAGCATCTGTGAGCATGGGACCTGCTCCAGTGGTCAGTAGGTGTCTGCTCCAAGAATCGGCATGCCACGTTTGACTGATCTGGATAGGGCCCGTGCGATAGGGCAACTTCAAGCTGGTGTTCCGCAAAACCAAGTTGCGGCATTATTTGGAGTGAGCCCTAGTACCATCTCCAAAGTGAAGGCCAAGTTCCATATAACGGGGGATGTCAGAGACAGGCCGCGAAGTGGGCGTCCCAAGAAGACAACGCCCGAAGAAGACCGTTTCCTCACCCTGTCAGCACTTAGGAACCGTAGGCTGTCTTCTACAGATTTGCAGTCAAGGTTTGCAGGACGATATGGCCGACGGCTCTCTGCCCAGACAATTCGGAACAGACTGCACGCAGCCGATCTCCGGTCTCATAGGGCTGCCAGGAGGCCTGCCATGACTGCCCTTCACCATCAGGCCCGTTTGCGCTGGTGTCGGCAACACGTGCACTGGAACCTGAACATGTGGAGGAACGTTATGTTCAGCGATGAGTCCAGATTCTGCCTACGGCAGTTGGATCATAGGGTCAAAGTGTGGAGAAGACGCGGAGAACGCTATGCTGATTGCTGCACCGATAGAGTAACATCTTTTGGTGGAGGCAGTGTGATGGTGTGGGGCGGCATCTCCCTCACTGGAAAAACGAGGCTTGTCATCATTGGAGGCAATCTCAATGCAGAGAGATATCGAGATGAGATTCTGCAACCAGTGGCAATCCCATATCTCCACAGTCTGGGACCGAACTCTATCCTCCAAGATGACAATGCTCGCCCCCACAGAGCAGGGTTTCTCAGAGACTACCTCCAGAATTTGGGAGTGGAGAGGATGGAATGGCCTGCCAGCAGTCCTGACCTCAACCCCATTGAACACTTGTGGGATCAGCTTGGGCATGCTGTTCGTGCCAGAGTGACCAACACAACCACGTTGGCTGACTTGCGACAAATGCTGGTTGAAGAATGGGATGCCATCCCACAACAGTGTGTGACCAGGCTGGTGACCAGCATGAGGAGGAGGTGCCAGGCTGTTGTGGCTGTGTATGGTTCTTCCACACGCTACTGAGGCTCCTGTTTATTAAATGAATAAATTGTTAAATTGCCAATATGCCTTGTTTCTTCAGACTTCAATCATCCAATCCACCAAACAACACCGAACAAGAGTCAATGGCAGAATAAGCTGTTTGGCATTGGCAGAGAAGATTTGGCAGATTTTTCATGGGCGCAACCCACATACTCAGCTCTGCTGCTCATCCCACAAATGCATGTTCCTTACAAATGTGGCACCATTTAAAAGGGAAATAAACAGGCTTTCCAACGGTATAAGAATTATTGCCAAGAAGCATTGTTACAACAAAGAAATAATCTACCAAACACAAATTTCCTTACTTTTTGTGCTATGTTTATATACCCTTGTATCTTATCATCTGGATTACTTTTAATTGTCAAGGTTAATCCAGGAAAGTTGCAATCCTACCTAACTACTCAGTGTCCCCTTTCAGCCATGCAAACTATCTTCTGATGCAAAGAAATGCACTAAGCAAAACAGAAAGAAACTAAAACTAATTGCACTGCATGCGGGTACTAGGTGCTCCCATCGTCAACAGTATACCAACCACAAAATTATCAATGAGCACAAGGAGACAAAGGAAACACAAAATTGATTTTTCCCCTCCTTTTTGAAGCAAAAATACCCTCAAATTGCACTACCCAAATCATATCTCCTGCAAAACACCTTGGAATAATGTATGTAAATGATGATCCATAAATGCAAGTTGCTGCTACAAAAATTATTACAGCTCATGACAAGGATTCAAACCCAAAAACCAAACTTGAATCTGGTGGGCATTATATAGCGGCACAAGCCATCTTTCAGATAAACCCCAAGGTTCCACCAAATGTATGGTACTTGTTTGCCGCCCATGTCCTTTAATGCTCACTCAACATTTCTTTAACAGAGTATCTCAGTGCTATTTGTGGACGTTTGTTGTATGAAAGTTAGCTTTCACATTTCCCATGGTACAACAGTAACTACTCTTCAAGATGTATCTGTGTCCAATAAGCACTTTAGAAGTGATTGAAGCTTGATAGAAGAGGCCTCATAAATGTGAATGTTTCTAACCTTTCACATTTTTGCAGCCTGTATCTCAATCACGCACTAAACTTTTGGTAAACTTTGTGTTTACCAAATGCTGCACACAAAGCATTTCATTTATTATAAAAAAGATTATTAGTTGTAACTGCTGCTGTGTATTTGTGAAACATTAACTTTCTAATCCCAGAGAGATTGCCTCTTACACTGCACATACATCAACTCATTTATTTTTACCTATAATAAGTCAAATTTTCCAGAAGCATGACCTACTAAATGAATCAGGTGACATTACACCCAGTAACAAAACAGAAAAATAAACAACACCAGCTGGCAAAATACAGTCGCTGCTGAGAATACAGCAACCTGTCCAATCGGAATAACAAAGTAGGTTTACATTTTAAAAAAATAGGACAGCATGTTTAACTGAATCATAAAAAAAGTTTAAGCGGGTAATCTCGTCTTGTTTACAGCAATTGTACATAAAATGACATGTTAAACATAAACACAAATGAATTTATTTAAAAATAACTAATGAAATATAAAAACATAGACCACATTGTGTCTAAATTTGAAACCCAAATGTTTTACCCCAAAAAAACCTTCTTTGTATTCGAGCTGCTTTCACATTCGCTGCCATTTATGCAGCTTAACTGTGACTACCTTGTTATTTCCATTTCCTCCACAGAGATCAGTCCCGAAATTATTTATTTTAGACCAGAAGTCCCACTATACTATTCGCACACGGGCTCGGAGACAGAATGCTTTCACGTTACCCCTGCACATGCTCTTCCCCGAAATCCCAACAGCGAATTTCAAAGCAAATAGACCGATTACAAGTAAAAACGCACAACCACGCACTCACCATGTACAGTGTGAATGGGAAACAAAGGAAGAAGAGCCAGATGTAGAGATGGAAAGCATTGACAAATGTGTTTTGATGAGGATCATAATACCATCCGCCAGTGATGGAAGCCCAGACGCCCTGCCTCAAGATTTGGAGGGTCTGCGACCCCATTTCTGTCCATATATTGGTCTAGTAGTATCCCAGCAGCACGGAAGCAGGAGCCTTGGTCTCCAGCTATCCTCCTTTGTACGTGTAAAATTCTGCTATGCTGGGGGCTGCTGGTTCCAAGTTGCCAGCGACAGCCATCTTGTCGTTGGGCACCAGCGGCAGCTGGGAGGACTTCCTGCGGTCCTCCAGATCCGGCTCCTACTATCCCGGCAGTCCCGCGGCCGCGGCTCGGTGAACAGCACGGCGTGTAATCCAATGACAACGAGCGGGCCGCGACCAACAGGCTCACGCTCACACCCGCCCCCGTCTCCCCGAGACACCATCGCACTCGACAGCGCTCCCTACAGGCGAAACATCCATGACCGCCTCGCAGCCTCAGGGCTCTGACTCATCCGGAGAAAAAACAAAGTATGTTCAACAAATATTGGTTTTTCTTAACTGCTCTGACCTAATGCATCATCGTGTTTCCAAAAATATTGTAGTTTCACAGAGGGTCATTAAACACTGAAAGAAAGGGTGCTGTTTGGCTCATTGAATCCCATTAAAAGATATTCAACACCCAATCCCATCTCCGACCAGTATGATTGTCCCCCTGATTAAATGTTATCTCTGTTTCTGCTTTGCTGTCACCTTCTCCTCGCCAACAATGATCTATTCTACATTTTGCTTGACCTGCATCTCCTTGGATGACTTGTTTTCACACCCTACACTTCCATATCTCTGTGCCTTCCTCTCCCCTGTCTCAGTCTGAAGCAAGTATCTTTGGTCTGAAGAAGGGTCTCGACCCAAAACGTCACCAATTCATTCTATCTAGAGATTGCTGCCTGTCCTGCTGAGTTACATTTTGTGTCTATCAGCAGTGTAAACCAGCATCTGCAGTTCCTTCCTACCCATCTCTTAGTTATTTCTTTAGAGCTCTGCGACTATCAAATGTGCTTAATGTGGCATCACTTTAACAGTGACTTGTGTTTATTCTCGCATCTTTATCAAAGTAAAGCATTGTAAGATGCATCTCAGGGGGTGTGAATTTGATACTGAACGACTTAACAGAAATATTGGGACAGATAGCGGGTTTTAACAATTGATTCTCAAGAGAAAGAGTGGAATGGGGTGCCTTGAGCTGCCATGTTGCCATGTTGGCATAGGCAGAATATATTGCAGGGCAACATGGAACTGAGGAGGGGGACTGAAGGGACTGTTCTGCTGGTGCATCGTGGACCCAATGAACTGAATGTTCTTCATCAGCATTGCAATAATTGAGTCAGTAATTCTGATCAAAATGGAGCTGGGTGTGTTCAAAAGGACAGAATTGGAGAATTGCAAAATATTGTAGGTGAACAAAGTTAAACTGATATGAGAGGGGCAAGACCATCAAGGATTTTCACTGCCAAACGAGCAATTGAAATTCAACGCTGAACCTGGACCCATCTGAGTAATTGAGTGGAGTCGATTCCATTTGCCATTCCTTACCCCACCTTTGCACTTGATCTTGTTCCTGTTGTAAATTTAAGATATCCTTCCTCACTATCCAGTCTACCACCAACTTAATGACATCCGCAAGTGTACTGACAATATTAACTAGTTTAGTTTATTATTGTCACGTGTACCGTGGTACAGTGAAAAGCTTTTTTGTTGCGTGCTGCCCAGCCAGTGGAAAGACTAAATTATTACAATCAAGCTGTCCAGAGTGTACAGATATCGGATAAGGGAATATCGTTTAGTGCAAGAAAAAGTACAGTAAATTCTGATAAAAAGATAGGCTGAAAGTCTCCAATGAGGTAGATGGTAGGTCAGGTCTCTCTCTTATTCAAGAGAGAGCTAGACAGAGCTCTGAAGGATAGCGGAGTCAGGGGGTATGGGGAGAAGACAGGAACGGGGTACTGATAGAGAATGATCAGCCATGATCACATCGAATGGCGGTGCTGGCTCGAAGGGCCGAATGGCCTACTCCTGCACCTATTGTCTGTTGTCTATTGACCGCTCTAGTTGGTGATAGGATGGTTCAGTTGCCTGATAACAGCTGGGAAGAAAATGTCCCTGAATCTGAAGGTATGGATTTTCTCACTTTGCACCTCTTGCCTGATAGGAGAGGGGAGAAGAGGGAGTGAGTGATTATGCAGGTGGCCATGTTGAGTTAGCGTGAAGTGCAGATGCAGTCAATGGAAGGGAGGTTGGTTTGCGTGATGGTTTGGGCTGTGTTCACAATTCTGCAATTTTGTGCAGTCTTGGATAGAGCTATTCCCAAACCATGCTGTGATTGATGCATGCTGATAAAATGCTTTCTACGGTGCATTTGTAGAAGTTGGTGAGAGTAGTTGGGGACATGCCGAACCTCCAAAGCCTTCAAAGGAAGTGGAGGCATTGGTGTGCTTTCTTGGCCACAGCTTTGATATGGCTGGTCCAGGACAAGTTGGTGGTGATATTTACTCTTAAGAACTTGAAGCTTTCAACCATTGTCATCCAAATCGATAATGTAGATAACAAACAACAGTGGACCCTGCAGCAACCCTTGTAATACATTATTGGTTATTGGCCTCTAAATATTTAAAAAGAACCTCCACAACTACAATTTAACTCCTTTTTCCAGGCCAATTTTGAAGCCATTTGTCTAGCTCACCTTGGATTCCATGCGATGTAACCTTCCAGACTAGCCTCCATGTCGGAGATTATCAAAGACATTGCTAAAATCCCCATAGACAAGGTCCACTGCCCTATCCTCATCAATCCTTATCTTGACATCTTCAAAAAACTCTTTCAGATTCATGAGACATGATTTCCCCACACATAAAGCCATGCTTACTATCCCTAATGACTCCTTGCCTATCCAAATGCTAGCAGATCCTATCCTTCAGAATCCCTTCCAAAACGTTCCCACCACAGGTGTCAGGCTCACCAGCATGTGGTTTCCTGGTTTATCTTTGCTGCCCTTCTTAAGTCAAGTCAAGTCAAGTCAATTTTATTTGTATAGCACATTTAAAAACAACCCACGTTGACCAAAGTGCTGCACATCTGATTAGGAAAAAAAAGAAACATAAGTAACTTCAATATGTTGAAGTAAATGTTTCTAGTGTAACATGTAACCCCAATTCTAATTCAACAGTGTTTTGAATTTCTATCCATTGCCATTTTGGATTGAGAATTAGTCAAGATGGTTCTGCACATGAAATCTAACACATAAACCTTAATTTGGGAGGAAATGATTGGCTCAACTTTTAATTGCACTCAGTCAGCCCAATGTTCTTTGCCAAAAATGACATACTGAAAGGGAAGAAACTGCCTATTTTGTTCTCTGTTGTAATCTAGGATTATGTGTATTATGGAAATTATAAATCACTTTACATGCTGCATTCTTGAAGTCTGGTATTCATATGACACAAACAGATTATTCTTAAAAGGGCCGAAAGAAGCACTTTAAAGGGAAATAAAGCAATAAGGCATACTTGCATGAATGTACTTTCATAAGGTTCAAATTCTTTGGAAGATTTTAGTAACTGGTGTGTAGGAAAACTTAATACGCACTCAACTTCAACAACAACTATAAGCATCCACAGGCAATAAGTGTGATGAAATTGTTTGAGGACTGAATGGTGATCAATTCACAAAGAATCACATTGTTCTTCTTCAAACAACATTATGTATTTGTGTGGGACCCAGATGATATTGATACAATCTGGGTCCAGCTGATCTGATTTGTAGGTTACTGCTAAATGATGATGTGTCAGAATGTCAACACCATCCAAATTTATCTCCAAACTCCTGGACCAAGGAGTCAGCACTTCCTATGTCACTGGATCCTCAACTTTCTGTCACACATGCCACAATCAGTGAGGATAAGCAACAACAGATCTTCCACTTTAATTGTCAACACCGGTGCTCCACAAGGATCCATTCTCAGTCCCCTACTATACGTCCCATGCACTAATGACTGTATGGACAAATTCTGCTCTAACTCCATTCACAAAGTTCAGGTTTTGGGTTATTATTGTCACATATACCAAGATACAATGGAAAGCTTTGTTTTGCATGCTATCCAAACAGGTTAGATATACCATACATAGATACAGTCAGTTCAAACTCAATTAGAATAGTCAGAGTCATACAGCATGCAAATAGGCATTTCGGCCCCACTTGCCCAAGCCAACCAAGGTGCCCCATCTCCACTAGTCGCACCTGCTTGTGTTTGACCCATATCCATATAAATCTTCCCTATACATGCATCTGTCAAATGTCTTTTAAATGTTGTGATAGTACCTGGCTCAACAACATCCTCTGGCAGCTTCTTCCATATACCCATCACCCTTTGTGTGGAAAAAGCTGCCCCTCGGTTTCCTATCAAATCTTTCCCTTATCACCTTAAACCTCTGTTTCTTGCTTCCCATACTTTGGGTAAAAGACACTGTGCATTTACCTTATCTATTCCAATCATGATCATATATTCCTCTATAAGACCACCCCTCATCCTCCTGTGCAGTAAAGAATAAAGTCCTAGCATAGCCTGCTCAACCTCTCCCTCAAGTCCTCGCAACATCTCTGTAAATCTTTTCTGCACCCATTCCAGCTTAACAACATCTTTCCTATAACAGGGTGACCAAAACTGAACACAGTCCAAATGTGGCCTCACCAATATTTTATACAACTGAAACATAACCTCCCAACCTCTATACCCTTTCCTCTGACTGAGGACCTCTGACATAGTTTTTTTACGAGGATGTTGCTAGGACTAGAGTGTCTGGGCTATAGGGAGAGGTTGAGTAGCCTGGGACTCTATTCTTTGTAGTGCAGGAGGATGAGGAGTGATCTTATAGAGGTGTATAAAATCATGAGAGGAATAGATCGGGTAGATACAGAGTCTCTTGCCCAGAGTAGGTGAATCGAGGACCAGAGGACATAGGTTTAAGGTGAAGGGAAAAAGATTTAATAGGAATCTGAGGGGTAACTTTTTCACAAAAAGGGTGGTGGGTGTATGGAACAAGCTGCCAGAGGAGGTAGTTGAGGCAGGGACTATCCCAATGTTTAAGAAACAGACAGGTACATGGATAGGACAGGTTTGGAGGGACATGGATAGGACAGGTTTAAACGCTGGCAGGTGGGACTCGTGTAGCTGGTGTATGTTGGCCTGTGTGGGAAAGTTGGGCCGAAGGGCCTGTTTCCACGCTGTATCACTCTATGACTCTATGATTCTATAAGGCCAATGTGCCTTAAGCCTCTTGTCCACCCTATCTGTTTGTAACACCATTTTCAAGGAACTATGTACATGCACTCCAAGATTGCTCTGCTCTCCACCACTCCCCAGAGCCCTGCCATACACTGCAAAGGTCCAGATAGAACAAAGGGGAAGATGCAGAGTGCAGAATATATTTCTTAGTGTTAAAGTACATCGGTCCCTTAGACAAAGGTATATGTCCTCAATGGGGTAGAGGTGAATCAAACAGAAACCTAGCTTATGGAATGACCAGTAAGAAGCTTAATAATACAGGGGGAAAAGCTGTTCCCGAGTCTGGTGTGTGTGTGTGCGCTTTCAAGCTTCTGTATCTTCTGCTGCATGGGAGCAGGAAGAAGAAGGAATGACTGGGGTGAGATAAGTCTTTGATCATGTTCGGTGCTTTTCTAAGGCAGGGTAAAGTGTAGATGGAGTCATTGGTGGGAAGTTTGGTTCATGTGATGGACTGGGCTACATCTACAGCTCTCAGATTTTGGGTAGAGCTGTGATGCAACCCATAAGCATGCTTTTCTATGGTGCACCTTGTAGAAGTTTGCAAGAGTCACTGGAGACATGCCAAATTTACTCAGTCGAGGCCTGAAGTAGAGACTTTGGTGGTGGGATAGTAGCCAACATAATCAAGGACCTTTCTCACCCTGGTCATTCTTTCTTCCCCCTGCTCCTATTGGGCCGAAAGCTCGTACCTTCAGACTCAGGAACAGCGTCTTATCCTCTGTAATTATACTCTGCATGGTCCTTCCATGAGTTCGGGTACAGTTCCAATTCTCCAGATTATCTAGTTGCTGAAATTGCACTCTCTCTCTCTGGAAATGTTTAACTGCAATGCTGAGAACTATATTCTGCACTCTGGTATCTTTTTCTTCGATCTACCTTTTGTATTTGCATTTGGCTTGATTGCATTCCTGAAGAGTATTATCTGATTTGATTTTGATAGCAGCCAAACAAAACCTTTTCACGGTACCTTGGTACACGAGGCAATAATAAACCTAAACGTCATTGAAAATTCTATGTTTCTTTGAAACACGTTGTGAGTTCTCCTGACCAAAATAGAAACTTTTTCCAATTATATATCGGGAGCTCTTTGTGACAACAATTCATCTGAGAAAGCTCCTCGTTCCCACATTGTACCACAGGTAGTATCATGGAGTATAAAGGAAAATACAAAGCTAACATAATTTATAACTAAAATGGCACGAACACCAAAAGATAACAACTAATAAAGTGCTTGGTTAATTCAAAGCATTATAAATGTTATGCCCACTGCCACCGTCAAAGCCCAGTCATGTTCCACGATGCTGGGTTGGCATAGTTGTCTACTTGAATAAGTGTGTTCTCACAAATTCTAAACATACTGATAATGTCTGAGTTGATCTTTGTTAAAACAAAAATTAGGATTTGATAGCATCTTCACTTTGATAAAATATGGCAAACATGCTTCAATGAGGAATTATTTTAAAAAATACATTTGAAGTCAAAAATTATGTTTTAGATGGGGCGGCTGTAAACATAGTCAGAATCACTTAAGAAATGCATTTAAAGAAGGAAAGGGAGAATCAGGGCTATAAAGGAGGAACTCATGGTATCCAATAAATTAGGCATATAGTATTCAGACCGTCCTGCCTGGTCTACATGTATTCAATTAGTGCTGCATCCCTGCTTCTTTCCCATGGCTCTTCACATGTTTCTTAAGCAATTGCAGGCAAATAATTATGGTTTTATTTAGATAAGTACGAATACTTTGCATTTATATTATGATCCAAAAACAGGCATTCTATTCCTATTTTTGTCATTTGACCTGGCAGAGAAAGGATAGGAAAATATTCAAGAATGTCATTAAAACCTACTTGAAAAAACCCCAGCTTCCCCATGGTCTGAAGAGAATCCCTGGTCATTGACTGCTCAAGTTGGAGAAGGAGTCATGAGAATGTTATTAAGAACTTTCAAGTTTATGTATCGGGGCACACAAACGTGCAGCACGGTGGCGCAGCGGTAGAGTTGCTGCCTTACAGCGAATGCAGCGCCGTTGACCTGGGTTAGATCCCGACTGCGGGTGCTGTCTGTACGGAGTCTGTACGTTCTCCCCAAGACCTGCATGGGTTTTCTCCGAGATCTTCGGTTTCCTCCCACACTCAAAAGACGTACATGTATGTAGGTTAATTGGCTTGGTAGATTTTTTTTTTAATTGCCCCTAGTGTGTGTAGGATAGTGTTAATAGTCGGGAATCACTGGTCAGCACGGAGCCAGTGGGCTGAAGGGCCAGTTTCCGTGCTGTATCCCTAAACTAAAAAACTAAACTAAATGTCCTATGTAACTGCAGAAGAAACATGCCATCTCATACACTACTCCCTCCCCCCCCCCCCCCCCCCCCCCCACCCGCCCCATCTAACTTATCAAGCACATCCCATTCCATCTGTGGGAGAGTCTGTGGTTCACTCATTGGCCTCATCAATCAGCCCAGACCTTTCAAACCAGGAGTTCAAGCAGTATATCCTCAAATCTATGGAGCTGGGCTGGCTAAGAATTCAGAAAACATCGCAGGACATACTTCATCAGGCACTGACGTTGAACCTTTGAAGAAGTGTACAAAGAGATGAGCAATACGATCAAAGAGGAAGAAGTTTTGATGCAAAGAAAGTGAGAGGCAGAACATGAGGGGTTAAAAGTAAGGAGTAGAAAGTGAGGGGTACATTGCTAAGGTTAGAAAATGAGAGGTAAAAGTGAGGGCAAGAAAGTGAGGACTAGAAAGTGAGAACAAGGAAATAGGGGATAGAAAGAAAGGTGAACCAACAGAGTGCAGAAAGTGTGAGGTAGAAAGTAGCAGGTGGAAAGTGCGGAATAGATAGTGAGGGGTAGAAAATGAAGGGTATAATATGTGGGGTAGAAAAGAAGGTTTAGAATGTAAAATGTGTCAAAAGTGAGTAGCAGAAAGTGCAGTAGAAGTGCGGGTTAGAATGTGGGGCAGAATGTGGGATGGAAATTGATGGGCAGAAAGTGAGAGTCAGAAAGGGTGAGGAGAAAGTGCAGGGTACAAATTGAGTTGCAGAAAGTGAGGGTATCAGGCAAAAAAGCGATATTGAGTAGCATTTTCTGAATACATTGATTTACTCAGCATTCCTTAATATTTTATCTACATAATCTTCTTTTGTTTTTGCTTCAGTTTTTCATTTTTCAGGACATTAATATCTTTGGCAAGATTAGCATTTATTGCCTTTCCCATGTTCAATGGTTCAATGGGGCTTTATATGTCACATAAGCATCTGCACGGTGAAATTATCTTTGCATATGTCATCTTTTGGCGCCATTTCCAAAGTCCAGTCAACCCGCACCCTCGATGTACTGGAGCAGTTCCCGCGAACCAATGTCCCTCTCCTCGTCCGGCCACCTTTGTGTCCTGGGGGTGACTCTTGCGGCCGAGCAGCTGGAGGCATTACCCTGGTTCACCTTGCTCCTTGCTTCCGATGTCTCCAGCTCCCTCCCGGTTCCGCTGTTCGTCAAGCCTTCGGGCAGGGTCTCACCGACTGACAAGCCTTTGTTCAGGGTCCCACCAACTGACGAGTCTTTAGATGGGTCTGTAGTCTTGTTAATCTTTGGGCGGGTCTGCAGAGTCTTTGGGTGGGTTCCCGGTCCGATGAGCCTTCGGGCGGGCTCCCCGAAGTACCACATATACCAAATATAAAATTGAATTCTCCCCAAAACTAGGCAGACCATTGAGTCACAAAAATACTGTTGCAATTTGCTTCTTTTGGAAAAATCTCTGTACAAAAGAAGCAAATTTCAACAAATACGTTGTCTTTTATTCTGATTAAGTGCACTAATAGCCATGTACGGCAGCATCAGAAGAAGTGTGTAGCAGTCACTATTCGTTTAGGAGCAGATCTACAATAAAAGCAAAGAGTAAAGCAGCATCGTCTTGTTCTTTGAATGCACCTCCTTGTGCTTCAACCTCTCTATTCAACCTAGCCTGGTAAGTAAAATGAAAAATATTTCCACATGGAGGATGCATGAAATAAGAAAAAAAATATTGGATATACTCAACAGGCCAAGTAGCATTTACCGCCTCTACTTCTTTAGAAGGCTTAGGAGGTTTGGCACGTCCCCTACAATTCTCACCAACCTCTACAGATGCACCATAGAAAACATTTATCAGGATGCATTACAGCTTGGTTTGGGAACAGCTCCATCCAAGACCGCAAGAAATTGCAGCGAATTGGATACGCAGCCCAGACCATCACACAAACCAACCTCCCTTCTAATTACTCAATTTATACCTCACGCTGCCTCGGTAAGGCAAGCAGCATAATCAAGGAACAGTTGCACCCTGGCCACTCCCTCTTCTCCCTGCTTCCATCAGACAAAAGATATGAAAACGCACACCATCAGAATCGGGGACAGTTTCTTCCCAGCTGTTTTCAGACAACTGAATGCTGAACTACTATCTACCTATTTGATGACCCTCTGACTATCCTTGATCGGACTTTGCTGGCTTTACCTTGCATTAAACGTTATTCCCTTATCAATATCTGTACACTGCAAATGGATTGATTGTAATCAGGTATTGTCTTTCTGCTGTCTGGTTAGCATGCAACAAAAGCTTTTCACTGTACCTCGGTATACGTGACAATAAACTAAACTGAGCATTTGGTGAGTAGAGAAATAGAGCTGACTTTAGCGGTCAGGGAGGCTGTGTATCTGAAACATTGCTTCTCTTTCTTTATTTACAGTTGTTGCCTGAACTGTTGAGTATGTCCAGCATTTTCTGTTTTTATTACCACTGTTAATCTTAAATGGTTGACTGGAATTTGGACGAAAAGCATGAATCCTGAGCTTGCTTGAACCTCAACACATGCAGAAAATCATCAATCAATTCTCTAATTAAAGCCCCCAATCACTTATGTGTACATTGAAATGAATCCACACATCGAGGGTAAGTGCTTGGGTTGTTTTGAAAAGTAAGTAGTTGGCTTACCACGATTATTTAAACTGAAAGCACTTGGAAAATGGATGACCAAAATGCCAATAAAGACAACACTTGGGCAAAGAATGAGGACAGTCTTTTTTTTCCTGCACAATCACTCACTTCTCGAGAAAGTGTGATGAAAACTGATTGCAGAGAGCATTTTGCTGCTCGAAATTTCCACAGGAAAAATTATGGAACAGGAACTCAGCATTCAGATGTAATTGGGCAAGCATTTGGAATTGGTACATGCTGGCTGAGCAATGGAATTGAGCACGTGTCATGTGGTCCTTCACCCTCAGTTTCCTTTTCATTGTCTTCTGATTTGGCTTTGGAAATAGATGTACTGTACATAGAAAATATTTATTCACAAAATGCTGGAGTAACTCAGCAGGTTTCTTATACTGTACATAGAAACCTGGTGGTAAGATGAATGCTGAAAAGTCCTGCAAGGCAGTTGTCAAACTTTGAAGCCACTAGAATTTTCCTCACAATATCAGAACACATATGCCCCACATAACACTGTTGAGCTTTTAGGCTTGTTTATTCTTCCATGGAGTAACATCGAGTGTCACTAGGGTAAACACAGGGTGCAAGGTCCAAGCCTACTAAGCTATGAGCATTTCTGTCCTGCAAGATATAATCTGCCTCAGGTATAATTTCCTTGTTAGAGTGTTCGTGAAGATGAAGGAAGAAATTGTTATTCGGAGTATACTAACATGCAGGCTAAATTGAAAGTGTGCACATTTATATTTACAAAATGGTTTGTTTTAGCTCAGAGTTGCTTCTCTTAAATTTATTCTAATGTGGCATCAGGTTGTTGAGTGAGAGGGATAACTGACAGTGCTGCTTGGCTGAACCATGGCGGTCTGAATTTTTTGAGTCCTGAAAAGGCCCTCCAACCGACTTTACCATCACCTCAGGCACAAGGGTAGCTTGGTCTTGTATCTTAATCCCTATGTGAATAAGCTTTTACAGTCTTCAAGCCTCTCATCTGGCTAGTCACTGTTTTAGATTACACGGCTATTTTTTCACACAATGGGGATTGAGTGAAGCCTTTGACTAATGGTAGCATTTCTAAATTGAATGAGAGAGGGTTTTAAAAAAAAATGCCATCACAAATCATGCCACTCTTATTTACTGGATATCAATTTGGAAAGACAGGCAATACTAAAAGGAAGAATAGGAAACAAATTACTTTCATTTGTAAATGCTATTTTATTATCAGACCTGGTTGTGAACCATTACCTATCTTGACATCTTGCTGAGCAGTGCAGGGTCTATCCAGAGTGATTTACACATTTTCTGAAGACCTGGGAGTTTCCTGAGTTTGCAAGTCACACCCCTTTGGAAGTATATTGTTTCTTCCAATTTGTCCCTGGCCACAAACTAGTGAGATGTGACAAGCTCTGACTGATGAGCCTTTTCGAGTGCGAGTGGTCATTGTTCACTGGAGGAAATCAGCGGGTAAGCAATATGTGTGGAGGCAAAAGGGATGTGTTGATATTCAAGTTGAGACCTTGATCAGGACTTTGTACGGCTGTGCTTATCTTGAATAAACTTGTTACCTAATTTGGGAACAACTCATTCAACAGGAGGTGGAATCTTGATGATCATACAGGAAAGTTTCGTTTAGTTCAGTTTAGAGATACAGCACGGAAACAGACCGGCCCACCGAGTCCGCACCGACCAGCAATCCCTGCACATTAACATGATCCCACACACATAGTGATAATTTATCATTTTTACCAAGCCAATTAGCCTACAAACCTGTATGTCTTTGGAGTGTAGGGGGAAACCGGAGCTCCGGTAGAAAACCCACACAGGTCACGGGGAGAATGAACAAGCACCTGGAGTCAGGATTAAACCCGATCTCTAGGGCTGTAAGTCAGCAACTCTACCACTTCACCACCATGCCACTTCCTGTCGTACACACTAAGGACAATTTACAGAACACAATTAACCTACAAACCTGCACATCTTTGGAAGGTGAGAGGTAACTGGAGCACCCAGTCACAGGGAAAAACGTACAAACACCGTACAGACAGCACCCACAGTCAGGATGAAACCCGGGTCTCATGACGCTGTAAGGCAGTAACAACTGCAATGCCACTATGCTGCCCCATAGGGCCCCGAGAGACCTCCAGGTTCTCTTAACAGGATACATATGGATATCCTCAAGACTTTATTCTCCCTCGTATCTGGATCTTGGTGAAGCAATGTTGATAGAGATGGACCATCTCCTCATTTTGTAAAATGTTCTTACAATGATGTTTGGTTAATCTCAGATATCAAAACTAGATTTTAATTTAGATGTTCCATTTCATGTTCTGCAGTTGTCAATGCATATACTGTAATATCCTGAGGAGAGATAGAGGCGTCCATAGGTTTAATTGATTAGGGAGACATGATTTGATAATTTGGCATTTTTTCCAGGCTTCAGGTTACAAGGCAGAGATTTAGAAATAGGTCTCCTGCCCAGATTCTGACTTAAAGATACAGAATGAGGTAAGATCGGAAACAAAGAAAATAAGGAAAATTAAATGGTAGTATACCCTCGGTAAAATATCAGATTACCCTTGGAAGGAAGTGCAAATTTGCAACATGTCCTTGTGAGTACATTGTCAAAATGAATCAAAGTTTTTCAACTGAATCATTTCTGAAACACAATGCAGGCATTTCTGTGAGAGAATTCAAGACAGGTTCCACAATGCAACCTTCAATTTAGCCATAAGATGGCAGACTTGGTACCCCTGGTGCCCAGATTTGTCTGACTTAGGAATTCATTGTTGGGAATAGAGTGGGAAATGCAGACCTTGGAACAAAACCAAATGTTATTAGAAGTTTTTTCTCATCTGGGAGTATCAGCGTCTGGCAACGTGCAGAAATCATTAAGGAGGGCAAGGATTGGAAGCCACAATGGCATTGAAAGCTGTATGTACAGAAGACCTTAATATTGCTCCAACAACAAAAGATGAAAAGTGGGAGATAGACACAAAAAGCTGGAGTAACTCAGCAGGACAGGTGGCATCTCTGGAGAGGAGTGGGTGACGTTTCGGGTCGAGAGAAGAAGCAGCCCGACCCGAAATGTCACCCATTCCTTCTCTCCAGAGATGCTTGCTGCCTGTCCCGCTGAGTTACTCCAGCTTTTTGTGTCTTTCTTCGGCTTAAACCAGCATCTGCAGTTCCTTCTTACACATAAAAAGTGGGAGGTTATTGACTGCAGATCTGATGTGAATTCAGTGAATCTAGATTCGAATCAAATGCTTTATTTAGAGGAGTGAAAGGAAGCTTACATATTTTATAGAACAGAGGTATTGAAATGCTGAGGTGGTAGTTGTTTAATTTGAGTTGCTGTAATTTTGACCTTAGCAATATCAATTAAAGAAGTCCGAGATGTAATTTCAGACACTGACTTTGGCATCATTAGAATGGGCATGTTCATTACCAGTCTGTGCCTTGCAAGTGATAGAGGGATACGCAGTATAGAATTTTTGCAAGGGAACTTAAGTGTGGTTTGGAAGACCTGATCAGGTGGAACAATATTTATTTTATTGTGAAATGCACCAGTGTTGATACTAAAGTTATTGTGAATAACATTCTTCAAATATGATTATTCCATTCACATTGACCATTTAGGGTCACAAATGGAGATTTGATATTTGGGCAAGATACATTTGTTAGATGAATCAACAGACTCAGGAGAAGAAATTGGAACATCGATGGGAAGAATTGGTTTATATAGGAAGAAATAAAATAGAAATTGGAAAACCTTTTGGATGTTTTACTTGCATGTAGGTTCTTGACTTTTGCTCTTTGGTAGGGTCTCCCTTCTTTTCCTTCCTTCTCTCAGATGATGGCAAACATAAAAACATACAAAATTAGAGCAGGAATAGGACCTGCCTCTTTAGGCTGGCTCTGCCTTTCAAAAGATTATGCCTAATCTTTTACATCAACATAGTTTCGCTGTTCTATTCCCATATCCCTTCATTCAATTAATATCTAGAAATCTATCAATCCCAGTTCTTAATGAACTTTATCTATCAATCCCAGTGCCCGAACTTCCAAAGATTCACCACTATTTAAGTAAAGAAATGTCTCCCTATTACATTCCTAAATAGCTTACCCTATATTGTGACGTGTTGGTGGTGCAAGCCACAGGGTGTTGCATGTGTCTAGTGCCCTGGTATAAATCCTGATGCCGTTGGCTAGCATTTTTGTGAAAAAGGGAGCCGAGTGTGTAAGCCTCCCCCTGCCAGTACATAACCTCTGCATCATCAAGACTCTCACAGTGCCTCCTCGTGGAAACACATGGTAACTGGGGCCACCTTCAGTCCCAGGCTAAACTGCGCGGGGATCTCGGAGCAACTCTGGCCCCCAGAGATGTGACGTGCAGGCCCACCGGCGTCTGGACACATCCTGATGTTCATGAACCAGGTCCCAACTATGGGTTAAATAGCACCCCGCTGCCTTGTGGGTAAGACTCCGGAGAGCCAAAGGTACTGGAGCTGGAGTCCCTAAAGACGGTCAGCTGATCCCTCGTGCGTCCGCCTTCCGGCAACTCCTACAACCGTGTAAGCCCCTGACGTAGCAGCAACGCCGTTCCTACCAGGAATCAGCCTACCAGGTCGAGAGGGGAATACAGATGCTGGGTAAGTTTGTATTTCCATTTACCTGCCCAGGCTCAGCGGCCAAATCAAATGGAGAGGACACTTCATCCTTGCTGGGCACAGTGAGATGTAACCACAGATGAAAAATCCCCCTCTCCGAGCAGGACTACGCCAAGCCACACCATCATCTCTCGCAGATGGACGGATGCCACTAACTATCTAATATTGTGACACTGTTACTCCCTAGATTTAGACTTCTCAATGGTGAAAATCATACCCCCACAACAATCCCGCTAAGCCTGCTACTGACTTTCATTGAGGTGTATCTCATTCTTTTAATCTCTGTAAGGCCCAGACACTAAACTAGTTCTCATATATGGCAGACCTGCCATTCCAGAAACAGTCTAATGATTTTGTGCTCCACCTCCTCTTTTATTGTAAGGGGCTCAAAATTGCAAACAGTACTCCAGCTTTAGTCCCTGTCCTTCTGCAATAAACTCCAAAATGGCTTTTGCCTTGCTAACTACTTGCTGCACCTGCACTTTAGATTTCTATGGGGGGGGGGGGTTTAAGGATACCCAGTCCTTTTGAACATTTCCATTCCCCAATCTCATGCCATTTCAAAAATACTCAGTATTTCTGTATTTCTCCCAAAGTAGATTTCAATTCTTTGCACATTGTACAAAATCTGCCATGCAGATTGTACCTCAGCTTGTTCTTATTCTCATGGAACCTCACTGCATCCTCATTATTATGTACTCGTATTTCCACTTAGATTTGTGATAATAAACTTGGAAATATTATATTTGGTTCCCTCGGTAAAAATTGTTGATGTAGATTGTAAATAATTGTGGCTCAAGAACTGATACCTATAAATGTCTCTGGTTACAATGTGGTAAGCTAAGATATCCTCATTTATTCCTACTCTTTGATTTCCACCAATTAACCAACTATTAAAGTATCTGCTTATCTTCATAGTCATCTCAGTTTTACCCAATCATAAACATCACACTCCCTGCATCTTAACAAGTTCCTTTCTGGTTCTGACAAAGAGTCTTCAACCTGAAAGATTAGTTCTATTTTTCTTCCTACAGATGCTACCTGATTATTTAAGTATGTCCGGCATTTTTTTAAATTTACTGCCTTACCCCCCAATTCCATGTGCAATAATCTTGTTTAGCAGCCCCCTGCATAGGGCTTTTCAAAAGCCTTCTGCAAATCAAAATATACGACATCATCTGGTTCCATGTATTGTCTGTGTGGAATTTGCACGTTCCCCCTGTGACTATGTGGGTTTCCACCAGATGCTCCAGTTTCCGTGCACACCCCACAGATGTGCAAGTTTGTCGGTTAGACATAGAAAACATAGAAAATAGGTGCAGGAGTAGGCCATTCGGCCCTTCAAGCCTGCACCGCCATTCAATATGATCATGGCTGATCATCCAGCTCAGTAACCTGTACCTGCCTTCTCTCCATACCCCCTGATCCCTTTAGCCACAAGGGCCACATCTAACTCCCTCTTAAATATAGCCAATGAACTGGCCTCAACTACCTTCTGTGGCAGAGAATTCCAGACTCACCACTCTGTGTGTGAAGAAATGTTTTCTCATCTCGGCCTTAATTGGCCATGTTTAGGGAGTGGATGAGAAAGTGAGTTAATGTAGAACTAGTGTGAATGTGAGATCGATGGCCAGCATGGACTTGATGGGCCAAAGGGCCTGTTTCCACGCTGTATCTCAAAACTAAAATGAGACTGGTTCCCCTCATCTACTGTACCAAACAGATGCTCATAGTGTCCACTCCAGTAAATTATGCAAACATTTCCTGTCAGAAATCTACCTTGACTCTGTTTAATCTCATTATTATTTCTTAAGTGTCTGAATATCATATTCTTTATAATAGACTGCAGCATATTTCCAAAAGCGTCTGGCTAACATGTTGGAGTTTTCTTTCTAGGGTCACTTTTGTTTCTTCGACCACTTCAGAATCTAAAGTATTATGGAAAATGATATCCAGATAATCTACTTTATCCTTAGCCATCACTTTCAAATTACTGGAATATGATTCATCCGATATTTGGGAATTATCAGTTTCATTGGAGCTTAATACGTATTATTTGGATTTGCAGGCAGCTTTTGACAAGGTCCAATGCAGGCTGGTAAACAAGATTAGAGCACATGGAATTGGGGTAATGCACTAGCATGAATTAAGATTTGGTGAACAGATAGAAAACAAAACTCATTAACATTGTTCTCCAGTATTTCTGGGAGGTGTAGACTGTCTTCTTTGATGATTAATTCCTCTGCCATTCCTTTATTCTGCATTATAAATTCTCTAGCCTCTGGCTGAAAGGCAGACCACATTTGTCATCATTGAATTTTCCTTTATATATGTACAGAAGCTCCTATTTTTGTGTTTCTCGCTAGTTCAGTTTCATATTCTGTTTTTCTATTCTTTAATAAATTTGCAAATCATGTATTATTTCATTATGGCAAGCAGGAGATAAACGAACAGATATGTAGACAGATTACCAAAAGATGCCAAATCAACAGGAGATAGACACAAAATGCTGGAGTAGCTCAGCGGGTTAGGCAACATCTCTGGAGAAAAGGATGAGGTGACGTTTCGGGTCGAGATCCTTCTTCAAATCACCAGGGTTGGCTTATCAGGTGACTTTAACTTTTCCAACATTGACTCGGACTTGCTCAGTGCCAAAGGCTTAGACGGGGCAGAATTTGTATCTGAAAGGATTTTTTGAAACAGTATCTGGATAGTTTAACCTGAGAAGCGAACATTGTGTTGGGAAAAGAGCCTGGCCAGGTGACTGGTGTTTCAGTGGAAGAGCACTTTGGGGATCGATCACAACTCCATACAAATATGGAGCATGGGAAAGTACTAAATTGGAGCAAGGAAAATTACAACATTATTAGGCAGGAGCTCTGGAGGGTACAATGGGAGCAGTTGTTACTGTATGTTCACATCTGACACGTGGGAGTCATTTAAAGGCCAGTTATTCAACGTTCAGGACTGGTATGCTTCAGAAAAGAGGAGGGATAAGGATGGCAAAGTTAGGGAACCTTGGACGATCAAAGAGGTTATAAATTTGGTCAAAAAGAAAAGAAGTGCATGCAAGATTTCAGAGGATGAAGTCAGACGGCCTTTGAGGAATTTAACGCAAGGAGGAAAGAACTCAAGTAGGTAATTACAAGGGCCTAAAGGGCCCATGAAGTGGCTTTTGTGAATCAGATTAAAGAAAAGGCTTTTTATACCTACATTTAAAACAAAAGGGTAGCTAGGGAAAAGCTAAGGTCACTCAAGAAAAAAAGAAATAATTTGTGCAGAGTCAGGGATTATAGGTGAGGTACTAAACAAGTACTCTGAATCTGGTTTCAATGAGGAGAAGGACATGGAGGACTTCATCCTTCTTCGAAGGACTCTGAGATGTGAATTGCTGGTCCACAGCATTTGCTTATATGCCCGCTGCCCAAGGTGTCTCAATGGGAACTAGTTGGTGCTTTTGATTGACTATGATGTGACAACTCACCACATGGAGACATGGACCTGTATTCTATGAGTCACAGGTATTACTGTTACAATGCACTGTACGTCGGTATAGTACTGGTACGTTGATACAACACATTGTGCCGATAGCTCATCCTTGAAGCTGGAGGCTACAGATCTGGAATTGAACAGTCCATATTTGTTTTTACCAATGCCCAAAGTGGAGGTTGGTTGGCCATTTTCACAATTCTCTATCATCTTAGAACAGTTTTATTTTTCACAATTAAATGGAGAAAAGTGATTTTTTTAAAATAATTTGTTTGTTTCCCTCCGCTCAGCACACCAGCCACTCCATTAGTTTTCAAAAACAATATTCTTAAACAATCACTCTTCAGAGACATTCCATGCAGAGAGCTGGCCCACTCTGCCCGCCTGCACAGACATGCATGACTCATCAGATTCCCTTCAGTCCAATGAAATCCTTAAGCCTATCATTTCACAGTTGAACTTTATTGTATTTAAGGAGACAATCTGAAGTTTTTGCAAACCCTATGTTGATCACAGAAGCCTTGCTTAGCTTCTGACTTAATCATTGTTAGTACTCCTTCCTCCGTTATCTATTCATTATTATGTTAATTCCACTTAAGGCTCATTCATTTTACAATTGAACTCTGTTATATCACAGTTATGCAGCTTGTAACCAAACCCTTCAGCTCAACTTGTCTACATCAGTGGAAATTCCTATTTTTGTCAAGCCAGATATCCCCACCTTAAAATGTTGCCATAAAATCGAATAAAGCCTAGAGCATCAGTGGAGAGTGTGTCATGGAACAAAACAGCAGCAGCTTGCTCCCTTTTTTCTGCATAATCATGTATTCTTACTGCACAGGCCGTTAATGGATATTTTTAAGGCAGAGATAGATAGATTCTTGATTAATACCGGTATCAGGAGTTATGGGGAGAAGGCAGGAGAATAGGGTTAGGAGGGACATGGATCAGCCATGATTGAATGGAGGAGTAGACTTGATGGGCCGAATGGCCTAATTCTGCTCCTATCACTTATGATCTTAAAGAAATACAGAATGCTTAAGCTTAAACTCATCAAATGTTGTGTTGGATCTCCATTTGTTTCATCCATCTTTTTGAAGGAAAATACCATGGATATGATTGGGAGAGTGATAACCCCCTGTGCATACAGGGCTGGACATTGACCTCCAATGCAAAGAGTCTCTGCTTCATTGGCACAGTTGGGATACCACAGTTGGGATACCATTCATTGAGTGGGTTGAAAACATATAAGAAAGGTGATTATTGGCCCACAGTTGGATCCAGGCTGAGGAAACAACTTGAACAGCTGAATAAAGGTGTATCTTGTCAAATTTTCAGCCCATTTGCCATCTTTACAGAGTGAATATGAAAATCATGGCCAGAATTCTATGGAAGAGGGTGAACAATGCTGGACTTCTATCCCACCCTTTTAATGGCTATTTTAGGTTCTGGCAATATAGAATTGGTGGATATCCATTGTGGGATTTAAACTTGACTATCCTATACTAAAGGGGTGGCTTTGTGTGCAACTCATATGCTTAATTAGATCACACACCATCAACGTTTCATCCTCATCATACATTTGTGCAGGATCTGAGAGCCTGGCTGGACCTTCAATGCTCTCAAACACATTCTATTCCTTAGATTGAATAATTCAATTTAAGACATTTCATACTTCACAAGTTTGTCAATACTCAACTTCATTGGCAATTATAAGAATGTACTGCACAGGGGAAATCTTAACTGTCCTTCTGGTGTGCCCAAAATTTTGAAAAGCAATAACCCCTAAGATAACCTCAGTCAATTTATCTGTCAAATTCACATCTACTTCTGACATGTATTCCCAAAATTATAGGGTACATATTGTCTGATAATATAAAGCAGCTGAGAGCAAATTTGCAGTCGATTTTGTGTCTCCTAAATTGCATTTCCACTATAATCAGAGAGAGATGCAAGGCAGGCAACAAATCACTGTCACATATTTTAGTTTTAGTTGTGGAGATACAGCGCAGAAACAGGCCCTTCAGCCCTCCGAGATCCCCACACACTAACAATATCCTACACACACTAGGGACAATTTACAATTTTACCAAGCCAATTAGCCTACAAACCTGTACCTGTTTGGAGTGTAGGACAAAACCGGCAGGCCCAGAGAAAACCCACGCAGGTCACAGGGAGAACGTCCAAACTCCATACAGACAACACCCGTAGTCAGGATCAAACCTGGTTCTCTGGCGCTGTAAGGCAGCAACTCTCCTGCTACGCCAGAGAGCCGTCCTCAACATTTTTTTAAAAATTGCATTATTATGGAATGCCACAATTTAGACCCTGCATTTCTACAGATAATTAAGTAGTCTGATCGAAATAATTTCCTCCCATGACAAATGAATTGCCCTCATCTTTGGCGGCTGAGATTGTGGTCCTTAATTGGTGTGATTGTGAACATTAAACATATTATAACAGTTCAGAATCACGGTATCCAGTTAAAGATTCTTCACTGGGCTTGTAGGGGAGGCTCTTGAAATATCTCAAGTGAGATCAAATCTTTTGTAATTTAACCTACACTGTAGATCCATAGGTTTAATGAAGAGTGAATACCCCATTACCTGTCATCATAGACTTCAAGTCTGTGGAGTACCACATGCCAAAGACATTACAAGTGTTCCCCAACCAGACACCATGGATGAACCGTGGGATCCAATCCCAGATGAAGTCCAAGTCTGTGGCATTCATGTCAAACAGTCTCGAGCAGTGCATGAAATGTACGTGTGATCTTTGCAAAGCTATCAAGGATGCCAAGAGAGAATTCTAGACCAAGCTAGAAGAAGAGTGTTTGAAGAAGAGAGGAGTGTTTCATTGTTATCTGTACTGGCAACGGAACAATGACATGCTTACGCAGCAGCACAACCGGCCTTTAAACACAATACACAAAGATAACATATAATAAACCAAAAAAGCAATCACTCAATAATGCTAATACTATTGCAAAAAATAACCTAAAGCTACATAGGTGGTCAGTGTTGTGTGGTGTTCAAGAGCTTTATGGTTGTTGGGAAGAAGCTATTCCTGAACCTTGCAGTCATGGTTTTCAGACCGTATATCTTCTTCCTGATAGTTGGAGCAAAAACAGTGCTTGGCCAATGTGCTATGGGCCTTTGATGATGCTGAATAGCTTTTTGAGGCAGGGTCTTCTATAGATCCCTACAATAGTGGAGAGTACAGTGCCTGTGATGGACTGGGCAATGTTTACCACTCTCTGTAATTTCCTTCACTCATGGGCATTCACGTGACCAAACCAAGAGTTGATGCAATCAGTCATTATGCTCTCTACTGTACACCTACAGAGATTCTGCCTGGGATCGACTCTCCAACCGCGGCCTGCGGACTTCAACATCGAGGAGCTCACTGTCTCGGGTAGAGACCGATGTCAGGAAGCTCCAAAGACGCAGAAGGTTGGACTAGCCCTGACCCAGGATTGATCGCCCGGTGCAGGGAGCTAAGATTCCCTCCCCCCCCACCCCACCCCACCCCCTCCCCCCACCCCCACCCCCCCCCCCCCCCCCCCGATGCGGGAACTAAGAAGGGAAGAGATTGATTTTTTTTTTGCCTTCCATCACAGTGAGGAATGTGGAGGAGTCACTGTGGTGGATGGTCATGTTAAAATGTATTTTGTGTGTTCTGTTGCTATTTATTGGTATGACTGTATGGCAAATGAAATTCCTCGAATGTTGCAAAACATACTTGGCTAATAAAGTATGATTATGATTATGATGATCATGATTATGATTCAAGAGAGTATTCATTGACATACCAAATCTACTCTATCTTCTAAGGAAGTAGAGGCATTGATGAGCTTTCGATATGATTGCATCAATGTGATAGGCCAAAAACAGATTTTCAGAGATAAGCATGGCCAGGAACTTGAAATTTACTTTTCTACCACCAACCCATCGATGAAGACATGTTTGTAGATCCTTGGCTTCACACTTCCAAAGTCAACAATCAACTCCTTGGTCTTGCTGACATTGAGAGCAAGATTGTTGTTCTGGCATCATTCAAGCAGATTTTTGATCTCCCTCCAATACTCTGACACATCGTTACCCATTATTCACCCAACAATGGTGGTGTCATCGGCAAATTCAAAGACGGCATTGGAATTATGTCTGGCCTATATGCAGACCTGAACCAGACATTTCCAGACTACTCACCAGTGTAGGGAACTGAGCACATGCCCCTGAGATGCAGGTGGTTATCGAGGAAGTAGTGTTGCCAATTTGTATTAATTATGATCTGCCGAAGAGGAAGTCCAGATTCAGTTTCATAGGGATGAGCAGAGACTCTGTTCTCCAGGTTTGATAACAAGTTTGGAGGGGATGATTATGTTGAATGCCTAGCTGTAGTCTATGAACAACAGCCTGACATATATGTTCATATTGTCCAGTACAGAGTGGAGAGCCAGCACGATTACATCCCCAATTATTCCATCGTGGAGGTGGGCAAATCGTAGAGGGCCCAGGTTCTTGCTAAGATTGGAGTTGATACGCGTCATAACCAAACAACCTCTCAAAGCACTGCAGCATCATGGACATTCAGTTGTCATTGAAGCATGTCACATGGGTCTTCTTGGGCACCAGTATTATTAAAACAGTTGGTATCTTCAGACCTTAGTAATGAGAGGTTAAAGATGTTTGCAAAACTCCAGCTGGTTGGACAACCTGGGTTTTAAGAATGTGGCCAGTTACACCATTAAGCTTTCTGAGGGTCCACCCACTTGAAGAATCTTCTGATGTCAGGCTCGGTGACTGCGATTACAATGCTATCAGGCGTTATGGAGCACCAAGAAGACACATTGGAAGTTCTCCCTTTCAAAGCAAGCATAGAATGCATTGAGCTCATCCGGGAGTGATACTTTGCTGTCGCTTGAGCTGCCACTTGGTTTTGCCTTGTAGGAAGTGATGGCCTCCAAACTCTGCCGCAGCTGCTACTCTAACCTTCAATCTATGGCAAGAATGTCTCTGCCTTTCTGATGGCCTTATCGAGGTCATACCTGGACTTCCCATATGAACCTGCCTTGCCAGATTTGTGATTCATACAAGGCTTCGGGTTGGGGAAACTGAAGTGCGAGGATAACCACACAGACACCAGTCAATTGTGATAAGGCTTGCATGCTATAACAGGCTACAAAGAAAAGCAAAGACATGTAGGAAAAAAACTGCAGATGTTGGTATAAATCGTAGACAAAAAATGCTGGAGTAACTCAGCGGGTCAGGCAGCATCTCTGGTGAGAAAAAAAGGGTGACGTTTCGAGACAAGACCCTCCTTCAGATTTATACCAGCATCTGCAGTTTTTTTCCTACACAAAGAAAAGCAAAATCAATTGTGATAAGGCTTGCTTGCTCTCACAGGCTACAAAGAAAAGTAACTGGCCTAGTTAGAGGTCCTAGGCATGTCCTCAGAACCTGCATGGACCAGTTGGCATGGGTATGAGGTTCATGTTTAACCTTTCCCTACTCCATTCTGAGGTTCACATCTGCTTAAGAAAGATCATTATCATCCTGATGCCAACGAAAAACAAAGTAGCCTGCCAAAGTGATGACCGTCCAATGGCTCAACATCCGCCACCATGAAGTACTTTGAGCGGCGACAATCAACACCAGCCTGCCAGACAGACTTGATCCACAGCAATTCACTGACTATCACAACAAGTCCATGGCAAATATCATCTCCCTATCCCTACATTTACCTGGAGGTAGAGGGTTGTTTTTCAGACAGGTCCTCTACAATGAGTGATGTGCCAAAGGGATTGGTGCTAGGTCCACTGTTGTTCATTATTTATAACAACGATCTGGAGCTGAATACAGGTGGCATAATTAGTAAGTTTGTAGATGATACTAAAATTGGTGGTAGGGTGGACGGTGAAGAAGGTTATCATGAAGAAGATTACAATGGGATTTTGATCATTAGGACCAATGGGAGCCAAAGAATGCAGATGAAGTTTAATTCAGATAAATGAGAGGTGTTACATTTTGGAAAGGTAAAAATGGACAAGACCAACATAGTAAATGCTTGGGCCCTGGAGAGTGTTGTAAAGAGACCTGGGGTGCTGATACATAGTTCCATAAAAATGGCCACTCAGGGCTGGTGAAGGATGTGTTTAGGCATGCTTGCCTTCATTGGTCAGTCTCTTGGGCACAGGAGCTGGGATGTCATGTTGCAACTGTACATGATGGCTGGAAGATCACACTGTGATTAATGTGTGCAGTTGTGGTTGCCTTGTTATAGGACGAGTGTCATTAAACGGGAAAGGGAAAATGGTTTGTGAAGATGTTATCTGTTTTAGAAAGTTTGAGTTATAAGAAGAGGCTGGATAGGCTGCATCATTTTTCCTTGGAGGGTAGGAGGCTAAGAAGCGACCATATGGAGGTTTATAAAATCATGAGATATGTAGAAAAGGTGAATAGTAAGTATTTTCCCCATGCTAGGGAAGTCTGAAACTAGAGGGTATGGGTTTAAGGTGAGAGGGGGAAGGTTTAAAAGGGCCCAAGGGCGCAGCATTGTTTTTTTTCCACTGAGAGAAGTGAATATATGGAACAAGCTATCATGGAAAGTGGTAGAGGTGGTTACAATTACCACACGTAAAAGACACGGGCAGGTATATGGATAGGAAAGACTTGGAGGTATATGCAGCAGGTGCAGGCAAGTGGGACAAGCTTCGTTAGTCAATTTGGTTGGCATGGACGTGCTGTATTGCTCAATGATTCCATGACTTTATGACTCATGGTGAAAGGAAGGAGAAAATCAGTATTAGTAGCTGCGTGATGACAGCAAGTGGAAATTTAGAGCTAAACTGACCATCATGAATAATGTCATCCAATATCAGATCAATGGTTTCTTTATTGTCATGTGTACCAGGTACGGCGAAATACATTTCTTGTAAACAGGTCTGCAAAACTATCCCCATACATAAGCACTATTGCCCCTGTCAGTACAGTTTGCACAGAACAGCCCATTGAGTCCATATGCAAAAGGCACCATTTTGACACCATTTTACAGTCCCAGCTGGTGCTGGCCACAAAGCCCATTGCCGCCTCCATTTCTGTTGTCCCGCAATCTAATGTCCCTCTGCATGCCTGGCCCTCTTCAGCCCTCGTTCCCCAGGGGGCGCCTCCCACAGCCGACCGTGGAAGATATAACCTCCCCGATACTTCTCACTAGGTTCTTTGTCCAACGTTCGCCGCTGTCTCCTTCCACCCTCTTCCGATTCCCAATCCATGGGACGAGCAATCGACTTTTCTCAGGTTAACAGGCTGTAACCGGTGGAGTACCACAGGTGGTTGGGCCCCTGCATTTCAGGTTAACAATTTGTTTGAGAAAACCAGACGTCATCTTTTCAAGAAAAGTGCTGGAGTAACTCAGCGGGTCAGGCAGTATCTCTGGAGAACATGGATTGGTTACATTTCAATTCGGGATCTACATTGCTCTAAGATGCAGACAACTACCAATCATCTTGCATTATAAAAGGATCCATGATGGTAAGCTTACCATTGTCACTTAACTTAGCTCCAGGCAACTGCAATCTATGTGTGAATGGTGAATTCTTAATCTCGTATTAAGATCATTGCAAAATGTTCTTCTTCAGTCTGAAGAAGGGTCTCGACCCGAAACGTCACCCATTCCTTCTCTCCCGAGATGCTGCCTGACCTGCTGAGTTACTCCAGCATTTTGTGAATAAACACCTTCGATTTGTACCAGCATCTGCAGTTATTTTCTTATATTATATTGCAAAATGTACTGTCTGAGACGTCAAAACAAAGAGTTCAAGCAAAAACATTGAGAGAACTGGTTAAATTAAGCAAACATGTTATTTGTGTGGTTAGCTTAGGTGAATATTTTTGGATATTTTATTTATTTCACAATCACATTTCACTAAGCGAAGTTGCAGATAGACATTATCTAAAGTCAAAATGAATAAAGCGTTCTACTTAAATTTACAAATTATTACAGAACTTTTTAAGCGGTTTTCCCAATTCGATAAAAGTATCGTTCAATATGGTGTAAATCTAGTGATTGATTAGCTTTCCATTGGCTGTATGAGGCTGGAAATATCAGCTTCTATTTCCAAACACAACGCCAATTTTTTCTTCCAGTAGTTTTGTTCAGATATTTAATAATTTAGAACTTTTTACTGCACACATTGTAATTCTGCCATTAGGAATATGAATAATCTGCCATTAGGAATATTCTGATACAACACAATCATATCTCCACAAGTACTGACCAAAGTGTAGAGGTATGCTGGGCATGAAGTAATCCAAACACGTTACCACCTCTATTCTCATTTAGTGATCAAGAAAATAGAATAATTTGTACAACAATTTGCAAATCCTTCACCTCCTCATTGAGAAAGATAAGGGCTGCAGGCAGATAAGAACACTCAGGCATCTGCCGCTTCCTCTCCAAGTTACCCACCATCAGTCTTTAAAATATGTAGCAATTCTGTGTCATTGGGTCCAAAATCCTGGCATTCCCAACACACCAACTTTGTGGGAGTACCTTTGCCAAAAGCATTCCAGTGGTTCAAGTAGGTGGCTCACCACCATCTTCTCAAAGTCAATTGAGGATGGGTAATAAATGCTGGCCTTTCCAGCTACACTCCCATTCTGTCAATCAACAAATCAAACTCAGATGCTTACAGCAATGCAGTAACTATCTGGAAATAGTCTTTCAGTCAATAGAGTTGTTGCATATTTTCAAATATCATTTATTTCCAAGTACCATCAATCAAACCATTTGGACATTTATTCACAAAATGCTGGAGTAACTCAGCAGGTCAGGCAGCATCTCTGGAGAGAAGGAATGGGTGACGTTTCGGTTCGAGACCCTTTCTTCAGACTGATGTCAGGGGGGGCAGGACAAAGGAAGGAGATAGGTGGAAACAGGAAGATAGAGGGAGATCTGGGAAGGAGGAGGGGAAGAGAGGGACAGAGGAACTACCTAAAGTTGGAGAAGTCGATGTTCATACCACTGGGCTGCAAGCTGCCCAGGCGAAATATGTGCTGTTCCTCCAATTTCCGGTGGGCCTCACTATGGCACTGGAGGAGGCCCATGACAGAAAGGTCAGACTGGGAATGGGAGGGGGAGTTGAAGTGCTCGGCCACCGGGAGATCAGTTTGGCCAATGCGGACCGAGCGTTCATTTGGACATGTTAAGTTCAATAGAAATGCTTTATTTCAAGTACACAGGTGGTGTGAATGGAATTTACAAAATTCCCTCTCTGTAGCTGTGCAATCTTGATATGTTTCACATTATCCTGAGATTGCTGAATCATCTTTCAACTGTACAAATTATGGCTTTCCAGACACTGCATTTATAGAATTTCAGAAAAGGTCTCAGAATTTTCTCGCAGTGGCATGAGTCATGGCACAACTATCTACAAAGCCTGTACTGACCTGGCAAAAACAAGCTAAAACCACCCTGATCTGAATTAGTATACAAGAATTGCTGGAATTGCAGATGGTGATGAAGGCTGCCAAAGGATCCAGCAGGATATAGATCAGTTACAGGTACGGGCGGAAAAGCAGCTGGTGAAGGATAATCCATGCATGTATGAGGTGTTGCAGTTTGGGGAGAGTATAACCTTACAATACAATACAATACAATATCTTTTATTGTCATTGTACAAGTACTACGAGATTTTTGAATGTCGCTTCCATATCGATGCTATCAAATATATAAATAAATCACGGCAAAAATGAAAACAACAAAGGCAAACAAAAGGGGGGAACAAGGTAAAGTGCAAAAAAGGTTCATGCAGGGGTCAGTTGTGCCAGATGACCCTGAGGGCAGAGACAGATCATGGGGGGCACTCAGCAGGTGCGATTCAGAGCAGTTATAGCTCTATGAATAAAGCTGTTTCTTAGGCTGGATGTGCAGGCAAAGGCCTTGTAACGTCTGGCCGATGGAAGTAGTTCAAACAGACGGTGGCATGGGTGTGTGGAGTCCTTGTGGATGCTGGTGGCTTTCCTGAGGCAGCATGCCTTGTAGATGTCCTCCAGGGCTGGCAGCTGTGTCCCAATGATCCTTTGCGCTCTGCAGATGACCCGCTGAAGAGCTTTCCTGTCCGCTGCCGTGCAGCTGAGATACCACACATAGATGCCGTATGTCAGTATGCGCTCTGCAGTGCAGCGGTAGAAGGTCATCAGGAGAAGGCCTTAATAGCAATATGCTTAACAAAGATCTTGCGGTCCAAGTCCAGAGCTCCTTTAAAGTAACAACAAAAGTGGATAGAGTGGTAAAGAAGGTGTAGTATATACTTACCTTCATCAGTTGCTGCACTGAATATATGATTCACGATGTCATGATTTATAAAAGTTTGGTAACACCACACTTAGAGAATTGTGTACAATTCTGGTCACACATTACAGAAAGGCTTTAGAGAGGGTGCGGAGACATTTAGCAGGATATTGCCTGCATTAAGATAGTATTAACCATAAGGCGAAGTTGGACAAACTTGGATTGTTTTCCCTGAAGCATTGGAGGTTGAAATAATGAAAGGCATAGATAGGATAGACTATTTGAACCTCCCCCCACCCCCCAGGTGAAAATGTCAAAGACTGGCGGGCATAGCTTTAAAGTGAGAGGAGGAAAGTTTAAAGATGACTAGACGACTCGTGGACCCATTGGGTTCCCGTTGTTACTAAAGGTTCTTTAGTAACTTGTCAGTTTCTTTGTTGAACTAAATTAAGGCGCATGTTGCAATCAATAGCGCTTGAACAATTGGTTAAGCAGAAAGCAGCCAAAACGGTACACGATAGCGCAACAATTTGAGCGAAACACCACCCGTGGACCCGTTGGGTTCCCGTTCTGACAGCCCCAGGGCCGGGGGCGGGCGAGGGGGGAGAAGAAAGGGGAGAGGGAGCCACTCCCCCGGCCCTGGGCGGCCATCGCAGCGGCCAGCAGCAGGAGAGCATCCGCAAGACGCTGCCCCATGTTCATCCTGCCGGCGGCCATCTTCTTTGACCTTCTCTCTGCCGCCGCGCTGCGCCACGGGAGGAAGGTCAGGCACAGGACATGCCAGGATGGGCACCGGTCTACCCGGCACTGCTGCGCAGGCGAGCCGCCACCGAGCCCGGCAACCTTCCCCCAACTGCACACACGCGGATACACGTTGGGTTCCCGTTGTGATGCAAGATGAACACGGAAGTATTAGATCAAAATGGCGATGTTTATTTTATGGGGATGTGTCCAAAATACGGCCAAACTGGTACACAAGAGGGCAACAATTTGAATAAAACTTGATACTGCACACCGCAGGCGAATGGTGAGTAAGGTGTCGCTAAAATTGTTATGCTACCATGTATTGTTTTGGCTGTATTTCGGGAATGTACATAGATACATATATATACAAGATGAAACTTTTAATGCCTCAACCAATTGGGCATTACGGGGCTGGCAAAGAAGAGGGCCATTCAATCCGCAAGCGAAGCCGCAGAGAAAGCCACTAGATGGCTTTGGATTAAGAGGGCTGATCTATGGGCTGTTGCTGTTGGGACGCAAGTCAGGGCCTGATCAACCCTGGCTGGGTCGCCTGGGCGAGGATGTCTGATGTTGTGAGACCCGAAACACCCGATGACCCCAGGTCACATCACTGAGGATGCGTCCCAGTGCATCCAGAAGATGTATCTTGTGTCTTGTGTTCTTTTTTTTCTTCTATGACTGCTATGTAGTTTCGTTCGGTACTTCGGTACCGAACGACAAATAAAGCTCTGTTATACCTGTTATGTATCTTGCACATACAGATGTACGGGGCAATTTTTTTCCCCACAGTGGGCAGATATCTGGAGTGCACTGCCAATGATGGGAGTGGAAGTAGACATGATAGTAGTGTTTTTCGTTGGTAAGGGTATACATCAATCAATATGTAGGAAGGAACTGCAGATGCTGGTTTAAGTCTGAAGAAGGGTCTTGATCTGAAACATCACCCATTCCGTCCCTCCAGAGATGCTGCCTGTCCCGCTGAGTTACTTCAGCTTTTTGTGTCTATCTTTGACATCAATCAATGTCAGTGTCCCTCAAACCTCTGTCACAGGGAAGATTGGTTAAAAGAGAAATGCCTGGCATCATAGCTGTAAAGAGTGTGAGGAAAGGAAAGGGAAAATTACCTTCTCCTGAAAGCCACTTTCCCTCATGCAAAACATATGGAATTTCTGCAGATGTGCCAAGTCCAACACTGAATTACTGAGTTACCCCTCAGATGCTGTCAGAGATCATCTTTAAATCAAGGGATTGTTACTGTTGCCACTGACTAACTTATATATTCAAGGGAATATCACTATGCCTTGCTTATGTTTTCAGTGTCTATGCCTTTTATCCTCAGTATCAGTGCAGCAGATCGAACCAGGTAAATCCAGCTGTGCTGCATAGAACAGAATTGAATATACCAGATGGTGTCTGACAATCACCCTCTCCAACTGCAGCCCTTTGTCTTCCCACCTCTTTGAGATAAAGCCTAAAATGCCATTTGTCGTTTTGATTCGCTTTTATTGACCTCTATATATGTGGATAGCTAAATCCCTTTGTTCTTCCACAGTTTCCAATGCCCTTCCTATTAGAAAATATTCTGATTCAGCTTTGTTAAATGCAGATCTTATATTTTCCTCGCATTTAACTCCATCTGTCACATTTCAACCCATTAACTTGATATGTATGTGGCATCATGGAATGGCCTATTCTGACCTCCCCACACAAAAAATATCTATATTTTTTTAAAAATAATAATAATATATATATTTTTAAAGCTTGTCAATTCAATACATGTTTATCCATTTGCCTGCCTAATTCTGATATATCCATCACCAGTTTCTCTTAATTTCTAGCAGTCATGTCGTATAAAATTGCTGTCATATTGCACGTCTAAACTCAAAGATATTTAGTATCAAAATTAAACTTCGACAGGGCAAACTTGACTAATTACTCATCAAAGCATGTGAACTATCAACCAGTCTGTAACAAAAGTGTCATGTGGCTTTTTTCATTAGTTTATTTAAAATCTGTAAAATGGCACGTTAAATATAGATTGATAATGGAGTCTTCTGCAGTGCTTTTGGCCTTGGAGAAGGTTTGTTCACTGAAATGCCATGGATAAAATATTCCATTTATCACTGTCTCTTCGTACTAAAAGTGTTAAATTCTCCCAACTCAGTATTAAACGCACTGTGATATCCAAACCGTGCAGGAACGTAATCCAAGTTGATTTTTCAGCAAAAAAGAGAAATTAACTTGTGTCAGCTATTATACTTTTTCTGCCGGGTACAAGGCGTCTCTGCGCATTACTTACATTCTTTATTTCGAAAACCAGGCATGCAATCTTAATTTTACCTCAATTGTCCTCAGATTGCCGACTTTGTTGGGGCTTCGACCCCCTCCAGCCACGGCCCAGGATGACATTCAATAGAGCACCTGATCATCTGTACAATTTTCTAACGGGACGCACATGCCTTTGTTTACGACGTGTCCACATATTTATTCATTCGCGTTATTTGATTCCACAAAGGGGCGTTAGCACCCAAACGCCAGTAAACTCAGATTCCGTGCCAAAAGCACGAACGTTGACCGGGATGCTCATTCTGATTGAACTGCACTGCAAAAAAGGGACCGCAAGTTGCAAAGCGCGTTTTGAAGTCGTCCGGCCAGGGTAAATGAAAGGACAAGCACATCCGTCGCTGAAATCATATGAACGCTGATCCAATATCGGATCCCGAGCTCCCACACTTCATTCCCAAGGTCCATTTGCGTTTCAGATCCCGGGACTGCAGGAGGAATTGGCTGGGTGGGCATGGTTTATTTTAGAGCAGAGCTCAGCCAGTGGAACAATGCATCGGGGCGTGGGGGGATTTGTCGGCTTCCAGTGAACTGACAGAGCGCCAGGTTGGTCGGGTTACATCGCCAATCGATTGGCAACCTTTGCTGTGCCCAAATGCCCGGGACGTCCCGCCAGCTCCTGGCTGATCGACAGCCAAAGGCGACCTATCCAACTGGGAGCGGCAGGGCAGGTCACGCCAATCGGTGGGCTGGCTGCGGGGAGGAGTGGGCGGGACAGTGGGATTTCTCCCTCCCTCCTTCTCTCCCTCCCTCCTTCCCTCCCTCCCCAGTCCTCAGGTTAAGCCGAACCGCAGGTGGAGACGGATGCGAGCAGAGGAGCGGCGCTGCCGCCACCGCCACTCCTTTGCCCTTCCCTCCTCCCCATGGAGCAGCTCAGATCCGTGTTCATCAGGTCACCCTCCTCTGCCGCAGCCCACTGCTCCTCCTCCTCCTCCTCCTCCTGCACAGCGGCGGGGAAAGAAGAGGGTGAGGATGGGGATAAGGATAGGGCGTCGCAGGAAGCCTGGCAACAGCAGCAGCAACAGCAGCAGCAGGAGGAAGAGGCGGAGGAGGAGGAGGAAGATGAGCAGCAACAACCCACCGCTGACCTGTACTGGACGGCCGTCTTCGAGTATGAGGCGAGCGCCGAGGACGAGCTCAGCCTGTGCAAGGGCGACGTGGTGGAGGTGCTCTCCAAGGTAGGTTGGCGGCGAACCCCGTTATCCAACGCGGGGTGGTCGGAGCAAACACAAGGGTCCCTTGTGGCAGTTGAAATACATCAAGATATATATATATATAATCTCTATATAATGTACATATATAAAAGAGTTGACCATTTCCATTTGAGGTACGCTCCCCTCTCCCTGCATTGTATCCCTTAATCTCAAGTGAAAACTGGCATTTCTTTTATTTGTTCCAGAGAGAGTCAGCACTGATTTGCGAAGGTTTTGTCAGGCATTATGAAATGGAAAGCATTTCGTATTTCCAAGAAGACAGGTAATGGTCGGAAGAGACTGTGATAAAGTTGAAGCTCTGGAGGGATAATTTATTGATCTGGTGAAGAATTGACTGACCGACTGATAGGAGACGCAGGATGGACATGTGCTGTAATTGTCACAATGTGCTCACAAAAGGATCTCGATGGGACTGCAACTATATAGTCCATTCCACATATTCAACACGGGTCACAGACAGAAAATGCTGAAGTAACTCAGCGGGACAGGCAGCATTTCTGGATAGAAGGAATGGGTGACGTTTTGGGTGGAGACCCTTCAGACTGAGAGTCAGGGGAGTGGGAGACACAGAGGGTAAAGAGTGAAAATGAGAGATCAAAGGGGACAATCAAGGGAAATGTAGAATAGATCATTGGTAGCGAAAGGTGACAACGAGGCTTACAAAGATAAAATGTAATCAGGAGGGCAGTCAGACTGGTTGGAGAACTAGGATAGGGGAGGGATGGAGAGAGAGAGGGAAAGCAAGGGTTACTTGAAGTTAGAAAAGTCAACATTCATACTGCTGGGTTGTAAGCTGCCCAAGTGAAATATAAGGTGCTGTTCGTCCAATTTGTGTTGGGCTTCACTCTGACAGTGGAGGAGGCTCAGGACAGAAAGTGTGGGTTACTGATTCTGGTGATCCTGCCACCAGAAGCCAGTTGCTATTTCCTGATCATGATCCTTCTGTATGGCTGTGCAGGCACAAGGCAGGTGGGGATGCGTGTCACCATTCAACAACACTCTTCCGGTGGAGGCTAATTGTGGCTCAAAATGTTCAATTAGCTTGTAGAGCACAAAAGCTATTTCCTGAGGAAAATGGCAACTGATAACCACAAACTTAACATATACAACTTTGATCAGAGAACAAATATCCAGATTTTTATGACACAATAGACAATAGGTGCAGGAGGAGGCCATTCGGCCCTTTGAGCCAGCACCGCCATTCAATGTGATCATGGCTGATCATTCCCAATCAGTACCCCGTTTCTGCCTTCTCCCCATACCCCCTGACTCCACTATCCGTAAGAGCTCTATCTAGCTCTCTCTTGAATGCATTCAGAGAATTTGCCTCCACTGCCTTCTGAGGCAGAGAATTCCACAGATTCACAACTCTCTGACTGAAAAAGTTTTTCCTCATCTCAGTTCTAAATGGCCTACCACTTATTCTTAAACTGTGGCCCCTTGTTCTGGACTTCCCCCAACATTGGGAACATTTTTCCTGCCTCTAACATGTCCAACCCCTTAATAATCTTATACGTTTCGATAAGATCTCCTCTCATCCTTCTAAATTCCAGTGTATACAAGCCTAGTCGCTCCAGTCTTTCAACATATGACAGTCCCGCGATTCCGGGAATTAACCTAGTAAACCTACGCTGCACGCCCTCGATAGCAAGAATATCCTTCCTCAAATTTGGAGACCAAAACTGCACACAGTACTCCAGGTGCGGTCTCACGAGGGCCCTGTACAACTGCAGAAGGACCTCTTTGCTCCTATACTCAACTCCTCTTGTTATGAAGGCCAACATTCCATTGGCTTTCTTCACTGCCTGCTGTACCTGCATGCTTCCTTTCAGTGACTGATGCACTAGGACACCCAGATCTCGTTGTACGTCCCCTGTTCCTAACTTGACACCATTCAGATAATACTCTGCCTTCCTATTCTTACCACCAAAGTGGATAACCTCACACTTATCCACATTAAACTGTATCTGCCATGCATCCGCCCACTCACACAACCTGTCCATGTCACCCTGCAACCTCATAGCATCTTCCTCACAGTTCACACTACCACCCAGCTTTGTATCATCTGCACATTTGCTAATGGTACTTTTAATCCCTTCATCCAAGTCATTAATGTATATTGTAAATAGCTGCGGTCCCAGCACCGAGCCTTGCGGTACCCCACTAGTCACCGCCTGCCATTCTGAAAGGGACCCATTTATCCCCACTCTTTGCTTTCTGTCTGTCAACCAATTTTCTATCCATGTCAGTACCCTATCTCCAATGCCATGTGCTCTAATTTTGCCCACTAATCTCCTATGTGGAACCTTGTCAAAGGCTTTCTGAAAGTCAAGGTACACCACATCCACCGGCTCTCCCCTGTCAATTTTCCTAGTTACGTCCTCAAAGAATTGCAGAAGATTAGTCAAGCATGATTTCCCCTTTGTAAATCCATGCTGACTCGAAACAATCCTGTTACTACTATCCAAATGCTCCGCAATTTCGTCTTTTATAATTGACTCCAGCATCTTCCGCACCACTGATGTCAGACTAACTGGTCTATAATTTCCAGTTTTCTCTCCCTCCTTTCTTAAAAAGTGGGACAATATTAGCTATCCTCCAATCCACAGAAACTGATCCTGAATCTATAGAACATTGGAAAATGATCACCAATGCATCCACAATTTCTAGCGCCACCTCCTTAAGTACTCTGGGATGCAGACCATCAGGCCCTGGGGATTTATCAGCCTTCAGTCCCATCAGTCTACCCAACACCATTTCCTGCCTAATGTGGATTTCCTTCAGTTCCTCCGTCACCCTAGGATCTCTGGCCACTAGAACATCTGGGAGATTACTTGTATCTTCCTTAGTGAAAATCGTTGGTGTCAAAAGAATATTGATGGAACCATTTGGTTACAATGTTAATTAACATAATGAATGGATAGAACTCTTCTAAATTAATTTTTACTTTAGAGGTGAAGCATAAGTTAAAGTCCAAAGACAGAGGGCTGAAAGTGGTTCTCTTAAATCCACTAGAATTTGTTATGGGAATGTACAGAAAATAATGGAATGCTGATAGAGATTTTGAATAAGAGGGTTAGAAGCTATGCTTAAGCTATCGACTGTTCTGTGTAGGAAGGAACTGCAAATGCCGGTTTAAATCGAAGATAGATGCAAAAAGCTGGAGTAACTCAGCGGGACAAGCAGCATCTCTGGAGAGAAGGAATGGGTGATGTTTTGGGTTTATCCGATCCCCAATCAGATAAACCTGAACCATCACCCATTACTTCTCTCCAGAGATGCTGCCCGTCCTGCTGAGTTATATTGACAGTTCTGATCAGACCACAGCTGGAATACAACAGAACTTTCTGGAAGCTATTTTGGGAATGACACATTGGGCTTAGAGGGAGTGGACCATTATTTAATGACTCTTGTCTGGATTTCTTGAAGTGCTCGTTGAGATTTGTGAATTAGGATTGTTGTTTCTGGTATTTCAAAGATCAAGTGATAATTTAATTTAAATATTGAGGAAAAATGATGTTGGCCATTAATAACACATATCTCTTTCCCCCCCTTCCCCCTCCCCATTCCTTATTTAGTAAAACTATGACGATCTTTTACCTCACTGTTACCTGCCTGTACTACTCGGTTACAAATATCCCAAATATTTTCCTTCTTGACCAGTTTATAACCATGCATGAAACAATCCATACCTCTTCTAGAGCTTCTGTTATCCAGCCAAAATGACTTGCCTGTCAATTGACTCTATTCCATCCATCTTTTACAGGGATGGCATCTCATCCATCTCCCACATTGTTACCATTAAAAGATCCTTGGGTTACATTTTTGGTTCTCTCTTTCTCACTCATATATTGTATTTGGCAACATCATCTGAAAACATGTCAGACACGGTGGCGCAGCGGTAGAGTTGCTGCCTTACAGCAAATGCAGCGCCGGAGACTCAGGTTCGATCCTGACTATGGGCGCCGTCTGTACGGAGTTTGTACGTTCTCCCCGTGCCCTGCGTGGGTTTTCTACGAGATCTTCGGTTTCCTCCCACACTCCAAAGACGTGCAGGTTTGTAGGTTAATTGACTGGGTAAATGTAAAAATTGTCCCTAGTGTGTGTAGGATAGTGTTAATGTGCGGGGATCGCTGGGCGGCGCGGACTCGGTGGGCCGAAGGGCCTGTTTCCACGCTGTATCTCTAAAATCTAAAAAAAAATCCACAGGTGAACAAATAACATCGAGCTGTACCTCATCACAGCTTCACTCAACTTCCCCATGGCAAATTCCCCATAAGCCTGATGAAAGGTCCTGACCTGAAACGTCCCCTACTTCTTTTCTCCAGTTTAGTTTATTACTCTTGTCACGTGTATTGAAGTTCAGTGAAAAGCTTTTGTTATGTGCTATTCACTCAAAGAAAAGACGATACTGCTCGGATTTCTGAAGGGCCCTATTCTCTCTCTCTCTCTCTCTCTCTCTCTCGATACCCGGCCTTGTTCCATTAATGTACTTCAATCTATCTCTGGGTTTTCCTCATCCATATCTACCATGTCTATCCCAAACCCCTTTTGCCCTCCTGATTTTCTTCCTGAGATCCTCAGTCTCTTGGTCTCCTCCAGGGATACATTTGATCACAACTGCCTTATACCTGACCAGAGCCTTTTTCTGTCTGGAGCCTCAATTTATCTTGTTATCCAGGAGATTCTTTCCTTACTCCTTGCATCCTCCCTTCTTCCCCCCCCCCCCCCCCCCCATGCCCCTGTTCTCCACCGGGACATACACCTATTTCTCCCCTACCCATCCTCCTCCACCTACATTCTTTCCTCTGCCTTGATAATTCACAACTCTTCAATCATATCATATCATATATATACAGCCGGAAACAGGCCTTTTCGGCCCTCCAAGTCCGTGCCGCCCAGCGATCCCCGTACATTAACACTATCCTACACCCACTAGGGACAATTTTTACATTTACCCAGCCAATTAACCTACATACCTGTACGTCTTTGGAGTGTGGGAGGAAACCGAAGATCTCGGAGAAAACCCACGCAGGTCACGGGGAGAACGTACAAACTCCTTACAGTACAGCACCCGTAGTCAGGATCGAACCTGAGTCTCCGGCGCTGCATTCGCTGTAAAGCAGCAACTCTACCGCTGCGCTACCGTGCCGCCCTTTTGCCTTGAACCTTTTTTCCTTCTTTGGCCCTTTTCCAGCCATCTGCCTATCAAAACCTCCCTCGCCTGTGTTCACCTATTACCTGCCACGCTTTGTTCTGCCCAACCTCTCTTCCATCTTTTGCTCCTACCCTCAACCCCACCCCCCACAATCAGTCTGAAGAAGGGTCCCAATCCAAAACTCCACCTATCCATATTCTTCTGGGATGCTGCCTGACCTGCTGAGTTATTCCAGCACTTTGTGTCTTTTTTCCCCCCTTAATCTGACCTCCCTTGTCTTTCCACAAACACTAAATATTGCAAAATGAAGAAACAAGGAACTGCTGATGCAGTTTATACCAAAGGTAGACACAAAGTGCTGGAGCAACTCAGCGGATCAGGTAGCATCTCTGTAGAAAAAGGATGGGTGATGTTTCGAGGTGTGGCTGAATAATGAATGTATGCAATGATTTGGCATTCTGATTTCTGCTATTCCTGTAACTGTGAGATAAGATTGCAGTTTTGGTCTTGGGCAACTTTTGAAACCTTCCATGTTAACAGCTGATACTGATAAACTCTTGAACAGAATTGACAAAAAAATTACTACTATTATTGTGACATGAGAACATAAGAAATAGGCCATGCAGCCCCTTAACGCTGCACCATTAACTAAGATAATGTGTGACCTGATCTTCGTCTCTACTCCATTTCATGCTGTTTATCTCTCTCAGTCTTGGTTATTTTCAATGACTCCGTGTCTGCAGCTCTTTGACTTGTAGAATTCCAAGGATTTTGCAACACCGAGCAAAGAAATTCTTTCTGGTCACAGTCTTAAAGGGCAACTGCTTATTTTAAAACAGTATTCTTGGTCTAGATTTCCTGATGAGGGGAAAAATAAATCTCGGCATCAATCCTGTCAATCCCTGCCTCCTTCAGCATCTATTTTGTCCACAAATTTTATTGCTGTTTCTTCTGTTAGTTTTGTTATCGATGACAGTGTAATAATTAAGTTCTCCTTGTGCAGGCAAGGTTTTACTCAGATCAATTTGATTTTTTTGTATGATTATTTTGAACTGAATGCTAATTATTTGTCAGTTTTCTTTCCTTACATTCTGTGTACCTTTTTCAATTGTATAGTCTCTGGAGCATAGGTTTAGCAAAATTTCAAGCAAAGAGTAATCTCTCAGAGAATCAGAACTATTGAAGTAAGAATGGATATTTGTCTTGAGTTATTCCATTGTTTATAGCAATGTGCAGCAGACAATTAATTATCCAAACAATTATATTGGCAAGCATTCCTTGTGCAAGAGAGATCATGGGGGTGCAGTTTGAATTACTTATCTGTTCTACGTTCACCCACCTAACCAAAGATGGTAATAGGAATGAACAATTTGTCTCATTGTGTGCGACCAATCTCAATTTGGCAGCTGTAAGATTAATGCATAAAGCCTCCGGGCTACCAAGGGATTATGTATTGTCCAGGGTTATTGTTCCTGAACACTTGTAAAAATCAATTGCTCATGTGGATTTCTGGAGGAGAACAGGGCTGAGTTTGGCTATGATTTTACAATCAAAGCAAGCAACTGCTATTCATTCTTCAAGGTGGAACCTTAATAATGGGTACGTGGTTAGGAAATAATTAAGAATGTTGAACTATTCTCAAGGTTAAGCAAGATTTGAAAGACAGAATGCTTGTCCTGTTTTTTGAAGGTGATGCTTCTCGTTACATTTATTGCCCATTAATTCCCCCTCTACTCTCAACATGCATACAAAACATAATCTAAGTCAGTCCTATAGTCATGTTTTCTCTGATCTAAATATAATGTTCACCAATTAAATTCCACAGATGTCACTAGATTCTCTATATATTTGGCAAGTTCTTTTGGCATGACTTGCAATGTTGTGGGTCTCCTTTTTAAAATTCTAACATTCAGTAAAACTAGGCGAGATAATGCTGCTCCAGATCCCTGGGTTCAATCCTCACCTCACTGCTTTGTGGAGGTTGCATGTTCACCCCATGACCATTTTGGTTTATTCCACCATCCCAAAGATGTGACTGGAATCATTGGTTGCAGTTTTGGTAACCTGTTATTATCAACCTGTTAGGGTTGGTGATAACAAAAGAGTTAAGGGGAATTAATGGGCATGTGTAAATTGCAGGAGAATAAACTGCAGGGTTACGGGGAAACAAGGGGATGGAAAATAGGATTGGTGAATAGTGGTATTGGGAGCTGGATGGACCAAATGGGCTGAATGGCCTCTCTTTGTGTCTGGCAAGTATGAAAACTGCCACTTGGCTTATTCCTTTTCTCTTATAATTAGTACATCTGTTTTGTTTCAAAAAAGTGCCTCTGTTTGAGGTTACCCTCAGTTGTTGCAAAAGTTTAAACGTAGGCAATGCTGAAGTCTGTAATATAGCACAAAGTGGAATGAGATATTCTAATTCTTATTTCTACAATTTTAGCATCAATCCACTGAGCAAACTTTGTTAGAATAATTTAAAGAATAATTTAACAGAACATCAGCTAAAAATTGGCTTCTGGTGTCCATTCAGTTAATTCCTGGAGTTGCTTCAGATCATTTCTATATCTATAATAGAGATGGGGTGGACAGGTCATGAATGAAAGAACAACTAGCTGGAGTTTTAATTGCACACCAGGATCTTAAACATGAATTGCACTAAATGTTTAAAAAGTGCATCAGAAGTCAATGACCATCTGTAAACAAAAAAAGCTTGTTTGTCAGTCGGAGACCCTTAACCTTAATGGCAGATTGAACTCTGAAAAGCTTTTTATAATGGAGAGTGAAAATTTTAAGGTCTGTAATGTGCACGCAGTTAACTTTATTGGGAACTTCTGTTGCGTGTCGATTAATTTCTGTTAAAAAATTCCAACATTTATAGCTCAATTATTATGATCAGCAGGACTGTTGATTATACTTATTGAAATTGAAGATGGAACAAGTGGGTGGGGTGTGTGCAATGTGTGAAAGACAGTGTAGGTCAAATAAAATGGAAAAAGTGTAACATGATCAGCTGCATATGAAGATATGATGAGTGCTATCAGGGACAAAAAGTACATACATTGAGATGGAATAAATTGATTATTTTTTGGCTGTTTAGGATTCCAAGGTTTCTGGAGATGAAGGCTGGTGGACGGGTAAAATCAATGACCAGGTTGGCATCTTTCCAAGCAACTATGTCACCAGTGCCCCATGTTACAGCAAGTTGCAAGATACGAGCACAGATGTTTACCCTCATCCCTTGGAAACAGACTTCAATGAGCTGCAGCTGGAGGAGATTATTGGCATTGGTGGCTTTGGCAAAGTTTACAGGGGCATCTGGAGACTGGAGGAGGTCGCTGTTAAAGCAGCTCGGCAGGACCCAGATGAGGATATCAGCCAGACCATTGCGAATGTTAAGCAGGAAGCAAAACTGTTTGCCATGTTGAAGCATCCTAACATCATAGCTCTACAGGCTGTTTGTCTGAAGGAGCCCAATCTCTGCTTGATCATGGAATTTGCCCGTGGGGGCTCCTTAAATCGAGTGTTGTCAGGAAAGAAGATTCCACCTCATATACTTGTCAACTGGGCAGTTCAGATTGCACGGGGCATGAATTACTTGCATGAAGAAGCAATTGTTCCTATTATCCACCGGGACCTCAAATCCAGTAACAGTAAGTATATCAGAGAATCAATACCACTGGGCAAAGGTGTGCTTGTTGGTGTGATGGGAGGAATTCAGACAACTTTGGGGGCATACATTGTTTGGCTGCCTACCTTGTGCTAGATAAGTGAAATTAAAATTAAGGAATTCAAATTTCATGTTCAAGAAATGTGCTTTGCAAAATGTTAAAATCTTTCCAAATTGTTTGCAGATTTTTGTTTGAGTGCATCATTGTAATTGGATTGCATTATGCGCCAATAAAGGCATCTCACAAGAACAGTTTTGTGCAGAGTCTCAGCATAGAGAGACTCTTGAGAGGAGAATGATTTTGCAAACAAAAATCAATACATTATCAAGCTGATGCAAATGTTCTAAGTTGGCTCGGACATTGCCATCTACAAAATGGTGGTGTGCTTTGTGCCAGAGGAACCCTGTTCATCATTCACTTATGCCATGTCACGATTGATTTGTGCACCTTTCTTTCAATGCCTATCCTACAAAATCAGTTGACCCTGGATTTGAAACATTCAATCGTCCCCAGCCTCCTTTTACTTTATTTGGAAATGGTTCCAGGTTGCTTTTTATGAGGACGCATTGCTTCTTGACACTTTCTCCATGGATGTGGCCTGACCTATTCACTATTTTGATTTTCTTCTTTGTAGTTCAAATTTGCAGCATTTATTTTTCACTTTTTTAATCTGTAGCCTTTCTTGTAATTTGAGAATATGTTTAAAAAAACGATACTTTCTTTGACAATGCTGAGAGAAAAATGTGCTGTTTGTAAAGCATCTTTTGTGTTTGGGGTGCTCTGGGTCAGTTCATGGGCAATGATTTACTGGTGGTCAATGTACCTGTAGTAATACATCTTTAAATATGGGGTTGGTTAAGAATGAATGAATGAATGAAAAAGTTTATTGGTCAAGTATGTACACATACAAGGAATGCGCCTTGGTACTCCACTCGCAAGTAACAACACAAACATACAGTAAACTATTAAGAATAAAGCATAAAACATTAAAGCATTAAGAATACAACATTACGGTTTAAACATGTGAGTGAAATAAACCAGAGCAAAAAGAGACTACAGACTTTATTGATGGTGGTTAATGGATAAATATTCATCAGTATTCTGCTAGAACTCTTCTGCTTTTCCCAAAATTATAGAATAGAATGTTTGCATACTCCAGAACGCAAATGGTCTCTCAGTAAAACAGCTTCAAAGGCCAGCAAATCTGACTTTGTAGCATTCCCTTAGTATTGCACATAACACCCAGCCTCCATTGTAATGGGATTGGCAAATACAGCATTATAATTTCCTCTACTGTGGGGGGGACGGGACGGGGGGGGGACGGACGGACTGATTTCAACTAAATCATATTTTTCCATAAATCAAATTGCATATCTTAACTAAAAATATAGAATATATTTAATTATGGTGCAAATAATTAAACAATAGCAAAGTATTATCACTCAAGTGGTTAAGCAACAGTAAAGTTATTGTCTCCTATCAAATTGTGTGTGGAAATATTAATATGTCAATCTCAGAAGATTATGGACATAGGACAGAACACAGCAACATGCACTTTGTCCCACATTGTCTGTGCTGAACATGATGCCAAGACCAACTTGTATATGCCTGCACGTAATGCAAATCCCTCAATTCCCTGCATATCCATGTGCCCATCTAAAAGTCTCAAAGTTTATTGTATTTGCCTCTGCTGCAATCCTGCCAGTGAGTTCCAGGTACTCATCATCCTGTATTGGTGCCTAAAAAAACCTGCCCCACTTATCTCCTTTAAACTTTGCCCTTCTCACCACAAAGCTATGCCCTCTACCATTTGATAGTTCCATCCTGGGGAGAAAGGTTGTGACCATTTCCTTGATCTATGCCTCTAACAATTTTCATATACCTCTACCAGGTCTCCCCCCCCCCCCCCCCCTCCAACATTCCATAGCAAACAATCCAAGTCTGTCTAACCTCTACCTGTCGCTCACACTCCCTAATCTAGGCATCATTCTGGTAAACTTCCTCTGCACACTTTCCAAAGCCTCTACAATCATCCTGTGAAGGGGAGGCCAAGACTGAGCACTAACACCAATGAGCCTAACCAAAGTCCTATAAAGCTACATCATGACTTCCTGACACTTGCATTTAATGCCCTGACCAATGAAGGTAAGCATACAGTGTGACTTCTCTACCTTTCTATCTATATGTGTTGTCATGAAAAAGATACACGAAGAACTGGATGGGGCAATGAAATCTAATCTCTGGGATGTGAAGTATGATTTTCTTTTCAAATTGATCATGAAGCTAATGGCAATCCCAGTCATTTGTTCCAAATACAGTAACTTCAGATTGAGTGGTTGCATGGTTTCATGGGAACATCCAAAAGCTGCACTACTGTCGCGCTGGTATGAACAAATGGCAGTTCATTCACTGCCTTGCCTCTGAGATGCATTGAATGTTATTCAATTACTACATTTATATTGGAGGTATGAACTGAACCTTTTGCAGATATTTTGGGGTAGCAACTTGTAGCCCACATAGCCTCCTAGCAACTTAAGTAAGTGTTAATTAATTTGTTGTGCATGACAATGTGACAGTCTTGTGTGCATCTCATAACTTTGCATTGTGGGATGTTTTGGGAACTTCTGTTGTCTTTGTCGTTTGATTTCTCCTTTGCCTCTTTCGTATCCGATACCTGATTTGACATGTAATTCACCCTTCCATTTGATTTTTTTCTTTCAATCATAAAACTCATTAATTATGAAAATATAGTGAGTTGTTTCCTCCAACCACCCTTTAGAATTGTTGAGTCTTTATCAGTTTGAGCTTTCAGCAACTTTCTGGCCAAAATAAAACTGGCTATTGTGTTGGGAGCCCGGTTGAGTTAATGACGGTGGTCATGTAGAATTTCACCCCGGTATCAAACAAGAGTCACAGGACAACTATCATTCCCCCTCCATTTACACTCACTTCTGCCTGGCAGGACCAGTTTTTACCTTTAGCAACTTCTCTTTTGACTCCTCCCAATATTTATAAATCAAGGGTGTATGGGCTCCAGCTGCACTTCTTCACTGGCTGTGTGGAGTATTCTTTATTCTAAACACTCTGGCACCACTCCCCAACTCTTCCTCCACTGCATAAACAACTGCATTGGTGCCACTTCCTGCAACAGGGCAGATCTCGTCATCAACATTAACTCTACTACAAGTTCCACCCTGCCACCAAATTCATTTGGACAATTTCTGACACCTCTCTCCCCAATCTTATCTCTCTATTGCTGTTTCAGGAGACAAACCATCCCTGACATTTGCTAAAAGCCCTCCCGGGCACCTAGACTACAAGTCTCATCCTGTAAAGGTGACATTCCATTCTCTGTTTTTCCACTTCAGTAGGATCTGCTCTTGAGATGAGACCTTGTACTCCAGGATATCAGATATGTCCTTTTTTAAAGAAATGGGTCATCTTTCTCTCTTTCCCCCACCCCCCACCTCAGCTGTGATTTGATGGTGCCCTTGTCCAGATCTCCAATTCTTGCATGTCTCTCACCTCCCCCCAACAGAATAAGGAGAGAATCCCGTTCATCCTCGTCTTTCACTCCACCAGGCTTTGCTCCATGTCTGAAGAGGGGTTCCCGCCCAAAATGTCACCTATTCTTTTCCTCCAGAGATGCTGCCTGACCCACTGAGTTACTCCAGGATTTTATATCTATCTTTGCGTCCAACATATCTTTCTTTGATATTTCTGCCAGCTACAATGCAATCTCGCCACTTGCCACATCGTCCCAACCCCACCCCTTTCTGCCTTCAGCTTCCTTCCATCGACTCCACTTATAACCCGCATTGCCTCGGGAAAGCAGCCAACATAATCAAGAACATCTCTCTCCTCCCATTGGGTAAAGAATGCAAAAAACTGAAAGCACATGCTACCTGATTCAAGAACAGCTTTTTGTCTGCTTTTATCAGACGGAGAGAAAGATTTATGAGGAACCAGAGGGGTAACGTTTTTACACAAAGGGTGGTGAGTGTATGGAACGAGCTGCCAGAGGAGGTAGTTGAGGTAGGTACAATCGCGACATTTAAGAAACATTTAGACAGGTACATTTAGATAGGATAGGTTTAGAGAAATATAGGCCAAACGCAGGCAGGTAGGACTAATGTAGATGGGACGTATTGGTTGGTGTAGGCAAATTGGGCCGAAGGGCCTGTTTCCACACTGTATAACTCTATGACTCTTTATCAGTCCTCTCATAAGCTAAGAATGTATTCCGGATCTCCCAAACTATATCATTGCGGATCTTGCATTTTTGTAGTCATTTGATTCGCAGTAGCTGTAACACTATATTCTGCACTCTGTTTCCTTTTCTCTTTCTGCTCCACCCATGTATGGTTTGATTGTGCTCGTCTGTGGTATGATTTGCCTGGATTACACACAAAACAAAGATTTGTCACTGCATCTCTGTATACGTGACATTAATAAACCAACCAACATTTCCATCCTGACTAGAGTACTTGCTGAGTAAGATGGGTGGAGTGCCTTTCTATAAAATATCTAAGTATGTTTTCTCTTTAAGGCTTGTTCCCATGGGAATTTATTGGAAGTGAAGGTCAAGTATCCATTTGAGTTGTTTTATTTATAACGAGCCTTGATACGTATCGCTGACCATTCCTTTTACTGGGAGAAGAATGTTTAGCTAGGCCGTTGAAATGATTTTAAACTTCCTAGTTGAAAGCAAGTGACTTTTAAAGCAGTTTGTTAATTAGATTATATTGCCACTTGCAGTGAAGGATCCAAGAGGGAAAATAAATGTCTAAGTTGACTGATGATTACATTTATTTGTTTTCACAATACACTTAAAATGCAATGAATGCTATCTATGTTTCCTTAAACCACCATACCACTTGTTCCATTGAATGCCAAATGTTTTCTAATGATATAGAAGGCCATTCAGCCCATTGAGCCCATACTAGCTCCCAGCAGAGCAATTGCATTTCCCTGGAACCTTGCAGTGTTTTCTCACTTGTATATCTATTAATGATTCATTTGATCCTATTTGCCAAAAGGGTAACTTATCGTGTCCAGTTAATCAGCCAACACATCTTTGGTGTGTGAGAGGAAACTGAAGCACCCAGTGAAAACCCGCATGGGCACGAGAAGAACACATAATCTCCACAAAATCATCCCTGAAGTCAGAATGGAATTTGGGTCCCTGGAAATGAGAAGTAATGACAATAAATGATGTGCCACCTGTTATGAGTTTCCTTATTATTGGGAGTCTGGGGGCGGTGGTGGGGTGGGGGAGTCTGATAATCAGTAGAGTTGCTACGTTATTGTTCCAGTGATCCTGACCTCCAGTGCTATTCCTGAGGAGTTTGCACATCTTCTTTGTGAATGGTATGGTGCCCCACCATCCCCCCCTCCCCCCATACTCAAATCTCCACCCACATCCCAACGATGTGCAGGTTGATAACTTAATTAGACATTGTAAAATGAACCTAGTGTGAAGGTAAGTGGTAGAATCTGGCTAAGATAGTGGGAATGTGGGAGAATAAAATGGGATTGGTGTAATTTGGTGCTTGATGGACAGCATGGTTTTGTCTGTGCGGAGGCCCAATTTCCATGTTGTAATATCCTGATTCCATTGACGCTACCGCGGCACGGTAGCGCAGCGGTAGAGTTGCTGCTTTACAGCGAATGAAGTGCCGGAGACTCAGGTTTGATCCTGACTACGGGTGCTGTACTGTAAGGAGTTTGTACGTTCTCCCCGTGACCTGCGTGGGTTTTCTCCGAGATCTTCGGTTTCCTCCCACACTCCAAAGACGTACAGGTATGTAGGTTAATTGACTGGGTAAATGTAAAAATTGTCCCTAGTGTGTATAGGATAGTGTTAGTATGCGGGGATCGCTGGGCGGTGCGGACTTGGTGGGCCGAAAAGGCCTGTTTCCGCGCTGTATCTGAAATATGAAAATAAATAAATATGAAATATTAACTCTCCCATTTCAACTGTTTCCTGAAACATATCCTTGATCTGGGTGCTCTATGAACAGTAAGCTGCCTGTTAAGACCTTCAGCTCAACTTGCAGTAATTACATGCAGTCCATGTATTGGAATGTAATGGTGATGCCTTCTTCGGTTATCTAATTTGATGGAGCCTTCAGAAACGAGTATGTAGGATGGAATGATAATTTGTGTAGATACAATGACATTTAAAAGACATTTAGACAAGTACATGGACAGGAAAGGTTTGGAGGGATATGGGCCAAATGTGGGCATGGGGGACCAGCATAGATGGGACATCTTGGTCAGCATGGGCAAGTTGGGCTGTAGGACCTGTTTCTGTGCTGCATTGCTCTCTGACTCTAGGATAATTTGTACTGTGCAACAGTTGAGTTCAGATTCCTGGATCAGGGGGAAGGTTCACCTGAGGTAGAACCACCAACTCTGTCATCAGCAGTTATGGGGTGGATGAAAAATGTGCAGAGACTGCAGTGGGATTGTTCCACGTTATGAAAGGCCATTTGGCAGGCTATATGCTTTCAACCTTGCAATACAGTGTCAGAAAAAAAGTTTTAAAAAAAATTGCATCTATATACTAAAACTCTTGTTTGTTTGTTCCTGAACTACAGCCAAAATGATACACGATAGTGCGGCAATTTTAGGCCCACCTTACTCACCGTCATCCCTTTGGCGCTAATGGAAGAAGTTTCATTGAAATTGGTGTAATATTTTTTAAGTTATTCACATTTTAAAGTTTAAATCTATCTCCTAGGGAGGAAGGGAGGGAGAGGGGGGAAGGAAGGAGGGGGGATAAGGGGGGTTGAGGGATGCAGTGGGGGTGAGGAGAAGGGGAGTGGGGGAGGGGGGGTGCTGCACCAATGCAGAAGTTTGGGCAACAAGGTCTAGTAATCATCTAAAACCATGTAAGTGGCAGGGAAATGGTGGCCAGCTGGTCATTCGAAGGCACATAGGATGAAAAACAGTTTTCTATGAAATGAACACATAATATCCAAACAAATACAGTTATGTTGGAAGAGGACCAAAGCTACTATTGGATCAGGTTATTAAAAAATGAAAAAAGGGGACAATAGAAGAATTGGGAAAAGTGTCTTAGTTACGTTTCTGTCAGAGCACTTTTATACATATTCCTGCGTACTTGGAGAAAAAATATGGTCAAGGGTGGGCCTGCAGGATTCACAGTACAGGAGTGAAGTAAATCTGATCTGTTTGGATAGAATGCAAGACAAAGCCTTTGACTGTACCTCTGTACACGTGGCAATAATAATTAAACCTAAACGTGCCCTTTTCTCCTCCCAGACTGGCTAGAGGAAGGAATAGCAGAGGGATTAAACAGGAACAGCCGGTATTACTGCTCCCAAGTGACATTTGCTGAAAAGTACCAACAAATGTTTAGGTTCATTATAGTCACATACCGAGGTACAGTCAAAAGCTTTATTTTGCATGCTATCCAAACAGATCATATATACCATACGTAGATACAATCAGTTCAAGCTCAACTACAATAGATAGGGCAAAGGAGAAGAAACTGAGTGCAAAATATAGTTCTGGGCATTTGTAGTGCATCAGTTCCTTGGATAAAGTCCAATCCCTCATTGGGGTAGAGTGAACTGGACAGTAACCCAACCTCTAGAAGGGCCATTCAAAAGTTTGATAATGGAAGGGAAGAAGTCTGGGGGTGTGCACTTCAAAGCTTCTGTATTTTCTGCCAGATAGGAGCAGGATGAAGGAGGAATGACTGGGATGGGGCAAGTCTTTGATTATATTAGCTGCTTTTCCGAGGCAGCGTGAAGTATAGATAGAGACAATGGTGGGAAGTCTGGTCCGTGTGATGGACTGGGTTTCATTTACAACTCTGCGATTTCTTGCAGTCTTGGGCAGAGCTGTTCCCAAACCAAGTTGTGATGCCATCCAGCAGTATCTTTCTGTGGTGCATCAGTAGAAGTTTGTAAGAGTAATTGGAGACATGCTGCATTTCCTCAGTCTCCTTTGGAAATAGAGGTGTTGGAGTGCCGCCTTGGCTGTCGCATCAATGTGGTTGACCCATGACAGATCATTGGTAATATTAATGTCAAGGAACTTGAAGCTCTCAACCATTTATCTGCTTCCAAGATGGCGCCCAACCCAGGTGACTGCGTGCTAGCCACAGAAGCAGATCTACAATCGCATATTACAATCGCTGCACATGCTTAAATCTCTACTCCTACAACAACATTTCTTATCAATACAATGTAAGTGGATTGATTGTAATCGTGTATCGTCTTTCTTTTGACTGGATAGCACGCAACAAAAAGCTTTTCACTGTACCTCTGTACACGTGACAATAAACTGAACTGAACTAATTTTCACATTTGCACTATTGACGCTGATTGGGGCAAATACTCCACCGTGTTTCCTGAAGTCAATAACCAGCTTCTTCATCTAGCTGAAATCGAGGGGGAGGTTATTATCCAGTAGACCAAATTTAGCACAACCTTGGTCTGTGTTGCTGAATACACATGCTTCATTTGTACTTGAGGAGAAAATTTAACATTTTTAGTAAATTTTTGGAACAATTCCAAAAATGACATCAGTGATATACAATATGCAGCCTAAATGTTGATGTGACTTTGTTAGCTTACTTTATTGTTGATTGCCTAATGCATTAAATTTATAAAAATTGATATTCACCACATAACTAAATATTATATGAAGATTGAAAGATATTGGAAAGCTAGAGAAATGGTGTCTTTGTATCATATGGCACATATGTGTCTCCAGCCACCATTCTCTATCGTACCTTATTTTCATTTGCAATATTTTCATTATTTGTTAACGGGAAGCTTCCATTCTTCTTGACTGTTCCTTTTGTCCCTGAAAATTGCCATTTTGCTAGCAAATGGGGCAAATACTCCACCATGCTTCCTGAAGTCAATAACTAGCGTCAAAAATATAGCACAGTTCCACCAAGATGCAGCTTAGAACGCCACAGGAGATTCTTTTTCCCCTGTGGCTATCAAACTGTACAACTCCTCTCCCCTTCTGTCATGGGGCAGACTGACTCCCCTTCCCAATCCTGGACTTTCCACTCGTCACCTTAATTTCATGTTTCGTGTACCTTGTGTTTTATGACTGTTGGCAGACCAATTTTCATCCTGGGATAAATAAATTCTCTCGTATCATCATATCATGTCAAATTGTTTTGCTGAAGGTTTTGTAGCTCTTTTGCAAAAAATATCAAAAATGCCATATTCTAGCCTTTACTGTTGAGACACGAGACTGCAGATGCTGGAGTTTGGGGCAAAAAAACAAATTGCTTGAGGAACCCAGCGGCTCATTCAACATCTATCGAGGCAAAGGGATGGTCTCTTTGAGTTGAGATCCTGCATTAGTACTCTGATGTTGATGCGTCATTGTAGTTTTGTTACCCTCTTTTTGATTTTATGTTGTTCTTTAAGTCTCTAGTATACTGTTGATTTTATTTTTGGATACATTTTGTTCTCATGTTATTAGAAATATAAACTCATCCTGTATCACTTTTTAACCTCATTTTATATGAGCATTCTTCTTTGATTTTCTGTTGCTTTGTTGGTAAATGGTATTGCTCACTTGCTGTGGAAGCTTTCTAATTCACTGCACTGAAATCGGCCGAATTGAATGATTATGATATGATTGCCTTTAGATAACATAACAACACTTTATTGTCACTCGGCTTTTTACACCGAACGAAATTTCAGCAGTCACACAAAACACAGCAAAAAAGAAAAGAACACAGGACACCCGACCCCAACACAAACATCCATCACAGTGACTCCAAACACCCCCTCACTGTGATGGAGGCAACAAAACTTCCCCTCTCTTCCCCCCGCACCTAATTGAACCTGGCGCAATACTAAATCTAATATGACCTGATTTATTGATGGTTATGTGGGGGTTTCTTGAACAAACTTAAATAAAATAACTTTCTGACAAAATCCTTCATTAAAACCATTCTACCTTTGCGACATGCTTGTCTGATCTCAGGATTTGTATATTTCCCAACACTTCAGTGCTGCTCTGGGACTGATGTGCAATTCCACTGCAGAATTCAAATCTTTCCAATTTTAATTTGACCCACAAATCCTCTTCCCTCATGCATTGCTTTATCATTGAATTGCTGTCAACCATAATATCACCTTCACCATTTTTGTAATCTTTTCTGTATTTATCCACTCCATGTTGGCTGTGAACATGACAATGAAAAATGGGATTTTAGGTATGAATTTTAAGTATCTACACAATTGTATTTGTGGAACTGAGACTCGTAGCACCCAAATTATAAATCGAAAATAACACAAACACTGAATTCTTATTCTTGTGCTGTCAGCGTAACCATTTGCCGACATAGATAATATTCTTAGTAAGTGCTTTTTCTAACGAAAACTAAGCACAGCATTTGCATTAATGTTAAAGGACTGTTTAGACAGTGGGTGCAGTGGGGCATGTGAATTATGTTCCCTCTACATGATTATGTCTGCCCATTAACAGACTGGACACATGCAGATCCATTGTTCCCCTTGAGAGATTGCATGGGAGAAGCATTTCACATGTCATGTAATGGGCAGGTTCCGAGGTTTGTGAAATTTTAAAATTTGTTTTCTTAATTTAAGATGTATTAATAAGAAGCCTTTCATCATTGAACAGTCTTAACCCAAATGTAAGGAATTTATTCTATTATTGGACAAAAGAAGGTTTGGGGAGACTACAAGAAAAATCTGATAGAATATGAAGGATTTTCTTTTAATTTGTGTATGAAAGTTTGTTTTTGTACTTTAGGTTGCACATTGAACAAGATACTTCTCTGATAAAGTTTTGATGTTGCTTAACATGTTGCCATGATAGCATTATCATGTTGCAGTATCTGAGACTGTCTGTAATCTGTCATCTAGGTGTAGGAAAAAACTGCAGATGCTGGTTTAAATTGAAGGTGGACACAAAATGCTGGAGTAACTCAGCGGGACAGGCAGCATCTCTGGAGAGAAAGAATGGGTGACGTTTCGGTTCGAGATCCTTCTCTCCAGAGATGCTGCCTGTCCCACTGAGTTACTCCTGCATTTTATGCCTATCTGTAATCTAGGGTTAGGGAAAATCTGTAATTTAAATGCACCTCCACTCCAATTAATTTGTCTCCATTTGTTGCGGGTGTATGCCTCTTGCACCACAATGTAAATGTGTGCCACATTCTCAACCAGTGAATGTAAACTGAGCCGCCATCTAGACAAAGTTGACAAAGTTGTAAAATCCAGCAGTGACTTTCTACAGTTTCAAAAGAAAAATAGCTGCTTGATCAATTGAGTTGGAAAGTGCATTATTTTAACTGTTCAGGAGCCACTTACTTAAAGTTCATTTGAGTTCAGTTGAAGGGTTGGAGATGGAAGCATGGGCGGCACGGTGGCGCAGCGGTAGAGTTGCTGCCTTACAGCGAATGCAGCGCCGGAGACTCAGGTTCGATCCTGACTACGGGCGCCGTCTGTAGGAGTTTGTACGTTCTCCCCGTGACATGCGTGGGTTTTCTCCGAGATCTTCGGTTTCCTCCCACACTCCAAAGACATACAGGTATGTAGGTTAATTGGCTGGGCAAATGTAAAAATGTCCCTAGTGGGTGTAGGATAGTGTAAATGTGCGGGGATCGCTGGGCAGCGCGGACCCGGTGGGCCGAAGGGCCTGTTTCCGCGCTGTATCTCTAAAAAATAAAAATAACAAATATATATATATTTTTTAAATGAGATAGGTGTGAGAACTTTGGAAGACATTGATTTAATGGTTTTGCTGGACTGACACTGTCTGTGTCAGATTGGTTCAATTTGAAATGCCTTTGTTTCCTGAGTTTCAAATGAGAGGATTCAAATCCCAGACCAAGCCTTAAATCTTTTTATGAGGAAAATGGTATGAAGAGAATTGCATTCCCAGAGGTGATAATGTTGAATGATATGTTCAACAGAGACTATCTCTGCAACTTTGCCTGTATCTATCAATCCTATGAGGGTATTCAAATATTAGTCGAAGAGTTTTCCCCCTATCAATGGTAACTAACAAATGTAACCATTGTCATTTTCCATTTTTCCAATTTGTGCACCAACTCCATGAGATTTACTCGGAAAGTTACAAAATAAACCCAATGAAAGCCTTCATTGGTCAAAGTTCAAATTATATATATTTTTTAATTCTTTACTTTCCCAGTACAAGTGAGGTTTCCTGTTAGTACTATAAACAAGCTATCACACAATTATAAACATGTAGTTTTAAAGTTTGTATCAGTATTATCACATTGTAACAATGATTGTGTTTGTCTGTTTTGAACAATCTCTATCGATAGTTGTTGCAAATGACAACATTCTCTTGACGAGTAAAAGCCCTTGAAACCTGAAAAGTTCAAGAGATGAGTTGATTCTACAGTGGTGTGTAATCCCTTGTCCCAAATCCTTCTGATTAGGGCATAGAGTGCTGGAGTAACTCAACAGGTCAAGCACATCAGTAAAGGGAATGGAATGATTTTGATGAGGTAGAAATGGACGGTCTTCATAATGAACAAATGTGTGTTTAGAGATAAATAAGACATCAAGATTCAATGAAATCAGTTGGAGGAGGCCTGTAATAAACATAAATATCAACACACACCTGTTTGGTTGGATGTATGTAAGAAGGAAATGCAGATGCTGATTTAACTGCAGGTGCTGGAGAGAAGGAATGGGTGACGTTTCGGTCAAGACTGAACAAGGGTCTCGACCCGAAACGTCACCCATTCCTTCTCTCCAAAGATGCTGCCTGTCCTGCTGAGTTACTCCAGTTTTTTATGTCTATGTTTGGTTGGATGGTCAGACTCAGTGCTGTGACTTCTCTACAAGTCTTTCCTGAAAGCCTACTTGCATTGCAATCAGGTTTTTAAAATAGCAACTGATTCATGGCTAGAGAGCCCTGCTGAAGCACCATGGAGGCCATTTATATCCATTTATTAATTTCGGACATCTTGCGTGCCACTTAAGATCGGTTGTACGTATTTGGAGAATATATTTTTAAAAATAAGTTTCCAGTTGACCTACTCTCATAAAGCCTTGACTATGTATTCACTGGGCCGGAAGTGGCCTGAATGTTTTTATTTCCACAACCACAGACTAACATATACGATCAGATTACTGCCCTGATCTTTTCTGACGTAAGCTTTTGCGTTACCTTTGCTATGTTAGCCCAATTTCCCATCATCCTTATCCAGTGAACCACCTAGTTTGACCATACTACAAACTTTACCAACTTTCTTATAATTTCCAGAAATTCCTTCGCCATACACTTTTGAGGCTGGTCTGGTGGTCGTCCCCAGTTATGATGAACAAATCTCCAGGGTACTTTGTTTCAAGGCTATCATTTGTTGTGGCCTATGAAGGTGGCTATTCCATTCTCCCATGCTCCCGATGTTGGGGGAGTCTAGAACAAGGGGCCACAGTTTAAGAATAAGGGGTAGGCCATTTAGAACTGAACTGAGAGAGTTGTGAATTTGTGGAATTCTCTGCCTCAGAAGGCAGTGGAGGCCGATTCATTGGATGCATTCAAAAGTGAGTTAGATAGAGCTCTTATGGCTAATGGAATCAAGGAGTATGGTGAAAAGGCAGGAACGGGGTACTGATTGTGGATGATCAGCCATGATCACATTGAATGGTGGTGCTGGCTCGAAGGGCCAAAAGCCCTACTCCTGCACTTATTGTCTATGTTTCTATGTACCTTAGTCATCTTGACACTATAAAACTAATTGTTATGTGCTTAATAAAGCAAAAATAAAATCAAAGAAAGCATGTATTTTAAAAGTTATTTTGATTAACAAAATACAGAAGCCTCACCAAGTGGAGAGAACATCTTTGTGTCAAAAATGAAAGCCAGTTTTTCCTGTGTAGCTACTCAACTAGCTCTGTTATTTCCCTTGAACAAAGTTAAAGGTTTTATCCCCAGGTCTTGATTAGGAAGGGTGCTGAGTCAGGAAGGTTATAATTTGATGGAGACACAAGGGACTGAAGATACTGAAATCTTGAGCAAAAAGCTGAGTTCCTCGAGCAATTTATAGTTCAATAATTGGTTTGTGCTAAATTAGGTGATCAATGGAAATCTGGCAAAGACTTGACCTCAAGAAATTAGAAAGTAAAGATTTACTTTTGAATGTAACCAAGGGACATCTTATGGGTTAAAATAATTTACAGGGTGAATACTGGCTGGGGGGGGGGGGGGGGGGGGTAGAATAATTGACTGTCAATGCCACAACCTGCTAGTGAAGAAAGGGGAGTTCACTGAATGTGGAAGATATTGAATTATAGCCAATTATTTTTCCCACAGCTGATCACTCTGAAATATACCAGTATTAATAAAGCAGTTAACCCTTGTATGCTAGCTAGCCTACATGTGTAACCCAATTGGCACTGCACCTCAATCAAACTAGTCTAGATTGTGATGTATGAAAGAAAGTGAAGCTAATTGTGCACAATGCTGTGATTTTGGTTGAACTCAGGAGAGCATCACCTTGGGCTGATGAGCGTTAAAAAGCTACCTTAAGCAACAATTGTATTTAGGGACAAGGTACATTATTCCTTATTTTCCACCCCTTTATTTCTCTTCTATGTTCTGCTATATTTCTTGGGCAGAGGCTATCTAAATATGTCACCACAATAGACATTTACAATTGGCATCGCAAGGGGTGAGGAAAAAATACTCATTTAGAATTATTGCTTAAACTTTGAACTGACGGGAACTCTCAAATACACAACACAATGTTAATTCAGCACTATTCCCCTATCCTACATTCTTGTACTTTGTGGTTGCCCTTCCTGCTCCTTCAGGCTAGATGTAAACTGGTGAGGTTATGATGTGAAATAGAAGTGTGTCAAACCTGAAAACCAGCATGTGGGCTGGTTTTAGCCCAAGACATCCCAAACTACTTTTGAGGTGCAGCTTCCATTATAATTGTATTAACCTAATCTGCTTTTTATTCAAGTTTCCTAATTCAGCATGTCTATTTTCTCTGATCTTGGTGTCAAAGGTTTTCTGAAAATTCATATAGACTGTTTTGACTCTGTTTCCCTCATCTACATTGTTGTACCTTCTCAAAAAAAGGCAGTATTTGTCAAGCTAAATTATCCCATTTACATTTCGTGGCAATCTTCCAGTTTTGTTTTCCTTTCCTACGCCATGTAGTTTAATTTGATCCTTGTGAAAATATGCATTGATGAAAATCTAAGGACGGTTTTGATTTCTACCGCTGGCTTCTGGGATAAAGAAGCATTTAGGAAGATGGACACAAAATGCTGGAGTAACTCAGCGGGACAGGCAGCATTCTGGAGAGAAGGAATGGGTAACGTTTCGGGTCAAGACCCTTCTTCAGAGCCGAAACGTCACCCATTCCTTCTCTCCCGAGATGCTGCCTGACCCGCTGAGTTACTCCAGCATTTTGTGTCTATCTTCGGTTTAAACCAGCATCTGCAGTTCCTTCATATACAGCATGAATCCGCTGTGGTGGATGTTTATGTTAACTTTTATGTAGTTGTGTGTCTTGTTACTTTTAGTATGGCTGTATGGTAATTCAAATTTCACTGTATCTTAATTGGTACATGTGACAATAAACTGACCTTGAAAGCTTGAAACCTTGAAGGAAAAATTTATTTCCAAATTTGAATTTTTGAAATTGAGCTTGAAGTCCAGCAAACAATCCTGCCTGCTAAACTATTTATAAATCAGTCCATTTTGTGGCTGGTGCATTAGTAAATTCAGATTTAAGTCAGGGATATTAATTGTTGTAGGAAGAAGTAATGGGATTGTAAATTCTTGAGCTATTTTGCTAATTACTTTTGTGCAATAAACTACTACAGTGAAAGCAGCAGCCAATTTGAGAGCATTAATCCAGTGAATTTGTTTTGAAGAATTATAATAGGAATGGTCTTAGGGAATTGAATTATAGAAGTCTGAGAACAAATTTTGTAAAGTACAATGTGAATCATGATAAGTAGTGTGGTGTTGCTTCATTAAGTTGCTGATGTTTGTAGTGCTCTGCTTTGTGAATAGATGCTCCTTTATGCAAATATTGTCATGGGATTGGTCACATTGTGACATGCTGGCTTGAATGCAAGGTGTGCAACAAGCTGAAAGCAAGCTACAGTTCTGCAAGGATTCAGCAGTGATGGAGCAATGATCTAAATTCCCTTATGCTGTGACACGGAGTAGAGCATGCTCGGTCTTGCGGTGCTTGGGAAGGACATTTGCTCTGGATGAAGAAGTATGATAGTTAAACCAAACCAACCGATGTTAGTAGGTGAACTTTTTAATGATGGTTACGCCCTACCAATTAGTCCCAGATGGTGGTAGCAGTGAAAAATCTGTACCACTGATGCTGCAAGTACGAAAGGATTATCAGCGAATGCTGGAAATAGTCGGCATTTACGGAGGGAGGTACAGTCAACATTTGTGTAGGAAGAAACTGCAGATGCTGGTTTACACCAAAGATAGACACAAAATGCTGGAGTAACTCAGTGGGACTGACAGCATCTCTGGAGAGATGGAATGGCTGAGGTTTTGGGTCTAAAGAAGGGTCTCAACCCAAAACATGACCCGTTCCTTCTCTCCAGAATTACTCCAGCATTTTGCTGTCTGTCTTCAACATAAACGGGAGACGAGTCAAGGCTTAAGATGATGTTGGGGGTAGGTTGAGAAGATGGTCTGGGGTGAAGAGGATCAGGTCAAAATGAAGGCCCGTGATGAGCATGAGAGATTAAACAAGGATAATGTGTACAGCAGAAAGGATGGTCATGAAAAGTCAAATAACAAACCACGAGTGAAGAGGAAGTGATAATAGAAATAGCAGAGTGATTATATGAAGTTGATGTGTCTGGAATTTTTTAATTTCATGGTTGGAATATGAGATGTTTCTTGAACTTCTGTGATGCTTGGATGGATTGAATCATATGACTGAACCTGTAGAGGCTGGAGTGGGAATGAAATGGAATGGAGGGTAAAATTGATAGATGATCACAAACGTTAGGTCACACTTATGGGTGGAACGGGAAGAACTAAAACTGTTATTTTGCTTGGAAGAATGTTTTGGGCTCTGGACAATAGAAAGGGGGGAGATAAAAAGCAGAGGTTGTGTCTCTTGGGGTTGCATGGGAACATGTGAAGGAAGGGAAGAGGGTAATGGCTCAGGTGATAGTTGTTGGGGACTTGATGTGGATGCCATGGAGAAAATTCTCTCTTCGGAATACAGCAAGATGAGATGAGGAAGAGGCTGTGTTAGTTTATGTTGATATCATGCTTGTAGTATGACTTTGGAGGATCCAATAAATATTGAGGCTAGTGGAAGGTGAGTTCAAGAGATTTCTTATTGTGATCTCCGATGAGAACTGGTGAGAGTTGGTGCAGGAATTATAAAACCATGATTTAGCGCCCATAGGAAAATGATTTCATTGAGGAGTTTTTAGAGGGGAATGATTTCAGAGAGAACATTTTAATTGAAAGAAAAGGAAACCTATAGGAAGCAGTGGAATAGAAAATTTACATCTTCAGACCAGATTCAATGGAGACTGAAGAACTTGGTGTAAGGTCATAAGTGATAGGAGCAGAATTAGGCCATTCAGCCCATTAAATCTACACTGCCATTCAATCATGGCTGATCTATCTCTCCCTCCGAACTCCATTCTCCTGCCTTCTCCCATGACACCCGTACTAATCACGGAACAGAATCCTTTCGGGAATGCTGGAAACCTGAAATTAAATTTTTTTTAAAAATGCTGAGGAAAAACTCACAGGTCAGGTAACATTTGTGGAAAGAAACATTTTATGTTTTGGGTCTAATGAAGGATCGCAGAAATGAAACACTAACTGTTTCTCTTTCCACAGGTGATGTCTAATCTGCATTTTCCTACATTTTTCATTTCTAGCATTGGAGCAATGTTCTGCAAGTTCCAAAAAAGGCAGGCATAACTAGGACACACACAAGTTTCCTCCCATCTTGATTAATTGATTGAAGTCAAAGAAGAAGTTATACAGTGCAATATGTTCTGCAGGCCAGAAAAGGATGATGGAATTAAGATCCATTTAGCTTCTGTTGAAGAATCCTCTTCCTCAGTTGGGGATGGAAATACAGGCGGGCTGGGTATCCAGCACAAAACTGAGTTGGTTATGAATAGGATGCACTTGTGCACATAACAATGGAAGGATAATGTGTAAGGTGTAGAATAAACGAAAAGGTGGGACTAGTGTTGGTCAGTGTAGGCAAGTTGAGCCGAACGGCCTGTTTCCGTGCTGTATAACATTGACTCTAAAACGAGATAAAGCTGAGATAATAAGTAATGTTCCACAAGAAATGAACAGGTTGAAGTAATGTTTCACATGGGTAGCTCTGCTTGAAGACCTAAAATAAAGGTGTCATTTATGACTAAATCAAATCAAATTCCTTTCCATGATAGGACACATTCAAAATGCACCAGGTCATAATGCACCAACATTTGCATTAATTTATTGTACTTCCTTAACTTTTGCAAAGGTTCTAAGGTTGGACTGCAGTCCAACGGGGAGCCCTCTGCTACCTTGCCCAGACCTTCTTTGTATGTTGAGCAAGCGTGCAGGTTTTGCAAACACATCCTGCTGGATGTCAAGGATCCCTTTTCAACAGATGCCTGAGAACAACCAATATTGAGAAAGAGGAAGTCAATGCCACGGATTGGTACTTTGGTCCTTTGAGGGTATGCTTCAGACTGCTGCTTTGATACTGAGTGCAAAAGCAGGATAATTGTGTGTCTTAAAATGAGAATCTTGTATTGAAGTCATTGGGAAGTTTTGATTCATATGAGATGAGTTGCAAAGGATTGTAAAGATATGCTGGTTGTGACAATGCTTTGAGAGATAAATGAGCCTTTGTCTAAGCCCAATACTAGGCTCTGTCATGATGTAGTCAATCCCATTAATCAGGGAGAGGATTGCGAACTGCTTTAGACTTGCCTGGAAACCAGGTTTATCAAGAGTCTTGCTTGACTATAGATTGGAACAATGCCTCCAAAGTGAGCTCTGCTGGTGTCATATAGCTCCAACACTGAAGAACATAAAGCAATGCTTAGACTTATGAATTTCTCGCAGTAAAAACCCATGCACATTAACTAATGGCTGCTTCCAGATTTGCAAAGCTGACAATGGGAGATACTTTCCAACAATCTATGGTAATAATCTCTCCCATTTCTAGATGCTTGGACCAAGCTGCTAGAAGCAGATACAATTAAATTTAAAATGGCAGATACACCCTCTGTGTGAAACATTTACATTTCACATTCACATTGACTTCACATTTACTTCTCGTATGCAAAGGATGTCTTCCCAATCTTCAAATCTACCTCACTGTAGCCTTTGCACTTTCTCTATAGCTGGAACACTATGTTTATTTTCTGTTTTGCACTATCTGTTGTATTTGTGTGCGGTATGATTGCACATGTGTTTGATTTGATTTACCTCGACAGCAAGCAGGACAGTGTTTTACACTCTATCTCTGTGCATGGGAAAATAATGATTTTTTTTTTCTCCCCTCACAACTTAAACCTGAGTACTCTAGTTATAGACTCCCCAGGGGGGAGAAAGGCTCTAGCTATTCTATCAATAGCCTCATAATTTTATAAAATTATAAAGTAACCCCCCCAAATCTCCTTTGTTCCACTGAGAATAAACCAACTAGCCAATTTCCACATAACTACAGCCCTTCATCCTACAACCGTTGAGCAAAGGAATTGTCTTCCTACCTACATAAAAGCTGGGGAAGCAGATGGTTGGGCAGGCAGCAGCCTGCTGTGAGATGCAGCAAATGTCTGGCACAGGATGACTCTGCCTCTAACGTGTAATAAAAATAATAATAAAACTGCTAGAATGGCAAATCGTACCGTGCGCTGCTCTTTGTGCTGTTGTCTTGCTGCAGGATGTCAGTCTGCAAGAACACAAAGATAGACCAGTGGAAGAGAGATCCTTTACTGGAAGGCAGCTTTGCTAATTCTTGTGGTGCTGAGCTCATTAAATTTTCAACATCCAGTTTGCTTTAGTGGTTGAACTGCATTTCACAGTGGCATTGTGGGTAATAGATGGTAATGGGTCAGACAAAACATGCCTGGCAAATATACTTGTCAGGTTTTGATCTTTGAATCGTTGGCTCAATCTACAAAATGATAACATGATTTTGTGTTTATGCTTTTGCAGCTGTGATAAGTTCACACTTGTTGGTGTCATCCTGTAGATATTTTTGACTGCTTTATTTATGAAATAATGAAATCTGCTTTGTTGGAGCTGCCATTACAATTCAGGTTGTGCTGAATCAAAATGGTTTAAGATTACTTCAGCCAGTGGAGACAAAGCTGAAAAAAAATTTATATATTACTTATCCATGTCTTGATAGCATACAGGAAGGGTGCAATTCACTGATGCTTGGCCGATTATGAGTCTGTTGCTAGTTTGACACCTTGATCTTTGGCACCCTTCTTACGTCTTGTACAACTGCAACATGACCTCCCAACTTCTATACTTGTGCTTGGTCTTCTCATTACTTCTGACAACTTGCTGAATTTGAATTTATTCCAATGATAGAGCAGGTTGAAGGAAATTGGAGCTGTTTTTTTTTAGCCAACTAAAGCATTAACATATTAACAATTGTTAATCGCAAACAAGTTCTATTGGCCAGGAAACAAACTATCTGGCTAATCAATATTACTACGGTTTGTTGTAAAGGATTGAAAATTTATGAAAATACAAACAAAAGGACTTTATACATTTTTGGTTTTCCTTCATTTTTTCATCATCTTTCCTTCTCTGCCTCCTCAGTATTTCATTCAGTTTGGTTCACATTCCTTCTCTGTAGTTCCATTTTTCTCGCCAATCCTTGTATCCCATTGATTACGGAGTAATTATGCTGGGCCCATCAATCACTCGGATTCCAGTTGCTCTGGCATCGCTGTACTCAACATGCACTTGCAAGTTTGGACACGGAAGAGGTTAGAGCTGAAGTTGAAGGAAAAGGTCTTGCGGTATGTACCATAGAGTGTCTTGGTTTTGTGAGAGCTTGTCCAGTGTCTTTTCTGCTTTTCCTTCATTAATGTTGTTTTGCTGTGTCAGATTCATATCTGTTCACATTGATAGACACAAAGTGCTGAAATAACTCATTGGGCCAGGCATCATCTCTGGAGAAAAAGGATGGGTGATGTTTCGGGTTGGGACCCTTCTTCAGACCCATCCCTTTTCTCCAGAGATGGTGCCTGATCTGCTGAGTTAGGGTTAATGAAGTTGGTGTCCATTGCAGGTCTGGGTGAGTGAAGGAGGGTTCCGACCCGAAATGTCACCCATCCTTTTCTTCCAGAGATGCTGCCTGACCCACAGAGTTATTCCGGCACTTTGTGTCTATCTTTGGTATAAACCAGCATCTACAGTTCTTTGTTTCTACATTCTGTGCTCACGTTGAGATGGTTTCAGCGCACTGGAGAAATAGCTGCCTTCAATGTGCTGTCTTCAGTTTTTTGTGGAGCGTAAAATACTTTGATATGCTGATTCAACATCTTTAAGGTGCACTGTTGGAAAGCCCAGGCTAAGAGAAAAATGGTAAAAGGTTCCTTTTGAAAATTCTTGGCTGCATTTTACTAAAAAACACAAAAGTGTAGCCAACACACAGTTCTAACATTGTTTTTAAAAACTAAAGAATCTGTTTTGAAAGCCTCCCTTTGGCATCAGATGGCTGCTCTCACCCCTGCAGTGCATGATTCCTGTGGGCATGTTTGAAAGCTGAACCAGGAATGTTTCCCAACATCAAATCAAATCCCTTGAGAGTGCTGCCCTCAATCTGAGTTATGGCCAACAGGATAGATGACATTTTGAGTTGGTACACCCTTCTTCAGAAGAGGAAGTCTGAAGTAGGGTCCTGGTGAGAAACATTACCTATTCATCTTCTCCAGGGATGCTGCCTGACCCACTGACTTACTCCGGTACTTTGTATCTAATGGTGGTGATTTCCATTCCATGAATGATTGGGGGAAAAAAGTTATTTTGGCATTCTTTTCAACATGGGTCTTGCTACAAAGGGACAGTTGACATGTGTTTTTTGTGTTAATTTAATTAAATTGGCAAGTGAAGCTCTCAGTGAGTTCGTTGTGACAACTCAGCAATAGAAAGGGCAGCATTATTTAACTCTAAAAAGAAAAGATGAAAAGAATGTGTTGGCAATTAAACTGTAGTAATTTTCTGGTTATCTGGGCCAACGATTTCAGCTGACAGATCATTTAAGAAACCTCTGAGCTTGTTAACAGCGTGGGTTGTTCTCTTGACTTTAGACATCCATATGTGAGCTGGTCACCACAGACTGCCTGCTGCAAAGCATAAAGGCGAAAACCCTCCGTTCCAGGAGTTAATGACCCAAACAGGTGCTGTGAGTAAAGGCTAGGCCTTGAATGACTATGAAATCCTTGTGCAGTGCCCATGCCTGCTTGGCTGTGACCCAGGCATTGAAACCAGTGTCCTTGATGGTTCCAATTCACATTGTTCAGGTAGTACTCTCTTGTGCTTTGTTCTATCTTTTGCTGAAAGTAGTTTCTTTACAAGCTGAGGGGTTGCTGAGTGCATTATTGTTCTTGGTTAACTTCCTACCCAACCTGAGGCGTCCGAATGTCCAACTAGCCAGCTTCCTGTGAACTGTATCTGAGATTGTTTATTGACGGTTAGAGAGGCTTGTTTGTATTTTTATGTATCCTCCTCCCCTGCTTCAATGCTGAACATTTCATACGTTGTAATATCATAATCTTTTATTAATGATCACAGTGTGATGTCAACAACAAATCACCACAGCTGCAGGAAAAGAAGCTTCAGAAATAATTTTGCTTTTTTATTGAAGCAAGATAGCTTTCAAAGGTTCACTTGGCAACGCCTCAAAATTAGCTCCTTTTTGGTCTTCGTTGAAATTGGATCATTACTGATTTGCTTGCTTGAATTTTCATCCCATGCAGAAAAACCTTCAGATGTTCCCCAGCCACCGCACATGCTCTTTGGAACCCTTTCCAAAATTTCAACATGCTTTAGGTTAGTTTCACCATCCTGTCTTTAATATGCTTGAGAGGTCGTCTATTGTCATCTGCACAGACCAATTGACTAGTCTTTAGACCTAATCATACCATTTAGCATCTTGTAACATCTCTTCTGGCATGGACTTTTAGGACAGTTTCTTTTGGCAACCAACCACAACTGTTTCACTGATTCGTAAGCGCGGCACAGTGGTGCAGCAGAGTTGATACCTTATAGCAGCAGAGACCTGGGTTCGATCTTGACTACAAATGATGTCTGTACGGAGTTTGTACATTTTCCCCTTGACGTTCATGGGTTTCCTCCCACACTCCAAAGACATACAGGTTTGTAGGTTAATTTACTGGCTTGGTTTAATTGTAAATTGTCCCTAGTATGTGTAGGATGGTGTTAGTATGTGGGGATCGCTGGTTGGCACGGACATGGTGGGCCGAAGGGCCTGTTTCCATGTTGTATTTCTAAACTATGCATTTCATGGTATGGCCTCTGAAAATTGAGTGGAAAAATCCGTGATTAGACAATAGACAATAGACAATAGGTGCAGGAATAGGCCATTCAGCCCTTCGAGCCAGCACCGCCATTCAATGCGATCATGGCTGATCACTCTCAATCAGTACCCCGTTCCTGCCTTCTCCCCATACCCCCTCACTCCGCTATCCTTAAGAGCTCTATCCAGCTCTCTCTTAAAAGCATCCAACGAACTGGCCTCCACTGCCTTCTGAGGCAGAGAATTCCACACCTTCACCACTCTCTGACTGAAAAAGTTCTTCCTCATCTCCGTTCTAAATGGCCTACCCCTTATTCTTAAACTGTGGCCCCTTGTTCTGGACTCCCCCAACATTGGGAACATGTTTCCTGCCTCTAATGTGTCCAATCCCCTAATTATCTTATATGTTTCAATAAAATCCCCCCTCATCCTTCTAAATTCCAGTGTATACAAGCCTAATTGCTCCAGCCTTTCAACATACGACAGTCCCGCCATTCCGGGAATTAACCTAGTGAACCTACGCTGCACGCCCTCAATAGCAAGAATATCCTTCCTCAAATTTGGAGACCAAAACTGCACACAGTACTCCAGGTGCGGTCTCACCAGGGCCCGGTACAACTGTAGAAGGACCTCTTTGCTCCTATACTCAACTCCTCTTGTTATAAAGGCCAACATTCCATTGGCTTTCTTCACTGCCTGCTGTACCTGCATGCTTCCTTTCAGTGACTGATGCACTAGGACACCCAGATCTCGTTGAACATCCCCTCTTCCTAACTTGACACCATTCAGATAATAATCTGCCTTTCTATTCTTACTTCCAAAGTGAATAACCTCACACTTATCTACATTAAACTGCATCTGCCATGTATCCGCCCACTCACACAACCTGTCCAAGTCACCCTGCAGCCTTATTGCATCTTCCTCACAATTCACACTACCCCCCAGCTTAGTATCATCTGCAAATTTGCTAATGGTACTTTTAATCCCTTCATCTAAGTCATTAATGTATATCGTAAATAGCTGGGGTCCTAGCACCGAACCTTGCGGTACCCCACTGGTCACTGCCTGCCATTCCGAAAGGGACCCATTTATCCCCACTCTTTGCTTTCTGTCTGTCAACCAATTTTCTATCCAAGTCAGTACCCTACCCCCAATACCATGTGCTCTAATTTTGCCCACTAATCTCCTATGTGGGACCTTGTCGAAGGCTTTCTGAAAGTCGAGGTACACCACATCCACTGATTCTCCCCTGTCAATTTTCCTAGTTACATCCATTGTCAGGAAATGTTAGTGATCTGTTGTACTTTGCAAAGGGCCCAACTCAATCTATGAGAACCCAATGAAGCAGCCCATAAAGTGCGGGTATCCGCATTATCACATGATTCTATTTAGTTTTAATGGAGCAAGAGTGTTCAAAAATAGGTGTTACACTATAATTTGTTATGCCAGATGCTTCACAAAATGCCTCCATGTTTGTATGTCATCTTGATCAATAAAAATGCAGCATTATCCTGACCCGAGCCCATGGAAAATGCAAATGAAAAATTGTCAAGGGCAATTCTCAAAATCCCTTTGCAACAAAGAGGAAGAGCAGAAATTTGATGGACACAATCCAATTCTGATCAGCTGATCTCTGAGACAGTCTGCACTTCCCCATCAGCTTGCCTCCCGATGGTCTTTGTTTTCATATTTAAAGTGCTCTTCCTAACCTACAGACATTGATATTGGGACATTTTATGACTTTCCCTTCAAGTAATTAAATAAACAGAGAAGCATTAATTGAAGTTGTTGGTGGGAATCCCTTCCTCATTCCACTCTAAGCATTGATTTGGATGATGAACTAGCCACCGGTCCTGATACCATTGACACTGTTCTTCATTTGTCTATTGAAGCTATGGATCTTTTGATAAGAAATTACAACTAGAGCTGAGGTAATGGTGTTTTCAAAATTAATTTTGAAAAGTTAATTCAAAATTATCCATCAAACCTTTTTTTATCTCAAATTCTTTTCCACTCCAAGTGAAACTTTAGAGTCAGAGAGCACAGAAACAGACCATTTGTCCCAACTCATCTAACTATGTTCCCAAAGAAACTCTCTTAGACTTTGAACATTTTCTGTTGTTTTCAGTCTACACTATACTCCATTCCTATTCCTTGATAAACTGGTCGCGCTATGTTTTTTGTTTCAAAGTTCCTTCTTGCTATTGATTAGTTTTGGCACCATTTTATATGGATTAAAAATTGCATCCCTTAACCACGATAGCAGACCCACAATTGCTGTTCTGAAGAAGAATACCTCAAACAAAAGCACACAGCAGAAGCATTGTCTGGCTGATTCAAACTTCTCAATCAATGTAGAGTATGTCTCGGCCCCTTTTGCTAAATTTCAGTGAAGGATTAATAATCTTTCCCAAAACACAACCAAAGAGTTTCTTTGGTGCCGGCACCAAATTTGGTATCTTCAACTCTTTTGAATCGATGCTCCAAATGTCATGTTTTCACATTTAATTTTTTTGACCACAACAGAACCATTGCATCCTTCTTGAGCTTCGTGTGGCCAGCCAGATTAAGTTTTTTGCTTGGTCTTTTTACTGACCACTGCATACTCTGTTGTGTTATCACGTCAACTTTTCAAGTTTTCAAGAGAGATTAGATTTAGCTCTTCGGGCTAAGGGAATCAAGGGATATGGGGAAAAAGCCGGCATGGGGTACTGATTTTGGATGATCAGCCATGATCATAATGGTGGTGCTGGGTCGAAGGGCGAAATGGCCTACTCCTGCACCTACTTTCTATGTTTCTATGTTTTTTCAGTTTGTGCATGTTACTGGATTGGCAAAGTGGGGCAATTTGTCAAACTGTTGCCTCATTACTTGAGCAGCCTAGATTCAACTCTGACTTTCTCTACAGGTTGTTTGAATATTCTCCCTGTAACTGTTTGTTTCGCCAGGATATTCCTGTTTTCCCTTTGGGATACGTGGAAAGAATAAAGCTAGGATTAGTATAGGATTAGTGTGAATGGATGCTTGAGTTATTCTGTTTCCATACTGTACTTTTCCAAGGCTCTATAAATTTCTCCAGCTCCAAATGATTGAACATTTCAAGAGTGTTTTATTGCCATTTGTACTAAAACAGAACAAATAAAATTTTTTTGCAGCAGCAGCACAACAGGTTTGTAAGTACAGTGTCAACAGAAAATACAATGAAAAAACAAAAAAGGAAGTTCAACAAATGAAATACTCAATAAAGGGCAAAAACAAAACAAAGCCCAGGCAGTTTGTAATTGGAGTTCGTTGTGTTCAATAGCCTGATTGTTGTTGGAAAGAAAGTGTTCCTAACCTTGGACATTATATTTTTAAGGTTCCTTTATCACCTTCCTGATTGCAGCAGTGAAATGAGACCATTCTCTCCACCGATGCTGCCTGACCCGATAAGTTACTCCATTACAGTGTTTAGGACTGATTGAAGATGGTTGCTTGATGATTGGTAAAGATGGACCAAAGAGCCTGATTTTGCCCTGTCCCTCTCCATAACTCTAAGACTTCCCTCTTTTGTTTTCATTACTTTGAAGGCATATGGATCTAATTCTCTATTGCGCATGGTGAGACCGGATCAATGGCTATCATGATCCTGACTTTCCCACACACGGCCAGTTGTGTGTGCGCGTGTGCGTCTGTGCGTCTGCATCTGGGGCCTGACAGTGAGGCCACAGGGGCATAGTCAAATACCCCTGAATGAAAACAATGCTGAATTTAAAAACTGCAAACACAATTAACAAAACATTTTAATTAACTTTATCCTTCTTAAATAATATGTAAAATAAATAAGGAATATTAATAAACTAGAGCAAACTAATTTAAGGAAACATGCTTGTCCTTTTTGGCTCCTGATCTGTGAGTTCAGAATCCCAACTGATATCAATGAGATGTTAGATCCAAGAGACAATTTTTCTCTGCCTCTCTGTACAGCTGTGTTCCACAACTGAACAGTGCAACATGGCAATGCAGAGTCCCTGAGAGTTGGAATAAATCCAATGGGGCCTAATGACCTCCTATCATTCTCACCACCAAGGCAATCTGCGGGAAGTGCTGCATCAAGAAGGCAGCTAATACCATCAAAGAACCACACCACCTTGGCCATGCTCTCAACTTGCTGCTACCATCAGGGAAACATTATTTAGGAGCCTGAGAACCATTACCTCTGGGTTTAAGAAAAGCTTTTTCCCATCAACAATTAGGATCTTGAAACACCTTGCTCAACCCTAATTACAACCCCACCTCAGCACCAAACCAATCTGAACTTTGCGCTACGAAGTTTGTGCAATGCCCTTTGGCTGCACTATCTTGGTTTTGTTTACATAGTTGGTTTATTTATTGTGACATACACTGAGGGTACGAGTGAAATGCTTTTGTTGTGTGCTAAGCAGTCAGCAGAAAGACTATGCATGATTCAGTTGAGCCATCCATAGTGTACAAGATGAATGGAATTACATTTAGTGCAAGATAAAGACATGAATTTTACGAGCCTGTAGAGCTGCAGCAAGTAAGAACATTCATTATTCCAGTCCTGTCATAATATGACAATGAAACATTTTTGAAGTAAAGTTTTTTGAGATAACTCTGCAGTCTCTCTGTCCTGTTCTGCTACTCTCTCTCTCTCTTGGTGCTTCATTTTCATTAATCACTTTCCCTCATTTTCACCTAATCTCTTCTGCCACACCCAGAGAGTTGTGAATTTGGGGGATTCTCTGCCACAGAATGCAGTGGAGGCCAATTCACTGGATGAATTTAAAAGAGAGTTAAATAGAGCTCTTGGGGCTAGCGGAATCAGGGATATGGGGAGGGCAGGCTCGGGTTACTGATTGTGGATGATCAGCCATGATCACAATGAATGGCGGTGCTGGCTCGAAGGGCCGAATGGCTGCCTCCTGCACCTATTTTCTATGTTACATCTCTTCCTCTAGTCTTTTCAGTTTTACTTTTAGAGATAGAGCGCGGAAACAGGTCTTTCGACCCACTGAGTCCACGAGACCGGCGATCCCCACACATTAACACTATCCTACACACACTAGGGACAATTTACACTTCTACCAAGCCAATAAACCTACAAACCTGTACGTCGTTGGAATGTGGGAGGAAACTAAAGATCTCAGAGAAAACCCATGCAGTTCATGGGGAGAACGTACAAACTCCGTACAGCCAGCACCGTAGTCGGGATCGAACGTGGGTCTCCAGTGCTGTAAGCGTTATAAGGCAGTAACACTACCACTGCACCATCGTGTTGCCCTTCTTTGCCAGATACCTGTACACCATTTACTATATTTAAAAAAAGATCTACCTCCACAACAAGTCCGTGCATTGTAAACGTCTGGGCTGTTTGGGGTTAGGCTAGCAGATATTTTGGAGTGCTGGATGTTATCCCACTTAAAGCAAAACAACCATTTAATCCATGTGTCGGAAGGAACTGCAGATGCTGGTTTAAAGCAAAGATGGACGCAAAATGTTGGAGGAACTCAACGGGTCAGGCAGCATCTCTGGAGAGAAGGAACAGGTGACTTTTCAGGCGGAGAACAAGTCTGAAGAAGGGTCTCGACCCAAAATGTCGACAAAACAATTTAATCTGCGTGATTTTGTTCATTACCAAGTGCAGAGTATTTTCCAGTGAACCCAATAACTTTCAAGACAGGGAGGGAACTCAGGCTGGGGTATGTTGGGCGATGAGTGGGAATCAGCCCTCAGTGAGCCAGATGTTTAACTATCAGAATTTACAAACAATCAGATAGGGAATTATTGGAGTTTTACTCTACTTTTTTTTTTCTTGTAACTATTTCTATCATCTGCTCATATGTAATGCACTTTGTTACCATTCTAAATTTTGGACCTGGATAAATGAGAAAACTGCTACCTAAGTTGTTTATAGCCATTAAACTATATAATGCAGAAAAATAAGTGATCATGCAATTTGGAGAAAGAAAATCATGGATATGGATTGGGCAGACAGTCCAAATTTTTTTTCTCCCCCTGAGTGGAAGTTTCAAATGCTAGGGGGCATAACTTTAAGGTTAGTGGGAGAAAATGTAAAGGAGATGCTGGAGCGGCAAGTCTTGTTTAGAAAAGGGAATAGAAAACATAGAAAAGTATGTTTCTGTAACACTCTGCCAGTGGTGGTAGTGGAAACAGATACGATAGTGGCATTTCAGAGGTTTTTAGATAAGCACATGGATAAGCTGGGAATGGAGGGCTATGTAGACAGAAATAATTTGTTTAATTTGGCATCATGTTCAACACAGACATCATGGGCTAAAGAGCCTGTCCCTGTGCTGAACTGTTATGTTTATGAAATGGAAAGTTGGAATATTTATTTTAAATTGAAAAGGCATGTAGAGGGACCTGGATGACCTCCTGCATAAATTGCTGAAAGATAACAAACTGGTGCAGCAAGCAATTAGAATGATATGGAGACACGGAACTGCTGATGCTGTCCGCCTTTATTTATCATCTGTCTGCCTTTTTCTCCCAAATTCACCCCTCCCCCACCTGGCTCCATCTTAATCATCACCTCAAGCTCTTGTTTCATCACTTCTCTCCTCTCCTCTATTTCTGGTTATCTCCACTCCCCATACTCAGTCCTGACACAGTGTTTTCACTCCAAATGTCAACTATTCCACCGCCCTCTCTGCACAGAGGCTGCTCGACCCACTGAGTTCCAGAGATACTGAGGCAGCATCGGAGGGAGCGGCATAAAGATAGAAAGATAGAGTATGAGCAGTGCCTGTGAGTGATTGTCAGGAATATTGTGCACAGGCCTGGCCTTCTCTGAAGTTGGGATACGCTGACGATGGAGGAAGTGTGTGATGGATCACCAGATTGACTGTGTGGCTTTGTTGCACGAGGAGAGATTTAGCAGACTGGATCTATACTCACTCGAGTTCAGAACATTGAGAGGTGATTTATTTGAAATGTACAAAATTCTTTCGAATCTTGGCAGGGTAGATACAGAGATTACGTTTGTTCTGGTTGAATTATCTGGTGCCAGGGAGCATGATCTCAGAATAATTGGTCAGGTAGTATCAAAGAAATGTCGTCGCTTCAATGGGCAGAGGACAGCAAATCGTTCAGTGCTCTACCCACGAGATCTGCGGAGACTCGGTCACATTCGTACATTTTTAGATAGAGCCAGATGAGCTATTTTGGCTTCATTTTCATGTGTTGTATCATGTGGACTCTTTTTTGGTTTCACAGCCATCAAAAATTGTCACCTCTAACAGTGTGGCACTCTCCAATTATTAATTAGTGTGGAACTGTATGCTCGAGTCTCTGGAATGGGATTTGAGAATACTCTACCCTGAAAAGACAAATGCAGTATTTGAATGGTAAGAATTAAAGTTAGCACTTTCCCATTTGGAAAAGCATAAGTGTGCTTTTACTTCCACCTGGTGGAATTCTACCAAACTGCAGCAAAATTCAGCAGTGGAGTTTGGGCCTTGCACAGCACCGCATATTGTGTAGGTTCCGTACAGTGCCAGCGACCCAGGTTCGATCCCGACTACGGGTGCTGTCTGTATGGCGTTTGTACGTACTCCCTGTAACCGTGTGGGTTTTCTCTGGGTGCTCTGGTTTCCTCCCACACTCCAAAGACGCGCAGGTTTGTAGGTTAATTGGCTTCGGTAAAAATGTAAATTGTTCCCAGTATGTAGAGTAATGCTAGTGTACGGAGTGATCTTTGGTCGGCGCGGGCTTGGTAGTCCAAAGGGCTGTTTACGTGCTGCAGCTCTCAAGTTAATTTACCTCATAATTATGGGAAAAGGCGGATTTTGTCGTTTTAAGTCTGCATGTTTCAGCCTCTACAGCAGATGGAGCTTCTGGTACTGTTGTTGGCTTTTTCTCTTTCCGACTGTGCTTAGCTGTGCACTTAGCCTTGCTAGAGGGGACTGGTTATTGATGATCTCCCACGGCCTGGGCAGGCCCCTCGTTTGTCAGTGCTGATTTCCAGGTTCTCTGTGCTCTGGCTTGATCAGCCTGCTCTGACTGGTTGTTGCAGCCCCTGAGCACCAAGCAGTGGCTGGAAGGCTGCACAACTACACAGCGGTGAGCCAGACTCCAGCTCACTGGAAACGCCGCGGACTAATGTGGCAGGAAAGGTCCTGGAATGCTGAGAATAATGCTCGTTATAATGCATATAGGAGGAATTCATTTCTTTGAATTTCATGTATTGTCTTTGGCAGGTCTCCTGTATCCTGAAAGGGATTCGAGAGAGACAGTGAACTACCATTCTCCAATAAACAATAGTTGTATCTGCATTGTAAGGCTATTCATCTGTGAGAGGCATCACAGTCAAGTCTGCTCTCATCCTGACCCAATAGACTTGCAATGTAGCAGTGGTCATTGGCTCGATTGTAATCATGTACTGTCTTTCCACTGGCTGGTTCATAACTGGCATTCTCCTCGTCCTTATGTCAATTCCAATTCACTAACTCGCTGACGGGTATGGAAGTATATTGATTATAAAATGAAAGATGAGCAGGGGAGGGAGTTTGTAAACACAACGTTCTTAAGGGAGCATGTGTGCATCCTTGTCCATAATTGGCTTTATTAGATCGCACAATAGCCAACATTGCTGCATTGAGATGGAATACGTCGTATTTGGAGGGGTCAGTGATGTCTTTATACTTGCCAATGTGGGTGTGTTGGAAGGAACTGCAGATGCTGATTTATATCAAATATAGCCACAGAATGCTTGATTAACTCAGCGGGTCAGGCAGCATCTCTGGAGAAAGGGAATAGGTAACGCTTCGGGTCGGAACCCTTCTTCAGACCATCAGAACAAGTTTTGGAAGCACCCTTGGGCTTAGACTGAAGAAGGGTTCCAACCCGAAAGGTCATCTATTCCTTAATTCCAGAGATGCTGCCTAACGCATTGAGTTGCTTCAGCAGTTTTGTGTTTATCTGCACACCTGAGGGGGTTAATTGACTTCAACATATGGTCTCCTGGGCACTTGCAAAGGACCATCCTATGTATGCGAGACAGAGTACTGAGGTTTTGGGGAAAGTGATTCTCGCATGCCTTAAGGGTTCCACACATGGTTGGCAATCTGAGTACTAATTCTTTATATAGGTTCTGCAGCTAATTGTAGTACCTGTTAAAAATGACCGGCTGTCGGTTTAGTGGTTGCAGTCTCTGATACTGTGTCTCTTGTAGAAGTTTCTGGAGAAGACCAGGTATTCTGCAGTATTTCTAGTCCCTCGAGTTCTCTTCACTTCCCATTAATTTAATTAATGTAAGTAAGAATAAGTCATGTCATAAGTGACAGAAGGACTGCACTGAAGTCAAGTGCTGTGGGTATGGAGCAGATGACCAGCCTTTTTTTGAATGTGCATGATATTCAATTGTTAATTTCTGTTTATTCATAGATGACCTATTCTGAAAATTAGCAATATCTGATCAAATTCGGCCCATCAAGTTTACTCTGCCATTCAATCATGGCTGATCTATCTCTCCCTCTTAACCCCATTCTCCTGCCTTCTCCCCATAACCCCTGATACCCATACTAATCAAGAATCTCTATCTCTGCCTTAAATATATCAATTGACTGCTTCCACAGCCTTCTGTGGCAAATAATTCCACAGATTCACCTAAAGAAATTTCTCTTCATCTCCTTCCTAAAGGAATGTCCTTTAATTCTGAGGCTATGACCTCTCGTCCTAGACTCTGCCCTATTGGAAATGTCCTCTCCGCATTTACTCTATCTAAGCACGTCACTATTCGGTAAGTTTCAATGAGGTCCCCCCTCATTCTTGGAAACTTCAATGAGTATAGGCCCAGTGCCATTAAACGTCAAAGTAAGAGTTTAATTGTTCTGCTTTTGGTACAAATGGCAATTAAACACTATGAACTCTTGATTTCATTGAACCACAGTAATTGTTGTTTGGCTGGCTGGGGGCTGACTACGTTACACACAGCAAGATCCCACGAAAATCAAAACAGAGTCAGGTTAACCTTTAACATATGATTGCTGGGTAGTAAATATAGGATTGTGCATAAGTAAAATTCCTCTGTTTCATTAAGTGTGATGGCATCTTGATGGGCGGAATGGTATGTCCACTTTTGCAGCCACGTTCTGTGTAGATTCACCATGCACGAGCATCCATTTGGTTTTGAAGAGGTGAGCAACGGGGATGGTTGCTTTTAGACTAACGATTCTTGCTCCATTTCATTCCCCTCATAGTTTTGATACACGAGAAGGTGGAGAATGACGGACTGAATAACAAAACACTGAAAATCACGGACTTTGGCCTGGCACGTGAGTGGCACAAGACCACCAAGATGAGTGCCGCGGGCACCTATGCCTGGATGGCACCAGAGGTCATCCGGTCTTCAATGTTCTCCAAAGGAAGTGATGTCTGGAGGTAAGAGGATGTCCATCACTGTTGTTTATCTACCCCTTGGCCAACAGATTCACTAACTTTGAGAAGGGGGAGGGTGTGGGAGTGTCTCTTTGTTTGCTCCAACGTTCATGAGTGGAATGACGCAAATGCATGAAATGGGTATGAATTTGTTAACTTCTACAGACAAAAGCAAATTGATATGAGGGCAGGAATGGGCCGATGTCAGGGTTTTTGTGGGTTATTTTAGAAGAGCTGAAACCATCAGAAATGTTCACAATTTCAATGTAATTATTCACTGAAATTCTACAGGTTTCCCACGTCATCTCTTGGTGTCTTTAGGTTTAATTTAATTTCAAGATTCAGCGCAGAAACAGGCCCATTGACCTTCAACTCTCTAAGGCAGAGACTTCCAGGTGATAACATCCCCTGGAAAAAGATGTACACATATCAGCCGCTTAATTTTGTAATTAGGCCTCTTCATTCAAGGCACTTCCACTTGTGAAAACATTCCAAACTCTATCCTTCTTTCTCCTGCACAGTTTTGGGTATTTCGATAAGATCGTCCCTCGTTCATCATCTCTTGGTGCTGGGAAATTCCGTTGGAATTTCATGCTCAAGAGGTAATAAGCAGATGAAAAGGATGAAAGTAGTAACTGGTCACCTGCTGGCACAGTCCTCACTCAGTCCCTGACCTGAGCCATCACTGCCACAAGGGTGATTGATGGCAAGGAAGCTTGACTTTTGCTTTTAAATGTGGTGGAAATTCAGTTCAATGATAACTGGTGCGAACCACTTGCTGAGTTTGTGGGTTGCTGACTGTGAGGGTGAAAGTTTACGCACTAACTCCGACCTGAGTCATGGAGACAGGTCCTTCGGCCCACCAAACCCTTGCTGTCCATGAAACACCCATTTTACACTCATCCCATTGGATTCAGACCTCATTCCCATTCATCTAACAGGTTCTAACACTTGCCTACAATGTGGGGAATGTGTACTTTCTAATTGATGTACCAACTCTATAACCCGTATGTCTTTGAGATGAGTAAAGAAACTGGAGCACCCAGAGGTTACAATGAGAATATGCAAACTTCACATAGACAGCATCCGAGGTCATAGATGAACGTGAGTTGCTTGAGCTGTGAAGCAGCAGGTCTACCACAGGGCCAACATTTTGTTCATTTTTTTGACTCGCTGATTCCATTTCTCAATATGGTGCCCAATAAGCTTTGGTGCATTTGTACCCTTTCCCATACCCAGCCCAGAGATAGTTGCAAAGAACAGCGGAATAAAGACGCAGTATAGCATGAAGACTCCATCTGTTGCGGAGCAGGTGGCACTTGTTAACACTGACTTGCATAAAGTACTATACTGGGTGGGCATTAGCCTGAGCTGAACCTGTATCATTCAGAATATATGCCGCACTTGTCTGCATCCCCAACATGTAGCTGAGCCCTACAGAGTTTGGGTAAAAGGCTTTAGTCTGGACTGCTGCAGAATGACAGATAACTCCGATATCTGCTGCAGAAAGAAGGAAATGCAGATGCTGGCTTAGATAAAAGGACATCAAGGAATAATTCAGTGGGTCAGGCAGCATCCCTGAACAACATGGTGAGGTAATGTTTTGGGTCAGGACCCTTCCTCAGACTGATCAGCTGCTCTTGAGGGGCAAGTGGATTTGAGTATGAGTAGCCACAAAATGCTGGAGTAACTCAGAGGGACAGGCAGCATCTCTGGAGAGAAGGAATGGGTGACGTTTCCGGTCGAGACCCATGTTCAGACTGATGTCAGGGGAGGGGGCGGGACAAAGATAGAAAGATGAATAGTGTCTGTGTGATTGTCAGGAATATTGTGTACAGGCCTGGCCTTCTCTGAAGTTGGGATACGCTGGCGATGGAGGGAGTGCGTGACAGTTCACCAGATTGACTCTGAGGGCTGTGGCTTTATTCCACGAGGAGAGATTTAGCAGACTGGATCTATACTCATTCGAGTTCAGAACATTGAGAGGTGATTTATTTGAAATGTACAAAATAAAGTCACAAAATTTTCCAGACTAAAGCCTTTTACCCAAAATAACTTACAAAAGGGTGGAATCCACCCAGTGCTTTGAACCACTAAGCATGCTGCACAGAAGAAAGGCAATAGTGTCATTAAAATCCCTTGGACCAACAAGTATCTGGCGTCACCAGTTGTCATCACATACACCTCCACATCCGCCTCTGCATCCCACCAGCTAGTTTCTTCTGTTTTGCTATGTGTCATGGCAATCCTTTCGAGCAAGTGCTTCAGTAAGGAATGTACATTGATAACATTAGATCAGGTCAGAAAATATTTTTGAGCTTTGGGTATTCTCGGAAGCTTATGTTGTTCTTGGAGATGACAAAGCATTGAGAAGGTATCTAAAATTTTGCTTCCTCTTTAACTTCTACTTATTCTCTCTCCTCCCTGTGCCTCTCCATCACTTCCCCTCCTCTTTAGTTGAATGGTTCTCTCATTTCCACTGGCCATCTTGCGCATTGCATCCAGCCACCATTTTACATGTATTATCTTCATTTTGGTTCTTCGCTTCATTTCAGATATCTTGCAAGTATACTGTGTATCTTCTAGACAACCATCATCACCTAAAGCATCTTTTTTCCCTTATGTTAAACCCGTCTGAAGAAGGGTCCTGGCTTGGCACGTGATGTGTGATCCTATCATTCAAAATGTTCCGTTCTAAATGGAAGAATCCATCAATCATTACATTTTATTTAAAAATAAAATGCAGTAAAAATCTTGGTCGCATATGCTTGAGAGAAAAGCCCAATTAAAGAAATTTTTGTATTGAAACTGCTTATTTCCCGCGTTGATCTATAAATCATATGTTTTTATTTTTAAAGTGGTGTTTGATTGCCTTTCTGACTTGAAGACCACAGCTCTTAATGTTGCAATATATTGTATAAGTGAAAACTTTTTTCATATAAAACCAATCGCCTTCTTGTTCTTAGCTATGGAGTGTTATTGTGGGAGCTGCTGACAGGAGAGGTTCCATTCAGAGGGATCGATGGGCTGGCTGTGGCTTATGGTGTGGCTATGAACAAATTGGCCCTTCCCATCCCCTCCACCTGTCCAGAGCTTTTCAGCAAACTCATGGAAGGTAAGGTGTTCACTTTCACCAGGACTGAAGCATTCTCTCATCTGTAAATGAAAAAAACCCATTAAAAACAAAATTAAGCTGTTTCAACATTCTGTGACTTTTTACAAAATTTATTGTCAAGGACCACACAATGCTTTTTTTACAAAATGTAACATCATCACTTTAGCTCGCTGTTCTTTATTTTTTCCTGCAGTTTAAAGGGCAACTTTGAGGGTTTTCCTTATTGCACAAAGGATCTAAATTACCGCCCCCTCTTCCCAGAGCACAGGTCTATTTGAGGGGACCAAGTGCTTATAAATCGAGCGTTTTATATTTAGACAGCACAGTGACAATCTTAAATCTTTGAGTAGGGTTGTAGCTAAACATTCAGCTTTTAAAGTGGCACAGAAATGATACAGCAGAGTGTCTCTGCATGTAGATTGTTCTTCCATTGTAACTTGGTGCTTGCCAAGAAGAATGTTAAAATGATGTGAGAAATTAATGCTCAGAACTGATTATCTCACTGATGATCACTAAAAGAGCCTTCATGCCCATTCATTCTTTGGTTTAAGGTGGTTCACATTATTAAAGTGCGATGCCCAGATACAGGCGTGATAATTGTTATGGATTGAAAAGAATTGGATTGGGATTTGCACGACAGGTGATGGAAGGGCGAGTGGAAATATCCCCATTCATGCTTTTCAACCAGAAATGTTATTCAACTACTACTAAACATCATGTTTTAATTAATCATTGTTCCACTCTCAAATAAGTAAATGCTGAAAATACCTTGAAGATTTCACCATGGTTCGAAAGCAAGCCCAGTTATTTATTTATTTTTCCTTTTTTGACTTTCTTAACCAAACTACTTCTGGACAAAGTGATGATGTGCAAATAAACCTGCAGCCTTTCATTTGGCATGGCCTCAAATCCTTGAGAGTGGAATATTAAAGCTTGGGGGATGTTCGTCACCTTTACTTGGGCTTTAGCATTTCCTTGCTGCCTCTCCACTTCATTCAGTTTGGCACTTGAGGGAACCATCTCTTAGGCACAGTTCCAAGGGCTTATGGGTGAGTAGGTAACCCATCAATATGCACACAAACATTCTGAAGAAAGGTTACGATCCGAAACGTCACCTATTCCTTTTCTCCAGGGCTGCTGCCTGACCTGCTGAGTTACTCCAGCATTTTGTGTCTCTCTTCGGTATAAAGCAGCATCTGCAGTTCCTTCCTACACAAACAATGAAATAATCAGTGTCATCTGTTTGGAGGGCAGGTTGAGGGATAAATGTTGGTCAGGACTCCTGGAGAACTCCCCAACCATTTTTGCTAATATTTCCCTGCGAGGACAGGCCAAGCCTCAGGATAGCAGCTCGACTGAAAGACAGTGTGGTGCTCCTCCTCTACTGCCTCGTGGTCCCTCCTCGTGTGTTGATGTTTCTCGAGCTGGAGATAAACCTGACCCATCATGGTGTGTTTACCACTGAGTTGGGGCAGCCACCATTCAGATACAGACCTCTTGCATGCACAAATGATTGCAACATCTATCAAATTTTCCTCGGAGTACAGACCAATGGTGCTTTTGTTGTGTAATAGTTAAGAGTGTCATGGAGTCCTAGAGAGATACAATGTAATTGGCCCTTCGACCCACCTAGACTGCACCAACCATCGATCATCCATCTGTACTCATCCTATATTAATCCCATTTTATCCTCCCCACATTGTCAACAACTCACATATTCTACCACTCATCTACACACGAGGGAAATGTTATAGTAGACAATTAACTTATCTACTTGTATGTCTTTGGGATGTGAGAGGAAACCAGAGCACTCGGAGGAAACCAACAGTCACAGGGAGATCACTCACACTCCAACCAAACAGGGGTTGAGATTGAACCCATGACTCTGAAGCTGTGAGGCAGCAGTTCTCCCAGCTGTGTCACTGCGTCTTTTATTTAACACTGTTGGATGTTTAGTTTATAATGCTGGGTGCAGCAAGAATCTGATGAAGGGGTTCAAGACTGCCTCTGGACAGTGATGATGTGCAAATAAACCTGCAGCCTTTCATTTGGCATGGCATCAAATCCCTGAGAATGTCACTGAACTATTAAAGCTTGGGGGATGCTGAAAACCTTTCATTGGGCCTTAGCATTGCCTTGCAGCTTCTCCACATCACTCACTTTGGCACTTGAATGCACCCTCTCTACAACACAGTTCCAAGGGCTCAGAAAGTTCTTTAGAGCTTCCGTCAAGGCACATTTTCTACGAGTACACTTGGACAGCAATCAATGACAAGTTATTTAACCCTGGGTAGCATTTGATTCCTTAATGGTGTAGATCATTCTAAACTCTTTGTCAATAGCTGTGGGTGCAAACCTGGATTGGGTTCTAAGATTAACAATTCAGAGGCAGGCTGTTCAATTCCAACAAGCCAGTGAGGGAATTTAAATTAGATTATTTAAAATAGATTTGGAGTAAAAAGTAGTAACCATGAAAGATTTAGATTAGTTTTATTGTCATGTACACGAGGGTGCAATGAAATTCCTTGTTGGCTTGAAGCTGAGAGTAAATAATAAATACCCCATAATTACTACAATAAATATAATGACAAATGCAAAACAGCAGAATGGTCCACACTTTGATATGCAATCTGAAGTGGTACAAATAAAAGTTAAGTGCAATTGCAGAATAAGCAATAAGGTTGCGTTAAGAGTATGTGACAGCACCTCCAGGAAGGGAGTGTGAGAGAGGTAATTCGTTTAGGAATCTCATAGTGAGAAGGTAAAAGATGTTCCTAAGTGTGGACATTTGGTCTTTGAAGCTCCTTTATCTAGTTCTCTCCTCTATTGTCTCTCCCAGAGATAGCAGAGTTAAAAGGGAATGGTTAGGGGCCAGGCATCCTTCATGGTACTTCCAACCTTCACACAGTGAAGATGGATTAGACGGAAGGAAGTGATGAGCCTTTGATGGTCTGGGCTGAGTCCACTACTCTCTGCAGGTTCAGGCAGTCAAGAGCAGAGCAATTGCCAAATTGTTTTGCTCTGCTTTTGATACTGATGCTAGGTCTGAGACCAATTAATCCTGGCAGATAGGATTGACCTGGGACCTTCTTGGCTGTATCCATGTTTCATAAGTTTGCCATAAGAAGCATCTGAGGATTCCACTGTACATCTGTTTTGTTATCTCTTACAGAAAAATAAATTGTACCACTCTTGACAAATGTACAAAACTGAATTAGAAAATAATCTAATGAAGATGTCGAGACCAAATTTTTAAAGCATATTTTGTGCCCCTTCTGCACATTATCTTTCAATAGCCATTTACAAATAATTGCAAGCTCTGAAATATGTTCTTATCTCTTTCAAATGTGCTGCCCTGCGGGTTGAGTTACTCTAAGCAAGTATCTCCCAATTTGAATCTGTTTACTGTGTTCATTAGCAGGGTAATGAGCTGTGTGTCAAGGCATGTCATTTTAACATGTGGATTAAATGCCTAAACCATTTCAAGAATGATAAGTAAATGTTCTCTTATTTTCATTATGGGACACAAGCGAAATGTCAGAGGTTGTGATTATTTTGGGACTTGGGGGGAAATGACAGGGTCCCTCATTATTACTACTTCAGGAAGTCTTTAGGTTAGCTTGCTTTTGAGATAGTGGGGAAACAGACAATTGGGCCAACCAGCAATTTCCCCGTACACTTTCACTAACCTACAATCTAGGGACAATTTACAATCTTTACCAAAGCCAATTAACCTACAAACCTGTATATCTGTGGAGTGTGGGAGGAACCCGGAGCACCTGGGGAAAATCCACGCGGTCACAAGGAGAATGTACAAACTACGTACAGACAGCGCCCGTAGTCAGGATCAAACCCAGGTTTCTGGCGCTGTAAGGCAACAGCTCTACCATTGTGCCACCCTTCCAGTCGAGTCCACAACAGAATCAGGAGAAATTATTATTTACTGTGGATGGCACAGTGGGGCAGCTGTTGGACCTGCTTTCTCAAGGCTCCAGTGATCCAGGATCAATTCTGACCTCTGGCTCTGGTTCTGTGGATAGCTCCCAAGGTGCTCTGGTTTCCTTCCACCTTCCAAAGATATGATAGTTGGTAGGTTAATTGTCTGCTGTAAATTGCCCCTAGTATGGTAGAATCTGAGGGAGTTGATGGGTAAGTGGGAAGCAAAGATAACCAGGAAAACTATTAGGGGGAATGAAACATTTTGGTGAGATGGTGTAATCTTGATGTCCTACTTTTATGTCTCAGAAAATATGAAAATACAAAATATTAAATAATTTGTGTTTAGTTTAATTCATTGTCATGTGTCCCCCAGTACAGTGAAAATTATTTTTGGTGTGTCTATCCAGTTAGCAGAATGATAATACATGATTACAATCGAGCCATTTCCAGTTTAGATACATCATATGGGAATAACGTTTAGTGCAAGGTAAAGCCAGCAAAGTCCGATCAAGGATAGTCTGAGGGTTACCAAAAAGATAGATCAAGGGTCTCCAAACTATGGCCCGTGGGCCACATCCAGCCCGCCACAACATTTTATCCGGCCCGCAGCAAGCTCTTAACACGTTCTGTGTGGCGGGCTATAAGCATGTTCGGTATTCCAACTGAGCATGCACAGGTCATAGGTCGCAAAGAATTGTCGCCAGCTGATCTGCTAGGTGTAAACAAACCTTCGTATCGTCCGTTTTTTCCAGTTTTTCCTCCGCATTGGTAAGAAAATACTGTTTTCAAAACTGTTAATTTGGTACGTATATGGTTAATTAGTAGCGAGTTCCCCTCAGCTCTCCCCGACTCTTTAACTTGTCCCAGAGCCCTGGATCCGCCACGGCGGCTGCGGGGACTGAAGGCAGAAGTTGCCGGCGAAGGTTCACCGGAGAGCCAATCGCCACTGAACCAGACAAGGCAAGAGATCACAGCGCCCCCTCGCAAACAACAAACTCAAGGAAACTTCCCTCCTCGCCACCGCCGCTCACGCCTTTCTGAACAACTACAACACTTGTGTTTGTTCATATTTCGTTGCGTTAAAGGGAGACGGGGCCGGGGAAGAGAGTGAAGGAGCGGCTCGGATCTCGCTGGCGCTGGGAGAGAGAGAAGGAGGGAGGGAGCAGCCCCCACAAGTGTATATATATATTCCAATATTTCAAGCTCTTTTTAAAAACTTAATATTATTTATTTGTTGCCATATAAAACTAATGTAAACTAACCTAATCTAACCTAACCTATTTTAACCTTTCCTAATCTAATCTAACCTGACCTTGTTTTGAATTTCTTCCATTTGTTTTACTGAAGTTCTTTTTTGAGTTCATTAAATTTATAAAACTGACATTTCTTTATTTTTTCCTCTGGTCTGCAAAATTGTGCCAAATATATAATGTGGCCCCCATGCTGAAAAGTTTGGAGGCCCCTGAGATAGATAGTAGTTCAGCACTGCTCTCTGGTTGTGGTAGGATGATTCAATAATGGAATACAATTGATGGTTTTGCTTCAGATTGCTGGAACACCGATCTTCACTCTCGCCCATCATTCACCTGCATCTTGGAGAAGCTCACTGCTATTGAAGAATCTGGCTACTTTGAAATGCCTCAGGAATCTTTCCACTCCCTGCAGCAAGAGTGGAAGCTGGAGATCCAGGAAATGTTTGAGGAACTCCGGGAAAAGGAGAAGGTAGGACATTTCAATACTTCCTCTTGCTCCCGGTCAATTTAGTCTCGCCTGCCTCGTGTGAAAGGGGATTAGTGCCATCATGTTGCCCTTGAACTTGCTCCAACATTCAGGATGGTCATCCCCATCCATTTGCTCTTTTAATTACTTTGCATGATCGAACTAGTTCTGCATCTTCGTACTGGATAGCACGCAACAAAAGCTTTTCACTGTACCTCAGTATACAGGACAATAAACTAAACTGAACTGATTTGTTTTCCTCAAAATCCATGTAAATGGCAATACTTTCCAACATTTCATATCTAATAAAATACACTCTTCCACACTTCCTATCAAGACAGATGACATTATGCTTCCTTTCATTAATTTCTGCCCGCCACCTTTGTTACATAAACATTTATCTGTATTTTTATAGTCTGTGTTCATCCAGTTTTTTGGCTAATGTACCTTTCTATTACAAGAAAGGTTGAATACACGGTTCCCATGTATGGGGAACCACACCTGGTTCCCAACCAAATCATACTTGGTTCCCACATCTGGGTCATGGAATGTGGAGTAGTACCGCACAGAACTGGGCCCTTTGCTCCCTGAGTCTGTGCTCACCAACAAGCACCTATTAACACTAATCCAATCTTATTCTCCCAAAATTTCCATCAATTGCCCCCATATTCACCACTCACCAACATACCTGGGGATAATTTACAGTCACCAATTGCAAATGTGCACCTTTTTGGGATTTGGGAGGAAAGGGAAGCATGCAGAAAGAACGTGCAAACTCCACAGTGAGAGCACTGGAGGTCAGCATTATGTCCAGTTCTTTTGGGTAGAAAATGAACTGCAAATGCTCGTTTATACCAAAGATAGACAAAGTGCTGGAGTGATTCAGTAGGTCAGGCAGCCTCTCTGGAGAATAAGGATGGGTGACATTTCGGATCAGGAACCTTTTTCAGACTCCGAAGAAGGGTCCCGACCCAAAACTTCACCCATCCTTTTTCTCTCACGAGATGCTGCCTGACCCGCTAAGTTATTCCAGCACTTTGTCTAACTTTGGAATAAACGAGTATCTCCAGTTCTTTTTTTATCCAAACACTAATCCTTGTGGCACGTGAAGCTCTAACCTGACCTATTTTTCAGATTTAGGTGCCTCTCAGCAATTTTTTGCTTTCATTCATGCATGATTTGTTTGCATCAATTGTTTGCACCTTGCACTGCGGTCACTGAACTGAAGTGCATCCTAAACAGGCTGGAAGAACATTGAAATTAATGATGGATTTTGTACTTCAGCCGAGAGAGTAACCAGTAGTTAATGCTGTACAGTGCTCTGAGCGAGGCAGTGTTTCATGCTTAAGGAATTGCCATTGGTCTCCAGTGAAGCAGTGATGAAGCTAATCCACTTTTTACTTCAATGACCACCTACATGTTCCACACCATTCTTTTAAAATACAGTAAACCCTCATTATAACGGACCTCGGAGGGGGAAAATGGTGAACATAAATGCCGATTCTCCGCAATAACCAAGGAAGGGTTGCTCCCCCATTGCTTTCACTGCCCCGTGTCGGGTCAGAATCCTGGAGCCCAGTGGGACTTCCCTCACCACAGGGTGCACAGTGGCTCCATTATTTTAAACTATTGGACATTAAGTAGCACAAAGTGGAATGAATCATCATTGATGGACACGTTTGCAGTATACATATCAAATGGCATTCAGATTATACTGAATAAACACACACTAGACTTCACACTTCCTTTATAAACCCTGACCGCAGATGTAGTAAAGCATGTGTTGCTTATACACCTGCAGAGACAAAACCAGTTATTAGCAGGCTTTCCAGTTGTTCTTTTGGCATCGGTCATTCAAATAGCCCTTGCATTAACCAGGAACTGCGGAGCTGGGAGGAAGAGCTGTCCCGTGCAGCCTTGCAGCAGAAGAACCAGGAGGAGGTGCTGCGGCGTCGGGAGCAGGAGCTGGCCGAGCGGGAGATAGACATCCTGGAGCGGGAGCTCAACATCATCTTCCACCAGCTGCACCAGGAGAAACCCAAGGTGGAGAAGCGCAAGGGCAACTTCAAAAAGAGCCGCCTCAAACTCAAAGATGGCAACCGAATCAGCCTTCCCTCTGGTACGTTGTGCTGCCTGATCGTCCTCCCTTCCCTGCACCCTTGAGAGCATTAGACGCATCACGTGTGCACTACAGAGTGTTAATCAACACGGCCAATGCTGTCGAAGTCATTGCATTCCTTTCACACTCCATCCTCTTTTTACTACCTCCTCCCCATTAGCACTACTCATCCATGACTTCTGCCCATTTATTCCCTGTCCCCCCCTTTCTCCAATTCCTTCTGAATTCTTGTGATCTTGAAATATTCTGCAGATTTCCAGCATAAAATCACCGTGCAGGCTTCTCCCACCCTGGACAAGAAGAAGAGTCTGATCAGCAACAGCATGAGCCCCCCAGCAAGTCCTACCATCATCCCACGTCTCAGGGCTTTTCAGTGTGAGTATTGTCTGAGTGCATGGGTTGTTGCCCAAAGCCAACGGTGCACATTCTTTCCTTCCAGTTTGATCCTAGATACAGTGAGCAATCATCACCTGTTGGGTCATAGAGTGATACAGTGTGGAAACAGGCCCTTCGGTCCACACTGACTAACATGGCTCAGCTACACTAGTCCCATCTGCCAACATTTGGTCCATATCCATCCAAGCCTGTTCTATCCATGTACCTGTCTAACTGCTTCTTAAATGTCTGGATAGACCGTGCCTCAACTTGCTCCTCTGGCAGCTTGTTCCATACACCCACCACCCTTTGTGTGAAAAACATACCCCTCAGATTCCTATTAAATCCTATTGATTGATACTCATTAAAATTCCTTAAACCATTGGCCACCTGTAGCTCTCTGGATGTAATGTTTATACATGAATATCAAACTGCCAAACACACGATGTCACTGATACCAAAGACCTTCCTCAATTTCTTTTGCCAGCTGTCCACTCGCATTTTGCCAGCACTTTACACAATTTTGTTGAAAGCTTTTTTTTTATAGTAATCCTCGCATAACCAAGAGCGTAGATCTTCTCTGGAATCAAACGATGTTCTTTGATATTTGCCTTTATTGGGTCACTACTAACTCTGTCGGTTGCAACACATGCCTGCGTCTCACTGAGGTAGCTGATGTGGTAATTTATAACCCAGCTATATGAGCTGTCGCGAGTTGTCATTTGTCCTATGGATCCTTTGTCACTTGTCTTCAAGTTGACCCCTGATTGCCCAGACTTCATTTTTCCCTCCCCCAAGAGCTGCTATCTGTTGGTAGCAAGTGTTTCACATGGGTCTGTAGGAAGGGTGGGGTGGAGTGGGGGGGGGTGTGTCTATGATCGCATGTCAAATGAGTTTAGTTCTCGAGTGGTCGCTGGAGGGTTGCAACAGGCTTTGATTTGCAGTCCCCTGTTAGGACACCAGATGGCAGGCTTTACAGCACACAGATATTCACTGCCATGGGAACAACCTGCTCTTGTGATATACTGTAGAAGCAATCTTTCAGCTGGTTAATGGTGAATTGATGGAGAAATCTGCCTCAAACACAAATGTCGACTGAGTGTGTGTTTTTGTGTGGAGTGATGGGAGGATGGTGGGGAGGGAAGCACATGGGGTAAATTGGATGGGGGGGGATGCACACAAATAACTGCACTAGCTTCTAATTTTAGTTAATTGTCAAATCAATCAACACTTACAGGAGGTTGCTCCTAAATGTCTGAATAATCTTGGTGTTCATATAAAGAATTGAAATGCATTGTTAATTTCAAATTCATTTAAATTGTTTTACATATTCTTGCCATAGAGGGAGTACAGAGAAGGTTCACCAGATTGATTCCTGGGATGGCAGGACTTTCATATGAAGAAAGACTGGATAGACTCAGCTTGTACTCACTGGAATTTAGAAGATTGAGGGGGGATCTTATAGAAACTTACAAAATTCTTAAGGGGTTGGACAGGCTAGATGCAGGAAGATTGTTCCCGATGTTGGGGAAGTCCAGAACAAGGGGTCACAGTTTAAGGATAAGGGGGAAGTCTTTTAGGACCGAGATGAGAACGTTTTTTTTCACACAGAGAGTGGTGAATCTGTGGAATTCTCTGCCACAGAAGGTAGTTGAGGCCAGTTCATTGGCTATATTTAAGAGGGAATTAGATGTGGCCCTTGTGGCTAAAGGGATCAGGGGGTATGGAGAGAAGGCAGGTACGGGATACTGAGTTGGATGATCAGCCATGATCATATTGAATGGTAGTGCAGGCTCGAAGGGCCGAATGGCCTACTCCTGCACCTATTTTCTATATTTCTATGCTTTTAGAGTCATGGAGTCATACAGCGTGGAAGCAAACCCTTCAGCCCAACTTGCCCACACCAACCAGCATGTCCCTTCTACACTAGTCCCACCTGCATGCCTTTGGCTCATATCCCTCTGAACCTGTTCTATCCATGTACCTATCTCAATGTTCTTAAAATGGTGCGATAGAACCTGCTTCAACTATCTCCTCTGGCCGCTCATTCCAGTGGAATGAGCTGCCAACCTTGTATGAAAAAGTTACTCCTCGGGTTTCCATTAAATCTTCCCCCCCCCCCCCTCGCTTTAAACCTAATTTTCCCCTACTCGATTCCCCTACTCTGTGCGACTACCCGATCTATTCCTTAACTTGCAAAAAAAAAAACATATGTGGATGATGGTCTGATCTGTCCAGAGCCAATCTGATTAAGATACAAGGTGTTTCTCTTCAAAACCATCTGTTAATTCCCTATTTGCAGCTAAACTTCCCACACCTCCCTGGAGTGGGTGAAATCGAATAATTCGATTAGTGTAATCCTTAATCCTTTAACCTGATGGATATCAGTAAAACACACTTTTTCAATTGATTTTGATCAAATGTCGTCATAATTTGGATGTCTTTGCAGTGACTTTTATTTCTCATTCCTAACATAATTCCTATCTGATAATTAAAATGCTTGCTCCAGTTTTGTAACTGGGACAGCAAGTGAATGAAATAGTCAGTCCTTTCATTTGTGCATGTTAACACTGCATGTATGTTTGGTTCTCACTTGACCCTTGCACAGTCCTCACTGCTGTAAAAATACCAGGATGACAACTGGCACGACATAGACCAAAACCAAGTCGTTTATGGAGGATTTGTGGTTTTATTCAGTTGTGTGACACCTGCAGCACACAGATTTCCATACAATAAATACAATTAATGTTATTGATTCCTCTGCACAGGGAGTGGATGGAGAAGCTTCATTAGTGATTACTGGATTCAAGATCCGGAGTAGCTCGAGCTCTCAATCACTGAATGAAAATGAGTATTATAAAATGGAAAATTTTCAATCTGTTAGGAATTGTGGCTAAGAAATGAAAGTTCAAGAATTATTCTCTTAAATTGGACATTTACTCTTTTGGATGGCATGTTCTGCTATTTCATTCTGTTTCTGGAATATGAGATTTAATACTCGATTTTGTCGAATTACTACGTTATAAATAAAATGCAGTGTGAATGGTTAGCATCTCTGATTAAGGAGCAGGAAATTGAATTACTGTTTCAGTTCTGATGGGCTCCTGCCAGCCATTTGTGTTCACTGACGTTGGGTGGAGATCGGGAGATGTGAAGTTCCATCACTTCCCTGTGATTAAATGGGTTGTGGATCATTCCCAGGATTGCCATGAGAAGCACTACCATGTGGATGAAGGCAAGGAGATCGATGGAGAGTTGGGACATTGGGCATAGGGGCTCCATGCATAATAAATTGATTTCATGCACTATGTAGTCAGCTTTAGTAAATATAAATCATTGCTAGGCAAGCCTTATCAAAGTCCTACCAAATGTTCAATAATCTTAAATTATTTTGCCAGTGACTGATATGAAACTACTGGGATAAACGGCCATCTTTTTAACCTCTTCATAGTAACACCAGGTGAAAGCAATAAGACCTGGGGCCGCAGTTCAGTGTTTCAACGAGAAGAGAGTGATGAGGAAGAGAAAAAAGGGCATAAAAAGAAAAATCGGACCTGGGGCCCCAGCTCTTTGCACCAGAAGGACCTTGGTGGTGTGGAAGAGAGGTAAGAGAAGACCCTCCCAATGTTGGTGCTGTTCCACTGTGCTGCTATGTTAAATTATTTTTTTCTGTACATTTTCATAGAATACGGGTATTTTCGGATGAAAAGGGTAGAGGAACTCCTTATGGATAATGCTCTAAATCTCGTGGCATCTACCATCCATATGGATGGCCATGTGTCCACAGGAAGGCTCGCATTTCTCTCCACTTTATCTCTATCCCTTCTTTCCACAGCCTGGGGTAGGTGAGTCTTGAAAGGTGAGGAGGTTCCGGGTGGCTGAGCCTGATTTTGAGGGAAACCTCTCTGCTCTCATGTTATGACTAATATGCTGTTGAAGCTGCAGCAAGGAAGAATTTCATTGTTCCAGTTCGTATCCGGTGCAAATGAGAAATAAGCACACTTGGCATTCCCAGTATTAGTGGAGTAATTTAATGTGCTGAATCTGGCTATCTTTTGTTGCATGACATTTGGCTGTGGAAGTTTTCATATTGGTCCCCTTTGGGAACCTGCAATCTTGATGAAGTTCCTCAACTAAGAACCTTTGGGCAGTGGCCAACTTTTAAATTAAGTGCAGGCTCAGTTGTCACTTGCATTGAATCTATCCCCTTGGGGTGAATTCCTGATTTATTTTCATTTGGAAAGTTCCTTTGATTTGAGATTTAAAAATGCGTTGATACTGCGAGATGAAGTGTATGTTTCAATAATAATTTGATACGAGTGGGTAATTATGCTTAAGTACCCTCAATGGATATTTTTAAGGCAGAGGTGGATAGATTCTTGATTAGTACAGGTGTCAGTGGTTATGGGGAGAAGGCAGAAGATGGGTTTAGGAGGGAGATATAGATCAGCTATGATTGAATGGCAGAGCAGACTTGATGGGCCAAATGGCCTAATCCTGTTCCTATGATTTATGACCTTGTATTAATCTAACTGTTACATGCCAACAAGATCAATATCTCCCTCTTGCAGGTTCTGGATGGATTAATCCAGAAATGTTAGCAGTTGTTTTGTGAATCTTTCTGATCCATATTATAGCTGATGACCAACATATTTCACTTCTGCCATACATTATTAGCATGCCCTCTCCAATCAACTGATCTGTGTTTGTGGAATGGTCTAACTAATTTGCATGTTAATCCTTATTAACCTGCACCACTAGCTCTATTATTTGTGTATCTGTAATGCTGAATCCTGCTGTTCCTGTCCCGAGATTCACTATTCCTACAGAGTGTGACCTTCTTCCAAGAAAGCACAACACTCAAACTAAACTTAACTATTCACCACCCTGTTGCAAACTTCAGGTGTCATATTGCATTACTAGATTATTCATCAGCAGACTGGGGTATCCCTCTAAATATGTCCCTCATGATTTTCACCCATCCTGTAACTGTGCAGCAAGATGGTCCACACTAGAAAATTATTCAAGTCTAGTATTCCACTGGCCAACATGTTTGTTTCAGTCCTGGTAAATACTTTAGGACTTGTGAAACCATTTTTTATTACTGAGATTCTGTTTCTTTGAATTTGTAATAAGTAGCATTGAAAACTGTGGATAAAAGCCAGATTTCTGAACACATTGATAAAATTTAAGAAATTGCTTTTCCAATTTGAAAGTCACTCATTGGCCTTCAGTCAATAGACATAGCAACTAATGAACCAACCTTAAGTTAGCTGATTGCACAGGTTATCTCTCTGGGCTTTCTTGCAAAAGAAAAGATAACTAATCATAAATTGCCAGAAAGTTGATTGACACATTGCTTTCATAGTTTTCGACAACCTAGTGACCAAACCTGAAATAAAGTGGACTTTAAAAGAAAAATGTTATCCACAAAATGTTGTTTTTCCCTTCTTAATTGGAACTTAACTGGAAGTGAAGGCTGGTGGGTGACCTGCTAGAGGTCTATAAAATTATCTTGGGATTGCTCAAGAAGATTTTTTTTTAATGTGTTCACTACTTGGAGAAACCTAAAACCAGGGCCACAACTGTAAAATGATCAACAGTGAAGAATTTGAGTGAAAATTTGTATGCTCAAATCAAGGGTTAGATTGAGCATACTTGTTCAATTTAAAGTTAATCGGGTTCTATCCTAACCTTGGGTGCTTTTCTGTGTGATCTTTGCACATTCTCCCTGTGAGCCTGTGGGTTTCCTCTGGGTTCTCCAGTTTCCTCCCATATCCCAAAGATGTTGGGGTTTGTAGGTTAATTGGCCCTCTGGAAATTGGTGAATTGGTGTGTGGGGAGTGGATGTAAAAGGGGATAACATTGAACTAGAGTGGACATAGGGTCGGTTTCCATGCTGCATTTCTAAATTAAATTAACCTAAAGTGGAGCAGTTACTCTGGATAAACTACCTTAATTTAAGGGGAACTGCTTAATATGTGAAAGAGAAAAGAAAATAAGGGAATTTCTTTAATCAGACGGTGGTGAATTTGTCGAATTCTTTGCCACAGAAGGCTGTGGAGGCAAAGTCAGTGGATATATTTAAGGCAGAGATAGATAGATTCTTGATTAGTACAGGTGTCTTAGGTTATGGGGAGAAGGCAGGAGAATGGGGTTAGGAGGGAGAGATAGATCAGCCATGATTGAATGGCAGAGTAAAATTGATGGGCCTAATGGCCTAATTCTACTCCTATCACTTATGATCTTATGAATACTTGTAGGATTAGATGAAAGTGAGTAGGAAGAAGAGGTCTGTGCGGATTACAAACAGGGATATGAATCAAATGCAGAAAAAACCAGAAGCACTCAGCACTTCGAAGCAGCACCTGTGGAGTACACATTTTGTGTCAAGGACTTTTCATCAGAGCTGGAAAATTGGGGGAACAAACACTTTAAATTGTAGGGTGGAGGAAAAAATAGAGGGGGATGTCTGTGATAGGGTGCAGGTAAAATTGTCAAAGTAGCATAAAAACTGATGGATGAGAGGAATATCAATTGAATAGAAAATGAGAATTAACACTTTTTAAATGTCTGTTTCTCCCACAAAAATACCTCTCTGTTTCACTTGGGTTTTTTTCTCTCCACTATTTGTCACTGCAGGTTTTTGCTCTAGCTGGTGTAAACCAATAAAGCCAAATGCCCCAATTCCGAGTAATACATTTTGTTCGGACATAAAGTTGAATGGAATTAAAACTGAATGGGAGTCATAGATTGAGATCCAGTATTTTTATGTTGTTTCTGCAGATTTATTGGAAATCTATTTAATATTCGAGTCTTTATTTTCCAAAATGTCTAGGAAGGAACTGTAGATGCTGGTTTATATGAAGATAGACACAGAATGCTGGAGTAACTCAGCATTGTCAGGCAGCATCTCTGGAGAATTCGATGACGTTTTGAGTCGGAACCTTCAGTCTGCAGAGGGTTCTGACCCGAAACGTCGCCTATTCCTTTTCTCCAGAGATGCTGCCTGACCCACTGAGTAACATCAGCATTTGTGTCTATCTTTTACAAAATGGAGTTGTGCAAAATATAAAACCATTTGAAATTATAAATGCCCAATGTGCGTCTCTGAGAAACCTAATCCACTTCCGTACAGTTCAAAAATCATCAAAACAAATGATGGATTTCCTTTTCCACAAGCCACAGAACAGCCAGAGATTTTATAAAACAACTGGTTCATTGTGACATGCAATATTTTTTTGGATGGTTGATCAACAAACACTGCAGTGTTGCAGTGTTGATCAACCATCCAAAAAGGTATTCTGCAGTATTCGCATTTTTGAGCAAAACATTTTAAAATCAATTTTCATTTCTTTTCACTGATCAAGTTAAATTGTAATAAATGCTGTTTTTCTGCCTGAGTGGACTAACCTATTTCAAAGACCTTTTTAGTTTGCTCTAAGGTGAAAGGATTCAGAGATAGAACATGAAAGAAATCATGTTCATTTTTTTTGTCAGAGGAAATTCCGTTTTTTTTCCACTCAGAGTTTTTTGTTTAGGATAATAAATGGGATTTAAAAATTAGGCAACTTGCCGATTAATGAGTTATGATTCAGTGGATAGATTCTTGCCTCTGAGAATGCCATCACTGAGCAGAAAGTAGATTGAGAATTTGTCTTGTACGGAAATCTAGCTGATACTTCAGCTCTATTATATTCTGATATTATAGCTCTGCTGGAAATGCTCTCTTTCAGATGAAATGTTAAGCGGATCTCATAGGCAAGAGAATGGGTTTAGAAGGGAGAGATAGATCAGTCATGATTGAATGGTGGAGTGGTCTTGATGGGCCAAATGGCCTAATTCTGCATCTATCACTTATGATCTGTTCCCACAGATGGATTCAAAGGATTCCATAGCACTCTTTCAGAGCATTGGTGTTCTAGCTGACATTAATTCCTCAGAAACCTAGACTAAGAAGGCTATTTGATTGATATAATTATGTTGTTTTGGAGACCTGCAATGCACCGGTTGGCTGCCATGTATCCTGCATGAAAGCTGTAACTACCCTGAAAAGTACTTCATTGGTTGTAAAGTCATTTAGGATATCCAGAGGTTCTAAAAAGTCCTTCCGAAATTTGACTTTGTAAAAAAAAAAGGGCAGCACTGCAAGAAAGACCAGAGATTTATTAATTGCAATGAATGTTCATCAAATAAGATTAGATTTTCCTTTGGGGGCTTTGTTCCATTCCAAGTTGCTGCTGGAGGGAGCAGATGGTATAAATTGATTTGCAAATAAAACTGACATAAACTTTGTTAGGAAAACCCATTCTAAACCCTCAAAATTCCTCCTGGGAGAGTATTTAGAATGGGCAATGGATCAACTCAGACATAATTGCTGCAGATATTATTAATGCCTGCTATTTGAAGGTTCCTGAGTCATAAGGAGTGTTGTAAGAAGTTAGAAAACGACTGTTCTCTAAAATGAAAATAGTCATCTTTCTGGAATTGTGTGGTGTTTGACGGTGTAGGCCTGTTATATGTGATTGTGCACTTTGTAGAAAACTGGAGACAACATGAGCAAAATATTGAAGTGTGCTTATGAATTTTTTATAATATATTGACAAATTTTGAGAATGCAGAAGAGAACTGTTGATTAGAGAAAAAGCATTCAAAATTAGAATTGACTTTGTGATTGATCCTCGTATATTTAACTTTAAATAATATTTTCCCACAGAATTACCACATGACTGGAATTTCTCAGCATTAAAACTGGCTGTGTGTAGATATTTTTATATGTTGGGTCGTAACGATAAATTCCCATTTTTTCCTTTAAAGGGATCTATCCTGTCTTGGGAATATGATTTGCCTTTATGTTAGATGTTCCATGAATTCTGAGCAACACAATGCATTGCAGTCAATGGAGTGGAATTGCTGTTGGAAAGGAGGAAATGTGATGGCCAATATGTGCAATGTATGCTCTCACAACAGTAAAATAATAAGAACCAAATAATTGTTATTTATGCACCAAGAGCTGCAGTGCACTGGAGGAGCAGCTTGGATCTGTTACCTTGATCCGTGGGATGGGATTTGAACTCTCAATATACTGACTGGTTCAGGATAGAGCTTTGCGCACTGTGCAACAAATCATCCCAAATTCCAGAATTTCCAACTCCATCTGACTATTCCATACAATTACTGAATTGCTGTTGAATCCCCCGATTTACCAAAGATTCTTTGGGGTTCTGCTTGGGGAAATAGTCCAGCATTCAGTGTAAATAGGTAGGTCCAATAATGGGGCAAGCAAGGAAAATGTCAGAAGAGTGTTGCCTGCAAGAATTGAAATGTTTTTCAAGGGATTAATAAAGTTTACACAGGAGGGTTCAGGAAGGTTTAATGATTTCCATATAGGAATCTCGTTCAAAGGGTTACTAAGATTAGATGGAAGGGCACCTGGCCAGAATGATTACCTCAGCAGAGAGACAGCTTGAAGTTAAAAATGACTAATGCTTTAGAAATAATTTAAAATCCAGCGTAGATCTGGTTTGATCTCATCTAAGCTTATATAATATGTTTGTGGACTGATTGTTGCATATATAATATTTGGCAGACACTTTTTCTGTTGTTGATTTACCAAGCAAGTGCTTACATTTACATTGGCAACAGTGTAAAAACCTGAGCAGTTAAGATCATAACAAATTAGAGCAATTTCTAATGGGTGTCCTGAATATATGCTTGTTAGTTCTGGGTTCCTTCACGTCAGAAACATTCTTTCAATATCTACCCTATCAAGTCCCTTAGAAAAGTGGCATTGTTCCAGAAGTTCGCCTATCATTTTCCTAAATTCTAATGAATGTAGACTCCATCTGTCCTCATAGAATATCTGTTTTAGTCTGGAAATCACCCCAAATATGTCACTTATTAAATTATGGGTTCCAAACTTTTCTCAGATGTTAAATTAACAATCCTTCAGTTTCCTGCTTTCTGTTTCCTGGTCTTTCTAGATTAGGGATTATGCTTTTGCAGTTTTCCAGTCTGCTAAAACCTTTCCAGTATTTTGGAAAGTCACAACCAATGCATTCACTATCTGTAGCACATCAAATATTAATTTCTAATGAGTAACAATGGGCAATTAATAGTTTGAAGCTTATTTTGTCTTAACTCACAGATCTTTTTGTATCATTTAAGATGCAGAACTTGAAACTGCTTCATTGGTTGGGAAAAAGTATGTATAAATTGAAATAGTTTAGTTTAGAGATTCAGAGCAGAAACAGAAAGTGGTCTAAATTTAATATGCAGGATGTTTTTTAGATGGTGCTTGTCACTCGATGGCTCATTCATTTAAAAAAAAAAGATAGATTAATAATAACAATGTTTCTCTTTGTTAATTTTATATCATGATAATTTTCAGTTAATTGCTATAAATTCCCAGTTTGTATGACCATGTTCAGGGATTAGCAGTATGTAGGGTTAAAACCATGATTCTCACATCTTTTATTGCTGATCTTGGCCGTGCTACTATACAAATCACGAATTGGAGCTACAAGAGAGAAATCCTCAAGGAGGTTTGGTATCAAGCAACTTCCACCATGTTTAATGCAGTAATAATGATAAACTACAGGGAAGCATTCAACAGGATTCACATGTGACTTCCAAAAGCTGAGGGAAATTGGAGAATATGTCCAGGAAAGGATGTCTACCTGCCTTTGTAACAAAAAAAAAAGATTGAGTGCTTACAGACATGCTCAACTGACTAGATATTCTGACAATTGCTGTGTTCTTTTTCCTTCTTACCCAGCCCAAGCCTTAAGCATCTGGTCAACGGAAGCAAAGACTGGCCATCCAGTGCCTCCAATCTAGGGAAAATTCAACGGATAGCTGCCATAGTTCCTGGATTTAATAGCCTCGTTGAAATAGGTACGAGCAATATGCAACATTTTACACGTGTACTGAACTTTGCTTTATTTAACTGAGATATTAACTGTGGGAGATGTTTAAAAGGTAAAAACACTTACCCACATCCAATACCTCTCTCTCTCCTTTAATGGAAAGGTTACTCTCCAATAAAGCTGACTGGTTCACTAATAGAAAATTTAGTTTTTTTTTAATCAGGCTGTTAGTCGGGCAGGAAAAACCCAACCCCATATATCTAGGCCACCTTTGCCTCAAAGCATTGCCATTGATGCAAATTTGAACATATCTACCAGGAGTCAAGTTGTGATTGACTAACTCAATGCATACCAGGATTTGGATCTATAATTAGACTACAATGAGACAGAGCGGGATATGTTTAGTTTAGAGATGCACAGTGCGGAAACAGGCCCTTCAGCCCACCAAGTCCATGCCAACCAGCGATCCCCGCACACTCACACTCTCCCACACACATTAGGGACAAATTTACAATTTTACAAAGCCAATTAGCCCACGGACCTGTACGTCTAGAGTGTGGGAGGAAACTGGGACTCCCAGACAAAACCCATGCACGTCAGGGGGAAAACGTACAAACTCCGTTCAGACAAGCACATGGAGTCAGGATCGAACCCGGGTCTCTGGCGCTGTAAGGCAGCAACTCTTCTGTTGCACCACCATGCTGCCCTAAGAGACAGAGTTTCTATTGACAGGGTTTTGAGGTTTCTCCTCAGTTCTGTGTGCTCAGTGATTAATGAGCCAAAGCACTGCATTGCTGAGGCATGACGTAGATCTTGGCAAAATTATTTTTTAAATTATTAGCTTATTATTTCGGTCTGCTATTCACTGAGGCAAAAAATAAATTAAACGGATTAATATTTCAGCTCTATAAAATATTCCAGCTTGCGTGTGCTGGATTTCCTTGTGTAAATTGCTTTATGTGGAATCTGAGGCTGATTATGCATTCTGCACTTACCAGTTACACAGAGAGTCATACAGCATAGAAACAGGCCCTCTGACCCAACTTGCCCATGCCGACCAATATGCCCCATCTACCTGCCTGCATTTGCTTCATATCCCCCTAAACCTTTCCCATCCATGTACCTGTCTATGGCTTCAAAGATTTAAAGATGTTTTGAAGTCTAAACTCAGATTCATAATGGAGAAGGGAAAAACTTGGACAAATAGTTTCTTCTAATTTTGGAACCAACGCTGTTTTCTCTTGATTCCACTGCTTCACTAATCTTACTACACAAACTTATTACCCTTCTCACTGTCTAAAAGCAAAGGACCTAGTTCACAACATACTCCCGATTTTTAAATCAGTGCCATTTTATTTGAGCACTCCCACAGGAAAGACTTTGTAACAGTCAATTTTCTATTCCTCTTTCCCTTAATTAAATAAAAATGTGATCCAAAATTGACCCTTGGTCACCTGTTCTGAACGTAAAGGGTGTAGATCGGCATGCAGCGCCGAGCTCTAATTGAGGAGAGATGATTTAGCAAGCACATGGGGGAACAAAGCCAGTTCCTTGCTTTGGGTTTGAAAACTCTTCAGAAGATGTAAAATCAAAGCAGAGTTGAAAGCAGAAAAATAAATCCTAAAGTATAATGTTATTGTGAATTTTATATCAAAAATACAAAATTAACGAATTTATATCTCGCATTAGTTTAGTTTAGAGATACAGCGTGGTAATGGGGCCTTCGGACCACAAAGTCCGCGCCGACCAGCGATCCCCGCACACTAACACTATCCTGCACACCAGGGGCAATATACAATTTTACCAAAGCCAATGAACCTACAAACCTTTATGTCTTTGGAGTGTGGGAGGAAGCCGGAGCACCTGGAGAAAACCCACGCAGGTCACGGAGAGAACGTACAAACTCCATTCAGATAGCAACTGTAGTCAGGATCAAACCCGGGTCTATTGTGCTGTAAGGCAGCAACTCTACCGCTGCCCACCAAGTGCAGAGAACTTACCAGAATCCAACCAGAAAACAATTTTACGTTTTGGCATTATATCTCTGGAAAGTTGCATTGTTTTTGGGCAGCATATAGATTTACCACAATGGTACTGAGTCAAAATGAGTTAAATTATGACTAAACTTGACATTTTCCTTTGCGTTCAGGCAGTTAAATGGGGTGGGGCTGAATGGCGATCCAATTGAAGTATTTTAAATGGCTTAAATTATTATTGTGCTACCTATAGAGAAACAATCTTCCCTCATGAGGAAATATTGAGCAAGAAAGCATTATCTTAAAATCAGATGTTTAAGCAGAGAATTAGGAAGCACTTTGTTTTTCCCTGGAGGGTATTGGAAATCTGGCCTTCTCTCATTCATAAGATTGTGGGTGAGTGGTAGGTTTTAAGGCTGATATCCTTTATGTGTAAGAATATTGCAAATGTGAAAATAGAGCAGCATGGTTAATGGAGCTTAGATCAGCCGTGATGTAATTCAGTAGCAGATGACTTTCAGAACCTGATTGGATTCAAAAGTTAACCGATGGTGTCACCCACGGGAAAGATCAATGATGAGAGAAATTACTATGGCGCAATGCAGATTCATAGATCTACCTCTTTTATCCTGCAGAACATGAAGATGGGAATGCCATTAAAGATTGCGATCCTAGATTGCAACAGTCTGCGTTCCCCACCCAGTCCTACCTCACTTTACCTTTCCACAGTAATGATGAAGTGGAGGGTGGTGTTATTGACAATAATGAGGAGCCGACTCCAGTGAACTCCGCCAGCAGCACCCCCCAGCACACCCCCACTAATAGCTGTAAACGGGGCTCACAAAGGAAGAAGTACGACTTGGTCCTCCTGGGATGTGGAGCCGTCCTGGCAGCAGTGGCTTTGGGCTTTGACTTGCTGGAGCTGGGAAAATGCCAGGTTTTACAAGAAGCTATCGAACCCAAGGAAGAGAAAAAAAAGAAAGAGGGCATTTTTCAGCGCACCAGCCGACTGCGAAGGAGCATCAGCCCTCCTTCCCGGAACATCTTCAAGAATGAAGAATTCATCATCCCCTCCTTCGATCCATCTTCCTCATTGATGCTGCTGTCGTTGTCTTCCATTTCTGAATGCAACTCCATGAGGTCTTTGCTACGCTCGGACAGCGATGAAATGGTGGTGTACGAAATGGCCAAAACACCAAGTTCAATGGACGAGGGCTCCGTGTTCGTAACTAATCATCCTTTGGTAGACATAACCATCGAACGTTTCAAACGGGACCCTAACCAATCAATGACCCCAACTCATGTGACGACAAGCAGCACCACCAAACATCAGAGTCACAGAAGGACTCCTTCCGATGGGGCCATCAAACAGATTCCCCAGACTCTGAATACGCCATCTAATGGCACCTTGGGCTCTGTTGCCGCAGGTAGGTGCTCAACCTATTGCTAATTCCAAGACAATAACGTGTTGATTGAACGGGGGCATAGTAGAAATGGACCGCTCACCTAATATGGTTTCCATTGTCATTCTTCCATTAAATTTCTTCCATTCACATTTTCCTAATCATTTAAGTCAATCCATTGCCATCTTGCACTTGTGGTTTTTGTACTAAGAAACAATCAATTTCCTATGCTTTTCTTCCTCACGACCTGCCATCACACTCTACTTCAAAGCAGAGCCAGCTCTTGGCAATGGGAGAGAACAATATGATGCCTTTGAGCCCACATCTGTTGCCCTGCATTAGGAAAATTGATCAGTCCATCCAGTTGGTGCACAAATGTTCCATGATCGTGGCATTCCTCCTTGCCAGGTGGTGGCATTGCCCTTGTGAACCATACGACGTAGAAACTCCAGTAATTTGATACACTTGGGAATTTTGTTTAGTTTAGAGATACAGCGTGGAAACAGGCCCCTGACCCACCGAGTCCGTGGCAACCAATGATCACACCGCACATTATTTCTATGTTATCCCAGTTTCATATCCTATACACCAAGGGGCAATTTACAGAAGCCAATTAAGCTATAGACTTGCACATCTTTGGAATGTGGGAGGAAACCGAAGCACCAGAAAAAACCCCACAAGGAAAACTTGCAAACTCCGTACAGACAGGACCTGTAGTCAGGATCGAACCTGAGTCTCTGACGCTGTGAGGCAGCAACTCTATTGCTGTGCCACTGTCCCGCCCTTGTCAAACCTGTGGAGTTTCTGGATTCTCAAATGTTATTTCTATTAATGTTCCCATGTTAATTAGTTTTATTAGTTGACAAACAATATTATCACAAATTCCTCAGTGAACGTGATAAGTTTCAAATGAGCAAGGGAACTGGGCACCTTGGCAAGTATGGGGGAGCATGGGGACTGGGTCCCCAATGTGTCTCAGGGGAATACAAGAAACATCACCCGATAAGCCATTGATATTTCTGAATAGTTGAATAGTGGATTATTGGAGATTTACAACAGTGTCTACACTCGACCAAATATATGAAACATTCAACAAATCCAGGGTTAAGCTCTGTAGGAAGGAACTGCAGATGCTGGTTTAAACCGAAGATGGACACAAAATGCTGGAGTAAATCAGTGGGTTCGGCAGCAGCTCTGGAGAAAAGGAATAGGACATTTTGGGTCAGAACCTGAAAAGTCACCTTTCTCTTTTCTCCAGAGATGCTGCCTGACCCGCTGAGTTACTCCAGCTTTTTGTATCTATCTAAGGTTAAGTTATATGGCCAGCAGCAGTGTTCTGCACCAATGGTCCAGATGGTTGGATTTGAAACTTACTAGGCAGTTGAGGGATCTGAAACAGGTGAGTTTAAGTTTAACAAAATCTGTAATTTAAATAAAAAAGCATAGGATAGATAGGCAGAACGTTTCTCCTGGGATGGAAATGCCATAGATTAGAGGGCATAGGTTTAAGGTCAGAGGGGGAAAGATTAATGCAGATGAGTAGAGCGAGTTTTCTATTACACAGAGTGCCAGGTGCCTGGAGCACACTACCAGTGGTAGTGATGGAAGCACTTACAATAGTGCAATTAAAGAGGCTTTTAGAGAGGCTCATTGATATCAAGTGCACATGAAGGAGATTAACTAGGCATTATGCTTGACACTGACTTTGTGGGTCAACGTTTCTGTGTGTTTTAAATGTTCAATGATTCCCTCTTCGTGCTTCTGTTTCATTTCATTGTCCCAAAGACATGCCAGTTGTCTGCTCTAACTTACTGCTAGGGATAGGAGAAGCAGGGTGGAGTTGCTGGGCATGTGAGAGAGAATGGACAACAGGGAAACATGGAAGGATGGGACTTCTCTGAGAGCTAGCATAGACTCAGTGGGCTGAAGGGCAATCTTCTTTGTTATAGCGCGATACACAAAAGAAAAACTCAACGTCCTCAGCGTAAAATACCAGATTAAAATTCTAACACATCAGCTGGAGGTTCACTTTTTCTGCTAGTTATTAAGCCACTTCATTTCTATTTAATGTTAAGCATCTTTTTATCATTAGACCTCATAGTTAAGCACCAGGAAGCATGGATGAAGAAATAAAACATTAAATCTCTCTCCATTCCAGGCTGTTGCTGGGCAACATCACGAGAGGCTCCAATCACATAGTCATTGTAAGAAAATCCATTTAATGAACTTTTTAAATCCATATAATTCTTTCCTTGGTTCGTGGCTGTAATAATGGGAATAAGGAATAAACTGTTAACTAAAACAAATGCTTAGTTGGGAGCATTGGAAAGATTAACATGACTAATTTTTGTTTTAAGGTATAGGTAAAACCCCAAGCCCTAACAGGGATCCAACAGAAGTTCCTCGTCTGCCTGATCCCAACCTGGTCTTTCCTCCCACTCCGAGACGAAGAAGCATGAAGCAAGATTTCACCCTGGAAAGGCCCAAGACCTTGGAATTTGTGCCTAGGCCACGTCCATCTGCAAATCGTCAACGGCTAGATCCATGGTGGATTGTTTCGCCCACTAAAATGTACAGCAACTCCCCTGTTAATAGTTCTAGTACTGAAACGCCATCCAACCTGGATTCCTGCCTCAGCAGCAGTGGCACTGTGGAGGAAAGGCCAGGGCTCACCCCCTTTCTGCCCCACAGGCAAGGGCGTGCTGGCTGCGAGCGGACATTGTTAGACACAGATGTGGAAGGTCAGAGTCGTGATGGAACACTTCCCCTCTGCAAAGCAGAAATGAACCTGCGCAAGATAGCAACCCACGATCAGGAGCAAAATTTCTGGTCATAGTAGCATGCATAATTTCACAGGAATCTATGAAAGGAATTTGCACTGGGAATGCACTTTTACATAAGGACTGGTTTGAACTGAGTGCCATCTAATACCGTCCAAGGAACTTGACGAACTTCAAATTTGGAATCAAGATCCACAAATTCATTCTCTCAACAAAAAAAAACCACTGTTCGAATCTATTCAATGGAGTTCCACTCATGTTGCTCCAAAACATCGCCTTTAACTGTACGTAATTGAAGTATTTTTATGTATTCCCATTCTTGTTCACTTTGACATTGTTTAGAACCATGTCACAGCAAATTGAGGCTGAGTTCAAGTAGGATCCATTACGCCAAAAAGAACTTGTCTGTATTCTCCTGTGTTGTAATCTATTTAATCAAGTTTCAAGGTAAGCATGTCGGCAGTGACTAAAAGCATGACCAGATTTATGCATATCCCAATAACCCATAAATAATTCCAGATAACGGTATGTCTAAGGTCCTGCAGACCTGGTACCACTTTGGTTTTTACTTCTTGCAGCAGGATGGCAAAAGCAGCAAAATGGGGAAAGGTTAGGACTGAGAACAAAAGTGTAGAAATAAACTATTATTCCACTACCCGAGATCAGTAATGATTCTAAAACCAACATTCGGGTCTAACGAGAGGCTCAGTGAATGGACACCACTGTTTGAGGTGAATGTACAAACGTTTTTATCACTTTCACAAGTGTTACAAAGATTCCACCACAGTGGGAGAGTACAAAGTATTTGTATTGTGTGTTTCCTCCATCCTGGTTTGGCCAGCTTTTTGTGATCTGTGTTCCAAACCATCTCATCTTTCTTGATGGTTTCCCTGTATAAACCATCACAAGCTTTTAACATGGTTCATGGGTAGGGGGAATTGAAGAGACATATCTGTCACAAGATCAAGCTTTGGTTGCCTCCCTGAAATGGTTTTGAATTTTTCTTTTAAAATTAGGATTGAGGTCATCAGCTATTAAAGAACGCTTCATTACCAAGAGTCTTAGAATCAACAATCAGCTTCCCAGCTGTTCAGTCATCTATTGAAATATATTTGTACTTGCTAAATCTAAGGATTGGGATCTAATATTCCAGAGTTCATCTCAAGCCCCTATATGTCTGACCATTAGTATTTAATGCTTTTTTGGCGGAGTTTATTGCACTGAATCTTTGAGAGTCAAAGATGACTGTATTTTAATAATGTATAATAAGAAATTGGAAAAAGATGTACTGGTGTTTCTGAGAAGGGGTGGCGTTACCTTTTGTTGAGCTGGAGTACAGGGTCTTTACAGTATTTGGAAATGGCCATTGCCTATAAATGTTTTCTATATGCCTTTTGATTGTAAATTAGTGGTACATGCTTGAAATATTGGGGGGGGGGGGGGGGGGGGGGCGAGAATAGAATGCTGGAAATAGCCAGTGGGTTCAATAACATTTGTGGAGAGAAACAATTAATTGTCCAAATCATGTTGCCTGACACATTGTGGTATGCTGCAGAATCTCACTAACAATCATTTGTCCACACATGACCAAATGCAGAAGCCCAAGAAGAGCTGGAAGTTGGATGTTGGCCCATCTGGCCTCGTGCTCCACCACTGGATGCACCATTGACCCTCAACAATGGAGCAAGGGTGAGCTGACAGGGGGTTGGTGCACTTCACATCAGGCCCCTCGGCTTAACTCCTGGGAGTCCTGGCATATAAACGACAATCCTGTTTATTTGAATGGGATCACCAACCTCGTGGAAAAATAATTTATTTTACTTTAATGTTCTTAAATATTTATTCACTTCAGTGCTCTTAATTTTTTTTATTTTAATAATTTAATTATATAGTATTTTCATTTAATTTAAGTTATTTGAATGGCTTTTGATTAAGTCTGACTATTCAAAGGCTTGTGACAGCTGAGGCGCTGTCAAAGACCGTCAAACTGATCTAGGGCTTGGGGCCTCGGAGCTTGTTCTATCTCGATGGACACCCATTTGATGCAGATCATCTGAAGTGCTGTTCTGTATCACGTAACCATAAGATCCTGTGGGCACACTAGATGCAAAGTCAATTTAGTGGCCTGAGCCCAAATGATCTGGACTAGCATTCTGGATCAATAACTTTTTGTCACTTTAGTTTGGTTTTAGTTTAGGGATACAGCATGGAAATAGGCCTTCAGCCCACCGAGTCCACACTGAACATTCATTATGTTATCCCACTTTCTCATCCACTCCCTACACACTGTGGGTGGTTTACATGGCCCATTAACCTACAAACCGGCACATCTGTGGGATTTGGGAAGAAACCGGAGGAAACTCATTTGGTCACAGGGAGAACGTGCAAACTCCACATAGACAGCACCCGAGGTCAGGATCGAACCCGGGATTCTGGCGCGATGAGATAGGGGCTTCACCAGCTGGACCACTGTGCTCCCATTTTACAGAGTATTTCTAGAATCTTTTTGTTTTATTTCAGACTTCTATCATCTATATTGCTTTACTTATGGGGCAACATCTTGTCCCAGTTAAGCCAACATTCTGCAGATGGCTGACCACTTTAAATCATGGGCTAGAAATGGACGGGAGAGTGAGATTTCTGGAGGCCACAGTGAAAATGGGGAACAGGAAGGCTGCTAATCCCATGAACCAGTGTTTGTTGTGGGAAAGCTCAAAACTATCGCGAGGGGGTATTGGGACAACCCAGCAGCAGTGGGCATCACCCAGTACAACTCAGAGAACACATACCTCAAATACTATAATTGTCATGCATTAAAATTACCATTCTTGTCTTCGCCACTGTTTGAGTTGATAATGTTGTGAGTAGATTTTATAGTTAAAAAAACTTGTTCAAATTGTATTTTTACCAGATCTGGGATGTGGGAATTATATGAAGGATAATTAGCTTGTTTTGCATGGTGCTGAGGCAAAATGCTTGAGATTCAAGCTGTTTGGTTTTTAAGTGTGGCACACCACGAGAGTCACTGTTGGGTGAAACTGCCTTCATCTAATCTCTACCCTGTGCCTTTCTTGTTGGTCAATGGAAGGAACTATTACTAGCTGTATACACATTATTGATACTCTCTCGCTCCGCGCACACAACTTAGTACTAAAACTGGAGAGGAAGAAGAATTAAGGAATCATGTTTCATAAGGTATTGAAAATGCTTCTGTTTGTCCATATGGAGAACTTTCCCATGGTTCTTACTTAAAAATGTCTCCACTGATGGAACAGCAATATTTGCACCAAACCCAGGATTGGATAAGAACCGGGTTTGGTCATTAAATTTTTTCAAGGCACGGAACCATTGTAATTCTATTAACAATAAAAACAGAAACTGCTGTAAGAACTTAATTGCATCCATAGCAAAAGAAACAAGAGTCATGGATTCAGGTTAATGGCCTTTCACCTACTGAAGGTAGGGGAGGGAGGTGGAGTTGTGTATTCCAGGCATATCCTACAATCACAGAACAGTTTGGCAAATAAGATCGCTATTTGGCCTGTTGTACCATGCTCGCAGTGTGGCTGTCAATTTATATGTAGAAAGGAACTACAGATGCTGGTTTACACTGATGGCAGCCACAAAATGAAGTGGGTTTTGAGTATGATCGACTCAATAAAATAGGTGTAGTTGGATATGTTGCCTTCAAAGGGCAAGATTAGGAGGTGGATATAAGTAACTTAACAGGTCAGCCAGCATCTCTGCAGAAAAGGAAAAGGTGATGTTTCGGGTCAGAATTTTTCTTCAGACTGAACGTGGAGGTGGTGGGGAGGGAATCAACTGGAGGCAAGAAAAGACCAGAACAAATCAGGGCCAGCAACAGATGACCTCAGGGAAGAATGCAGCCTTGTTGGCTGGGGAAGGTGTGATAACAAGAGGAATGCAAGGATGTGAACAGTGGGACCAGTAGGACGACTGGGAGGGTGGAAATCGAAGAGGGGAGAAAATTCCCATGTCACAAACAGAGTGAGTTACATCACTCGAGGAAATTCAATGGTTCTACCTGCACAGCAATGGAATGCATGTTCTCTGTTGCCATAGTTCTTGCCAAGCACCTGAAGACTGACCTTTTTAAAGAGAAACAAACATTTATACTGGCACGCAATCGTTCAGTGAGTCTCCTTGTGACAGCTAGTTAATTGAGGATATTCAATTTGTCAGCATAAACTTGCACTCTAATATATGGAATTTTAAAGTTGAGTTAATACCCAAAATATTTATTAATTTTCTTGAGAGCTGTCATTTTTGATCCCGAGGACTAACAAATAGTGGATCTGAGTGCAATGGGCACTGAATGTTGTGATAAGATTTTCTTCCAATTCCTGACCTTGTTAATTAAATGTACTAAAAACTACAGATGCTGCAACCACAAGCAAAAAAAAGGAAAGCAGCTGGAGGAAGTCAGTGGGTCAGCAAGCATCTGTGGAGGAAAATGGACAATCAACGTTTCAGGTTGAGTCCCTTTATTTGTACCATTTTCCACCACCAATGTTACCTGACCTGCTGAGTTCCTCCAACTGCTCTCCTTGTTGAGTGAAGTTTTTCTTGGATGGTCCTGTAAATCCCGGTACTTTAACCCTCAGTTAGATTCAATAATAATTGAGGCGAACACTTGCTGAGTACAACAGATTTATTACAATGTCCTGGATGGAAGGAAGTGAAGTCCCCATGATTTTCTCAGCCGTCCTCACCACTCTCTGCACAGACTTCCAGTCTGAGGCATTGCAGTCCCCAAACCAGACGGAGATGCAGCTGGTCAGTATGCTCTCTATGAAAGTGGTGAGGATGGGATGGGGGAGGTGTGCTCTTCTCATCCGGCACAGAAAGTGCAAATGCTGCTGGGCTCTCTTGACTAGAGATGCAGTGTTTAGGGACCAGGTCAGACTGTCTGTGATCTGCACCCCCAGGAACTTAGTGCTACTGACTAACTCCACAGTGGTGTCACTGATGTGGAGTTTTGTGTGACTGCGCTGGTTTCTCCTGAAGTCAACGATGATCTCCTTTGTTTTGTCGACATTCAGGACCAGATTGTTTGTGTTGCACCAGTCCACCAGTTGTTTCACCACCTCCATGTAAGCCAGTTCATTGTCGTCCTGGATAAGGCCCACCACTGTTGTGTCATCCGCGTACTTCATGATGTGGTTTGTACTGAACCTGGTACAGCAGTCGTAAGTCATTGGGGTAAACAGCAGCGGACTCAGTATGCAGCCCTGAGGGGAACCGGTGCTCAGAGAGATGATGTTGGAGATATTGTTTCCAACCCGCACTGACTGGGGTCTGTCAGTGAGGAAGTCCAGTAGCCAGTTACACAAGGGGGTGCTGAGGCCCAATTGCACCAATTTGCTTACCAATTGCTGAGGGATGATCGTGTTGAATGCTGAACTGAAGTCCACAAACAGCATTCGCACATGTGTGTTCTTCTCCTCCAGATGTGCCAGGCTCAGGTGGAGTGCAGAGGATATGGCGTCCTCTGTGGAGCAGTTTGGCCGGTAAGCAAACTGGAACGGGTCATGTGTGGGGGGGGTTCTGGAGATAATATGGTCCTTGACCAGCCTCTCGAAGCATTTCATCATTATGGGAGTGAGTGGTACAGGGTGATAATCGTTGAGACACGTGATTGTGGATTCTATTGGCACTGGTATGATGGTGGCAGTCTTGAAGCATGATGGGACAACAGCCTGGTTCAGCGAGGTGTTGAAGATGTCAGTGAGGACCTGTGCCAGTTGATCAGCACGTTCCCTGAGCACCCGGCCTGGTATGTTATCAGGGCCTGCCGCCTTCCGTGCGTTGACTCTTCTTAGGGTCCTCCGGACATCTGTTGTGTCGAGACTGAGTGCCTGTTCATCATGGTGAGGAATAGCTTTCCTCGCAGGTGTGTTGAGTGCCTCGAACCGTCCAAAATATTTATTGAGTTAATTGAAAAAGTTTGTGTTGTCTTCACAGGGTGGTGGAACTGTCTTCTAGTCTGTGATGGTTTGGATTCCCTGCCACATGCGCCTGGTGTTCATGGGGTCATGAAAGAAACTCTGAATTTCCCATGGGCACACTTTGCTCGTCTGATGACTCGGTGCAGGTTGGCTCTTGCTGATCTGAGTGCCACCACGTCTCCGGATTTAAATGCCGCATTTCGTGCTCTCAGCATTGCATGTACCTCGGTGGTGATCCAAGGTTTCTGGTTGGCCCGTATAGTGATGATCTTGGTGACACAGACATCCTCGATGCACTTTTTCATGTATGCAGACACAGAAGCAGAATACTCCTCCAGGTTAGTGTGTTGATTGTCAGTCGCAGCCTTCTTGAACATGTCCCAGTCAGTGCACTCAAAGCGGTCCTGTAATGCTGACATAGCTCCCTCTGGCCAGACCCTAACCTGCTTCACAGTGGGGTTTACTCTGGTGAGCAGGGGCCTGTGTGCTGGAATTAGCATCACAGAGAGATGGTCTGAGGAGCCAAGGTGGGGGCGGGGGACTGCCTTGAATGCCTTCTTGATATTTGTATAGGCTAGGTCCAGTGTGTACACTCCCCTGGTTGCAACGTCCACATGCTGGTAGTAATGTGGGAGAGCTGTCTTCATGTTGGTCTGGTTAAAATCCCCAGATTTTTGTAGACATTGTAGACATGGAAACTTGTCCTGTCAATCATTTTCAGTATATGGCTACAGTTGAAGTTATAGACTGGTACTTATTTCCTGCTGTGAATGTAAATATTATAAAAAGGGCTTTGAAACAGCTTGAGATTTGTAAAATGAGCGATATAAATGCACAGTTTTCTTTCCAAATTTTTGCTGTAATTGAATTGTATTGCGTTTTGAAGTAATAATTGTTGACAGGTTTAAAATGTGCGTACAGTCCATTTAATGATGGGATTTCAGATTTACAGAACTAATAGGTGATCGTTGGTTGGCGTGGACTCAGTGGGCTGAAGGGCCTGTTACCACGCTGTATCTCCAAACTAAACTAAACTGAAAGACTACTATTTTGTTATTGCTGTGTGTAGTTGATGGAGTTGTAAGAATGTAACTTGGGAGTTTCTGCCGCCTTGCATTCTGAGGTTTGGTTTGGGAAAGAGTAAACCTCTCAGTGAACTCGTCTGGTAATTGGCTGGCATTGCCACAGCACATTAAGCCATGGTGGCGAATGTAGATTTTGCTTGTGGGCATTTGCTAGGAAATTGTTGGCCCATCTCAAGATAGGTCACGGAAGATGACTGGGGACTGGAGGGGTGGGGTGGAACAGGGCCATGGGAGGATCATGAATGGGAAGGAAGGAGATTGGCATTGCATGGTCATTTGAGGGGTCATACCAATGAAGGATGGGATGCAATGAGAGGCGATTACTGGGGCTCTGTGGGGGAGTGGAGGTGACACTGGTCTGGTGATGCAATCAGTAATGGGAGCGCTCTACAGGGGAGGTTAGAGGGTGGAAGCAAATTGAGCACCAAATTGGTAGGAGGGTGTTGGGTTGGAGTTGGGCTTGGATTGTGAATCTTATGGGAGGATGGAACTCGTAACCAAGCTGGGGGAGATTGTGTATGGCACTGGTGCCTGAGAAAGCTGGGTAAGTCGATTACCTGAAGGAGAAGCATCTAAATTGGTTTCCCAGCACCATCCAGGGACATATTCAGCAGATGGTGCTCAATACGTGCAGACAAAACACTTGCATGCACATTACTGCATGTTACTGCATGAGGGGCCTGCACAGAGTAAGGACACAACTCTACCGGTCTAGGTTTCTATGCGTGGGATGGGCACAAAGAAGACCTAGGATGATAATCAAGGATTTTGCAGTCCATAGGTAGATCATTTTCCTTTTTTTCTCTCACTGGCATTGAATCACAGGGTGCACACAAAGTGACAGTGCACAGTCCATTTTTGTACACGAGTGTATTGTAAACTATATTGTATTAGGGTAAGATCCATCAAAATGACTGAATATGGAGATGGGGCAAGAGGGAGGGGAGTGGAATATTTGAATATAGAGAGCTACGATATTCTCCTGGCTATTCAATATACAGTTACAATTGAAAAGGCCTCAACGGACTGAGATGTTAGGTAAACATTAAAATACTCAACACAAAAGTATGCTTGAGCTTAACAGTTATTATACTTAAATGAGTTTTACTAATAATCATCAGATTATTTTACATAATAATCAGATTATTTTACATTAATTGGAGTTTAACAATGCAAAGAACAAAATAACTGGTTCAAAACTTGGACTGCTGTTCTTTCATTATTTTTTAAATAAATTATTCCATTCCAAGTTTTAGGGGTACAAGATTGATTTTTTTTTTGCATTGTTCACTTTACAGACAAGGTGGTTCAACAACCACTTTCACAGTGGTAGTGGAAGGCTTCAGAGCAGAATAGCTGTTGGCACTGATTAATTGCAGGTGAGGCTGGACATAGAGCTAATTAAACGTCCCTTGGCTCAGCAAGCTGTCTATTTAAAATGTCATTGTAAAACTCTCAACCAAAGCTACAGCACCCTCTGCTGGTGAAAGCAGAAATAGGTTTTCTGGCAAAATTAATGAACAGAATGTTTTATGTAATCTGATTTCTCTCACGGGAACAGAGGAGTGAAAATGCACATCTGTAACCTAGGAATACGCAATTGCTTTAATTTATTGTTGACAAATCTGTCAACATATTTCCCTCGACCCCCAACTTCCATCTGCCTCCAGCTCTCCATCGTTCGACTTGATTTGCGCTAAGGTCCTGCTTTCTTGCCCAGTTGCGCTTATTTGTATTTCTGCAGCACCACATTCTGTTGTGGAACAATGCACTGCATTTTATTTGTTCATTAATTTATTTATTTTTAAGTCAGATCATTATTTTTTGAACAGAATACTTAACTTTTATGAAATACTTAAGGGAAAGTTGTTTTTGACTGTGTAGCAAATGTAGGGATTATTTTTTGGTCACATATTTATTACATCGAGATGATTTAGCATTCAGCACTGTGAATGGAACCTTCTGCCACTCATTTCTCCCTATGTTTTCAGTGGTTAATTAAATTCATTGATGTAAACTTATTTTTGCTAATTTATTTGGCAAGGGTCATTAAATGATGTACTTTATAATCATAAAACAACAATGTCTCCATTTTCCTAATTAATATAAGTTAATTTGTGTCTGTCGGATTTTTTTGTATAAGTTATTATTGATTTAAGATGACCAGAACAAATATTTAAGTTTTTTTTATAAAATATATCAAATGCGGTCTTTTGTTGGAACCTTTTTTTAATAAAACTAAGCCAGGTAGCCAAGCGGGCTTGGTTCAGTTACCAAACCTACTGTTATTCAGCAGTTAACCTCTCATCACATCAATGAATATATAGACTTGAATAAAATTTCCTGTATGATTAAAACATCTGCTGTGTCTATTCATTTTTAAATGCATTTCATCTCTTTATTCACCAGGGTTGTGTAATATTCACCAGTTTATCAATTTGAAGATGGACACAACATGCTGAAGTAACTCAGTGGGTCAGGCAGTGTCTCTGGAGGAAAGGAATAGGTGACATTTCGGGTCGAGACCCTCCTTCAGACTGAGAGTCAAGGGAGAGGGAAACTTGAGGTATTGCCCTTAATTCCCTAGTCATTGGAAAAAAAAGTGTTTACTTGTTAAATACCACCAAAGATTTATTGGAGTTTGTCAGGAGTCATATATATTTCTGTTCGAAACAGAGTTTTAATCTCCAATGAAAAAGCCAATAATGTTGAAACAAGGAACTGCAGATGCTGGTTTACAAAACTAACAGAAAGTGCTGGAGTAACTCAGTGAGTGAGGCAGCATCTCTAGAGATCATTGATAGGTGATGTTTTGAGTCGGGACCCTACTGATTGAAGGGAGGGGGAGGGGGAAAAAGCTGGAAGAGAGGAGGGGCAGGACAAAGCCTGGAAGGTAATAGGCGAGATGGAAGGACAGAAGGGGATCTTACAGAGACATATAAAATTATAAAAGAACTGGACAAGCTAGATGCAGGAAAAATGTTCCCAATGTTGGGGGAGTCCAGAACCAGGGGCCACAGTCTTAGAATAAAGGGGAGGCCATTTAAAACTGAGGTGAGAAGGAAGTTTTTCACCCAGAAAGTTGTGAATTTGTGGAATTCTCTGCCACAGAGGGCAGTGGAGGCCAAATCATTGGATGAGTTAGATAGAGCTCTGGGGGCTAGTGGAATCAAGGGATATGGGGAGAAGTTGGGTACAGGTTACTAATTGTGGATGATCAGCTATGATCACAATGAATGGCGGAACTGGCTCGAAGGGCCGAATGGCCTCCACCTGCACCTATTTTCTATGTTTCTATGTAAAGTGTGAATTGTTAAACTAGAAGAAGGAATGTAGGGGAGGGAAGAAATAGGTGCAAATCCAGTTGGGGCACAGGGGAGAGAAGGGGGGGGGGGGGGAAGAAAGGGGTGGGGGAGCATTGTAGATACCTAAAATTGGAGAGTTCAATGTTCATACCGTTGCATTGTAAGCTACCCAAGCGGAATATGAGATGCTGTTCATCCAGTTTGCGTGTGGCTTTGCTCTGGAAATGGGGGAGGCCCAGGACAAAAAGATCAGAATGGGAAGAGGAGTTAAGATGGTTAGGAACTGAGAAATCCAGTAGGCCAAGTGTTCGGCGAAACGGTCGCTGAGTCTATGCTTGGTCAGCGACTGTTTTGCCAAACATTTGTGTTCAGATCACAAAGGCCTACTCAATCTCCTGATTGTTAATCATTTTAATTCCTCTTCCCATTCCCATACTGATCTTTCTGTCCTGGGCCTCCTCCATTGCCCGGTGAGGCCACACACAAACTAGGGGAAACTGGTGGTCATTGGCAATTGTCTTTTATTTCCATTCAGAGAGTTTAACTGGGATTGGTAGGAGGGTGAGAAGGAGCATCTTCTAGACTTTCTTTACTCTTAAAGGATCACACTGGTCTATTTTCAAAGAGGTAAGTATGGCGGATTCTTCCTGGACATCTGCCAATAATAACCTGGCTTCAATATGGTGATATTGGCAGTGTTCTACTAATGTAGTTGACATTTGTTGAGAATTCCAAGAGAGGAAGCAAGTTCGTCCAGAAATCAGTTTGTGCCATTCATCCATAAAGGAAAATAACATCAAAAATGGATAGGACAGGTTTAAAAGGATATGGGCCAAACGCAGGCAGGTGGGACTAGTGTAGGTGGTTCATGTTGGTCGGTGTGGGCAAGTTGGGCTGAAGGGCCTGTTTCCATGCTGTATGACGCTATGACTAAAAAGAAGTTAAATCCAACTTTAAGGCAATAGATTCTGCAGTCCTAAAGGCAGCAAAAGTTAATTCCCTACCTCTTCACTTCTAATTTCTCCACTGAACAACTAATACTTTTGCTACACTATAACTTGTTATCTTAGCATTAACTGAGTAGAACTTTCAAAATGTTAAATTTCAGTAAAAGTATAACTAAGTAAAAGTGGTAACTTAAGGTGGGCTAGAAATAGGATTAGCATAGATAGATTTGGTGTAAATACACTTGAAGGTGAGAAGGCGGCACAGTAGCACAGCGCTAGAGTTGCACATATTTTCTATATTTCTATGTTTCTATAAATACTGCTGTGTTTTTTTCTGTCTGCCCCGAGTGTTTTGCATGTTGAAAAGGTTGCAAAGAGTGCAGCTGTTTTTTGACCTACTTTCACAGGCTGCGTGCATTGACCAATCCAGCAAATGTGCAGTAGATTGCGAGATGGTTTGACCTATGTTGAAAATTTTGCAAAACCACAAAGCTCTTCGGAAGATACAGCGGAAAGAATATAATTTCAATGGTTTCACACTTTGCTTAGCAACCTGATTGAATTTTTGATTAGGACATAGAAATATTCAAAGTATATTCATGAAATGCAGAGGAAGGAAATCTGTCTGTCAAAGTACATGCCATCTGCTACCGATCCTCTTACCCACTGAGCAACATGCATCTACTTAGAAATCCATGACACTGCATATTATTAGTAATACCATGCAATTGGCATTATTGAATTTCTCTGCTCCCTTCTCTTAAAGGATTTGATTGTTAAGTGCATCCTGCGAGGAAACTAACTATTAAAGTGAACATACTGTAAATCTATTTCAGGTGCCTTTCAATCTCTTATCTTGTCTCAAATTCTCTCTCCCTTACCAGCTGATTATTGACTGGTTTGGTCTGCTTCAGGGGTGTAGATGATAGCGGCCCTGACAAAGGTTTCTGATTATCAACACCAAACTGCTACCTTGCTTCAAAGCCCGTGTTAGGCTTACCGAAATTTACTTTTTTAACTCTAGGAAACTGGATTTGGGGAAGATTGGATTGAAGTCTTTTACATTATTACCAGGACTAGATTGTGTATTTTGTAGGTTGGCAGTTGCCAGCAGCCAATGTAGCAAGTGCAGATTCGTTTTGAGTCACTGAATCATACAGCATGGAAATGAGCCCTTCGGCCAACCAAATCTATTTTAGTTTAAGAGATACAATGTGGAAATAGACCCTGCGGTCCACCGACCTGTGCCGACCAGCAATCACCCGCGCACTAGTTCTATGCCACACACTAGGGACAATTTACAGAAGCCTAATTAACCAACAAACCTGCATTTCTTTGCAATGTAGTAGGAAACCAGAGCACCTGGAGAAAACCCACATGATCACAGGGGGAATGCACAAACTCCATACAGACAAGACCCGTAGTCAGGATCGAACCCGGGTCTCCGGCACTGTAAGGCAGCAACTCTAGCTCTGCGCTACTGTGCCGCCTCCTCGCCTTCAAGTGCATTTACACCAAATCTATGATAATCCCATTTTAATCTCTCCATTTTCTAATCAGCTCCCACTGGTTTCTACCACACATGTACATACTTAGGGCCAATTAATCTACCAACCCAAACGTCTTTGAGATATGGGAGGAAATGGTTTTTTCTTGAATTCTGACCAACATGTGCAACTTTTTATGCCCACATAAATAAGTCAAATGGAGTTAAAAAAAACAGAGGATACCCACACAGTGGCAGGGAGAGCATATCAATTCTACACAGGCAGCACACAAGTCAAGATCAACCCAGATCACTGATGCAGTGAGGCAGCAACTCTACTAACTCCATCACAAGCCAGCCAAGGGACTTGGCAGAGGCTGATATCACCACATATAACTAACTGGTAGGATATACATTGACCATAAAACATAGATAGGTACAGCACAGGACAGGCCCTTCGGCCAACAATGTCTGTGCCGAACATGTTACCAAGCTGAATTAACTGTCCCTGAAAAAAGAGTGGTGCAGTAGGAACGTGCTGATCCCAGAACCCAGAGGTCGATGGATCGAAACCATCCTCTGTTATTTGTCCAGTCTAAAGCATCCTGACCTGAAGCATCACCGATCATGTTCTCCATAGATGCTGCCTGACCCGCTGAGGTCGAGGGAGGAGGCTTAAGGACAGGTATTTACGGCACCATTCTCCCCTTTCTTGATCTCACCCTCTCCATCACTATCGACTAACCTTTATTACAAACCTCCTGACACCCACAATTACCTTGACCACACTTCTTCCCACCCTGCCTCCTGCAAATACTCTATCACCTACTTCCAATTCCTCCATATCCACAAGATGAAGTGTTCCATTCTAGGACATCCGAGATGTCCTCATTCTTTAGGGAATGGGGGTCCCCCCTCCTATCATAGATGAGGCCCACACACGGGTCTCCTCAGTATCCAGTACCTCCGCTCTTGCTCCCTCTCCCCGTCACCCTAGTTGTAACAGGGACAGAGTCCCCCTAGTCTTCGCCTTTCAACCCATCAGTCATCGTATACGGCACATCATCTTCTGACATTTTTGTCACCACCAACGGGATCCCACCACTAATCACATCTTCCCATCTCCATCCCTTTCTGCTTTCCACTCTGCAACTCCCTGGTCCACTCATCCCTTCCCACCCAAACCCCCCCATCCCCAGGGACTTTCCCCAGCAACTGCAGGTGATGCAGCACCTGTCCCAATACCTCCTCCCTCAATGCCACCGAGGGACCCCGATAGTCCTTTCAGGTGAGGCAGAAGTTTACTTGCGCCTCCTCCAACCTCATCTACTGTATCCGGTGTTCCCGGTGTGGACTCCTAGCCGACCGTTTAGCTGAACTTACGTCTTACGACGATGCGATCTTCCAGGTGCCAAACATCTAAACTCCCCTTCCCATTCCCATACTGACTTTCTGTCCTGGGCCTCCTCCACTGTCAGAGTGAGGCCACGTGCAAATTGGAAGAACAGCACCTCATATTTCGCTTGGGCAGCTTACAACCCAGCGGTATGAGTGTTGTTTTCTCTAATTTCAACTCCTGCATTCCTTTCTCCCCCCCCCCCCTCCCCCACACTAGCGTCACACTGGCTCCACTATTCGCATTCTTGTATCCCTTTTATTCCCCAGCAAACATGTCTTCCCCAGCAAACAATGGACCATTGTGGGCTCCACCTACTTGTTTAAATGCCTTTAAAACATTGTAATTGTATTTGCCTCTGCTACCTCCCCAGGCAGCTCATTCCACATATTCACCACCGTCTGTGTGGAAGTTTAAAAAAAAAAAATCTCCTCTCACCTTAAATCTGTGCTGTTTCGTTCTAGATTCCCCTGCCTTGGACAAAAGATCCAATCCAACCTATCAATGCCCCTTAATTTTATAAACCTCTACAGGTCACCCCTCATCCTTCTATGTTCCAATGAGAATAGACTCAGCCTATCTAATTTCTCCTGATAACCAGAGCCTTCTATTCGAGGCAACATCCTGGTGAATCTCTTCTGCACTCCCTCTATTGTTACCATATCCTTCCTGTGGTGTGGTAACCAGAACTGCATGCAATACACCATGTATGATCAAGGAACTAATCGTTGACTTACGAAGAGGGATATTGGAGAGCATGTACCTCTGTTCATTGATGGGTCAGTGATGGAGAGAGTTAGCAGAGAGTTGTGAATCTGTGGAATTCTCTGCCTCAGAAGGCAGTGGAGGCCAATTCTCTGAATGCATTCAAGAGAGAGCTAGATAGAGCACTTAAGGATAGCGGAGTCAGGGGGTATGGGGAGAAGGCAGGAACAGGGTACTGATTGAGAATGATCAGCCATGATCACATTGAATGGCGGTGCTGGCTCGAAGGGCCGAATGGCCTCCTCCTGCACCTATTGTCTATTGTCTATTAGCAGCTTCACATTCCCGGGAGCTAACACCTTGAATGACCTGTCCTGAGCCCAGCATATACATGTAACCATATTCTTCTTCTTTCGTGTCCATTATCTATGTTTCAGATGTTTGGCCAGGCTCTTGCACAGTGGACAGCCTTCTTGTTTGCCACTGCTAGATCTTCCAGGCAGCATTGTTCACCAAGAAGTGGGCATCTTAGTAGGTGTGGCATATATTGCACAGATGTTCCACGTTCACATTCTGTGTCTGCCACATCTGCATAGCCCCATTTGTTCATATTGGTCTTGCATCGGCCCATCCCTGTATGAAGCCTATTGAGGGACTTCCAGGTCTTCCAGTCACACCTGTGACCAGGTGGTAGCTGTTCCTAGGTTGGGATTGGCAGCTTTTCGTGGCGGTGGTTTTCACTGCGTTTCTTTTCCCACAAGGCTAGTCTGGTTGCTTGAGGAGACTGTGACAGTGGCTGGACTGTGTGAAGGAAGCTCTTCCTCGACTTCAGGTGGTTTGGGGATGAGTGATGGGAGTGACAGGAATGGCGGGTGTCCCCAACTTGCCTTCTACCTTCAGTTCTACCGGCAACTAATCTGTGGATTCCTGATGGAGCAATACCGGCTAAGACATGCAAGCTATCTACATCCGTTAGTTTTAGGCAGCCAATGATGCATCTGCAGTTATCATTAAGGGTGGCATCAACTTTGTTCGGATGAGATGATCTCTCCCAAACAGGACATGCATGTTGTGCAGCAGAGTAGCACAGCGCAAGAGCAGTTGACCGCAGTGTGGATGCATTGGTACCCCACGATGAGTTTGCCAGCTTGCGTGGGAGGTTGTTCCTCCATGAAGAAGGCACACAAGCACCTTGGCTTTTCTAGAAGTTTAAAGAGATTTTGCATTTCTCTGAATACTTTAACAAACTTCTCCAGATGTACTATAGAAAGCATCCTGACTGGTTGCATCTTTGCCTGGTATAGCAATTCCAATGCACAGGAATGCAAGAGGCTGCAGAAAGTGGTGGACTCAGCCCGGTCCATCGTGGCCACAGACCCTTCCCTCCATCAAAGACTCTAATCTTGAGGCACTGCCTCAACACCACCTACATTCTTATCCAAGTCAAAAGGTTCCAATACTGACTTACTGTTACAGGCTTCCAATCATTAAAAACTCTCATTCACCACGATTCTCTGCCTCCGCTCACCAAGCTAATTTTAGATCCAGTTTGTTAAAATGCCTTGGATCCCTTGTGCCTTAATCTTCTAGACCAGGCTAGCATGCGGGACCTTGTCAAAAGCCTTTCTGAAGTCCATGTAAACCATGTCAATCACAATGGCTTTATCAAATTCCTTCGTTACCTCCTCGATAAACTTATATTGCATTATCTCCCTTGCAAAAAAACCATGCTGAAGAGACCTTGGAAAATGTCAGCAACCTAGTTTCAATCCTGACCTCCAATGCTGTCTGTGTCTCACATGTTCTCTCTATGACTGTGGATTTTCCCTCATTACTCTAGTTTCCTTGTACCTCCAAAGACACGGAGGTCGGTAGGTTAATTAGCGACTGTAACCTGTCTCTAGTGTGTGTAGAAAAGAAGAACTGCAGATGCTGGTTTACGCCAAAGATAGACCCAACGTGCTAGAGTATCTCAACGGGTTAGGCAGCATCCCTGGAGAATAGGGATGTGTGACATTTCAGATAAGGACCCTTCTTCAATCACCCAGACCTGCAATGGACCCCAACTTTACATTATTCTATGCCAGATCCACGCCCAATGTGTGTAGGTGAGGGATAGAATCTGGAGGGGTTAAAGGGGATAATGGGAGAACAAAAACAGTGCTATGCTAGAATTAATATAAATATACAGTGTGGTATCTTTGGATGGAAGTGTCATATGACAGGCAAACAGACCTTAGAAACAAAGAAACATAGAAAATAGGTGCTGGAGGCCATTCGGCCCTTCGAGCTACCACCGCCATTCATTGTGATCATGGCTGATCATCCACAATCAATAACCTGTACCCAACTTCTCCCCATATCCCTTGATTCCACTAGCCCCCAGAGCTTTAACTCTCTTAAATTCATCCAGTGATTTGGCCTCCACTGCCTTCTGTGGCAGAGAATTACACAAAATCTATGCCACCTTGTGATTGTTATTTTAAAAAAAGTTCTGACTAAACTTTCTTATCTGACCAAAATTCATAGATATTTTTGGTAAGGGTTAAATGAATTATGGAGCCAGACTGCACCCTCTCCTTCGACAAACACATCAAACACATCACCAAGACAGCCTTCTTCCACCTCAAAAACATCGCCCGTCTCCGTCTATCCCTCTCCTCCACAGCTGCTGAAACCCTCATCCACGCCTTCATCACCTCCCGTCTGGACTACTGCAACAGCCTCCTCTATGGTTCACCCTCAAAAATCATCAACAAACTCCAACACATCCAGAACTCCGCTGCCCGTCTACTCACCCACTCCCCGATCCGTGACCATATCACCTCCGTCCTTTACAAGCTCCACTGGCTCCCCATCCCCCAGAGAATCCAGTACAAAATCCTCCTCATGACATACAAAGCCCTCCATAACCTGGCCCCATCCTACCTGACTGACCTCCTCCCAGGGAGACACACTCCCAGCCGTACCCTCCGCTCTGCCGCTGCTAACCTCCTGTCCCCCCCCATCCGGACCAAACTCAGATCCTGGGGGGACAGGGCTTTCTCCATCGCTGCTCCCACACTCTGGAACTCACTACCCCAAACCGTCAGAGACTCCTCCTCACTCACCACATTCAAAACATCACTGAAGTCTCATCTGTTCAGCACTGCCTTCAATCACTGACCGTTACCTCACCTTCTTTTTCCTTTTCTCTTCGTTTACTCATTTATCTATTTATTTTATTTTATGTTTTAGTAAACCTTGTAAAGCGTCTTTGAGTGTTAGAAAAGCGCTATATAAATGTAATGCATTATTATTATTATTATTTCATGACAGATAAAGTTTGATGGATTGCACATCTGTCCCTTCTTTAACTACCTTATGATCTTGTGGTGGAATATTTGTGAGCCTATTCCTGTTTAAGTTGTATGAAATGCCTTATGATGGGGAACGATGAAAGAGAGTGTGATGTTCCCTCACTTCAATATAATGCTCTGAAGCAGAGAAAACTATCCAGTTACAATGTATTCATTTCAGAATCAAAAAGGTGGAAAATCAGAATGTAGTCTGTCAAATTTCCTCTCACATGGATTTTGCATTATTACTTACTGGAATTCTGATGAGGTGGAAAAAGATAAGGAAGAAGATTACAGAGGATGCCAAATGCATGCCTAAATAGCTGTACTGCTCATTATTGATTAATGCCTTTACAGCCACCTCACTAAACAGCAAATGGTAACAAAATCAGAAGTTACACTTCACAGCGATTAGCTATTAAAAAGATTGCAATAACAAAAGGCTTTCATTATAATTCTCAGCATTGCTATTATTCGCGCGGTGATTGCTTCGCGCTACAAAAATCTCTTTCACAGTCAATTCGGTGTAGAAAATAGATGAGAGGAAGGGAGAGGCTGAAGCCTTAATTGAGCATTGTGTGAGCTCAAGAATTTAGGGAAAGCAGAAGGGAAGAGGCAGGAGTTACTGTGTGAATGAGCTGACAGATCCCCTTCATGATAGTTAGCAAATGGGTGATTTAAGTGCCAGAGTCATATAGTGAGAACTAAATTACTACTCAATAGCGCCCATTATTATTCCAAGAGATTGGATTCAGAAACTGTATCACAATGCATCAGATCAAAGAACACGCCATTTTTAAGCATGCCATGGAAAATTATTTTGTAGGAAGGAACTGCAGATGCTGGTTTAAACCGAAGATAGACACAAAAAGCTGAAGTAACTCAGTGGGTCAGACAGCATCTATGGAGAAAAGGAATAGGTAATATCTGAAGAAGGATCTCGACCCAAAACATCTCCTAGTCTTTTTCTCCAGAGATGCTGTCTGACCCGCTGAGTTACTCCAGCTTTTTGTGTCCATGGAAAATTATTTTCTCATTCCTCTACCATTTACAGAGAGCATGTTCTGTGCAATCTCCAGCATAATTTGTAGGTCTGCGGTGTGACTCTGATGGCTGAATCAGAAATTTATGGGTGCCTGTAAATTCCTCTGAACCAGACTCAACCACAGGGTCTGCACTGTGGTAGTTCAGTTAATTTAGTTTTAGATTAGTTTAGAGATACAGCCTAGAAATAGGCGCTTTGGTTCACGGAGTCTGCATCGCCCAGCGATTACCCGTACACAAGTTCTATCCTACACACTAGGGACAATTTACAGAATCCAATTAACCTACAAATCTGCATGTCTTTAGAGTGTGGAAGAAAACTGGAGCACCCGGAGAAATCCCACGTGGTCACAGGGAGAATGTACAACTTCCGTACAGACAGCACCCATTGTCAGGATCGATCCCGGGTCTCTGGCGCTGTGAGTATAGGTGTTGTCACCAATCCTCATTGATTGTGGTCTGTGGGTCAGAAAGGATTCAGTGGCAGAGGGGGGAGCTAATTCCCAGGACAAGGAATTTGGAAATGTGTTTAGATGGATTACGGTGTTGAAGGCAGAGCTTTAGTTAATAAATAAATGTCTAACATAGGAGTCCTTGTCTAGATGTTCCAGAGATGAGTTTAGGGCTATAATGATGGTGTCTGCTGTGGACATGTGGACGGTAAGCAAACCGCAGTGGATCAAGGATGATGGGGAGTCTGGAGTTAATGTGTGCTATCACCAGTCCCTCAAAACAATTAATGATGGTGGATCTTAGAGCCATTAGACAATAGTCATTAAGGCATGATATCACCAAAAATGGTTGTGATTGTTCAAAGTAAATCATCTATATACTAAAACTCTCGTTTGTTTGTTTGTTCCTGAACTACAGCCAAAATGGTACACGATAGCGCGACAATTTTAGGCCCACCTTACTCATCACCATTGGTACTAATGGAAGAAGTTTCATTGAAATCGGTGTTATATTTTTTAAGTTATTCACATTTTAAAGTTTAAATCTATCTCCTAGGGAGGGGGGAGGGAGGTGTAGGAGGGTGGATAAGGGTGGGTGAGGGGGATGGAGTGGGGTGGAGGGGAAGGGGTGAGAGGGGAGGGGAAGGGGAGGAATGGGGGGAGAGAGGGGAGAGGGGGCGAAGGAGCGAGGGGGAGGAGAGGTGGGAGGGGGATGGGAGGAGGAGAGGGTGCTGCACCAATGCAGGAGAGGTTTGGGTCCAACGGGTCCACTTGGTCTAGTTCCACCTGAAGCTGTCATTGCAGGAGTTCCTTGGGCATTCAAGCCATCTTCAGCAGCTTCATCAATGACCACTATTCCTCGAGTCATTGAGTCATACAGCGAGGAAACAGGCCCTTCAACCCAACTTGCCCACAACAATCAACGTGTCCCATCTACACTAGTACACCATCTACACTAGAACACCTGCCTGTGTTTGGCCCATATGCCTCTAAACCTATCTTATCCATGTACCTGTCTGAATGTTTCTTAACTGTTGCTATAGTCCCTGATTCAACTACCTCCTCTGACAGTTCATTCCTACACCCGCCACCTTTTCTGTGAAAAAGTTACCCCTCAGGTTTCTATTAAATCTTTTCCCTCCTCACCTTAAACCTATGTCGTCTGGTTCCTGAAAAAGTATTGTAACGCAATGACACTGTTTTGGAACTGATGCTAACATATTTATCTGCTTTTTAAATTGTCAACCCCATTTTAATGCTAGAAAAATGATGCATTTTAATTTCTGAGCTATTATGTATTTTCATCACTGCAATGTGACAAATTTGCATCCGAGAAACAAATATTTTTCTTATGATTGAAAATATATCAGAAATGACTATCATTATGGATAAATATCTATGTGGGCATTATGGGAGACGTTAAAATTGTCTATTAAATAATTTAACATTTCATTTAAACAGCCGTCAGATGTTTTAAGCACTTGATTGCTGTTATCACCATGGCAATTTCCAGCAACATATGAATTACTGTGTTGAAAAGAAAATGGTTAGGATTTGAAGGAAGTAACCAACAGTTAAGCAAAGAAATGCATGTTATTGTTTAGCTGAGACCCTCCTTTGAGACCTCAATGCAGGATTTATGTTCCATTTTATCTTTTCTGAAGTGATAGAAAAACAAAATTGGTATCAAACCCATGAAAATATGATCGTGGAAGAAGCTCTGCATTCATATAGTGCTTTACACAGCCTGAGGACATAACAAAGTGCTTGTTCAGTCTGAAGAAAGGTCTCGACCCGAAACGTCACCCATTCCTTCTCTCCCAAGATGCTGCCTGACCTGCTGAGTTACTCCAGCATTTTGTGAATAAATACCTTCGATTTGTACCAGCATCTGCAGTTATCTTCTTATATAACAAAGTGCTTTATGGTCAATTAAGTAATTTTGAAGAGCAGTCCCTGTTGTTGTTATCATGTTAGCAGCACTGTATCTCTAAACTAAACTAAACTGAATTATCCCAGGACTTAAAGTGTCCCCTTGCTAAAATATGATACTGGAGTCTATGCTATAACCTGAAAATTATGGTGTTTTTTCCTACTTGATGTATACCAAGTTGCTGAAGAATATGAACCTTTTAAATTAAAAATGTTACAGGAATTGTATTAGATATTGAACCTAATAGCGTCTAAATTGAACAGTGGATAAAAATAGTAAATCTATTGACTCATTACTAATCAAATGAGTTGGAATTTCTATCAGCAATTTATTGTATAGACGGCTTCAAAGGCAGGGAGGAGGGATGTGCTTTTCTCCCTCTTCTTTCCTGAGGCCACCAGTTCTTGCTTCAGTTCTCCAGGCGCTGATGTCCCTCAGGACTCTGACCTGTCAACATCTCTCAGCACGGGCAGTGAGCAGGGTAGGAAGGATCACAGCCGAGCCCAACAAAGGGAATGGAGTGGATGCAGATAGATGATGGATTGCGTAGGAAGGAACTGCAGATGCTGGTTTACACCGAAGATAGATATAAACTGCAGGAGTAACTCAGCAGGACAGGCCGCATCTTAGGAGAGAAGGAATGGGTAACGTTTCGGGTCAAGGCCCTTCCCCATTCCTTCTCTCCAGAGATGCTGCCTGTACTGCTGAGTTTCTCTAACATTTTTGTGTTTATCTTCAATAGATGATGGATCTTCAGTTTGGGATCAGATGCACAGCTCGTTTCAGCAACACTACCGTTTATGTATATACATATGTGTACATGTATATGTGTTTACAGGAATGCATATATGATTGCACTTGTTAGTTTATATCAGAGGTAGCCCTGAGGAACTCGTATCCATGGCTCACTTTGGTTGACTATTGGCATCTTCACACGGTGTCCAGCATCACTTCTGCTTCAGCTCACCTGCTGCCAAAACCGTGATCTGTGCTATGGTCATCTCTGGGGTTGTCTATTTTACTGTCCTCCTGGATCTTGATAAATGTCAGATAAAGTCAAAAACTTCCCAAGCTCACAGCAAGTCATTGTTCGTGATCATTCCTGAGCTTGTTGACTTAGTTTTGTTCCAACTTAAACATCCTTGGCCTTGTCTATATATCTCTTATAGTCATAGAATAATACAGCATGGAAACAGACCCTTTGGCCCAACTTGCCCATGCCAGCCAAGGCACCCCATCTGCATTCGTCCCACCTGCCTGCATTTGGCCTATAAGCCTCAAAACCTCTCTGATCCAAATGATCCATCCAAATGTCTTTTAAATGTTGTTATAGTACCTGCATCAAGTACCCCCTCTGGCAGCTCATTCCATTGAGGTGCTCATTCCACAGAGGAGCTCCTCCTTTGGTACCACAACACAGCTGGACCACAATCATTATCAACGTGAGTGTAACCTTTGATATTGAATGGCATTATTGTTGCCATGTCCACTATCACCAGGATTCCAGGGTCATCATTGACCAGAAACTCACCTACCTGGATAAGTCATATACATACAAACTGTGAGAGCAAGACTGGCTCAGGGGCTCTGACTACCCTTTGGAAAGTGACTCACTTGCTAACATGGCAATATGTTCCAACAGCAATCAATCCTCTATAAAGTACGTCAGCGATGGGAAGCTCTCCAATTGCCTGTTGTACGGAAAAGCTCAACGCCTTCCAGGATAAGGCAGCTCATTTGGTTGCCATCTCGTTCACCACCTTTACCAGCATCACAATATTTTTGGAGAGTATTCCATTTACAAAATGAAATGTACTTGATAGGAGTCCAACAGAATCTCCCATAACTGTGACCCTTTATTACCAAGGAGGACAAAGGCATCAGGCCATGGAAAAAACATCAACTACAGGTTCTCCTCCACACGACACACACATTCTGATTTGGAGTTAAACGATAGACAATAGACAATAGATAATAGGTGCAGGAGTAGGCCATTTGGCCCATCGAGCCAGCACCATTATTCACTGTGATCATGGCTGATCATCCACAATCAGCATCCCATTCCAGCCTTCTCCCCATATCCCTTGATTCCACTATCTTTAAGAGCTCTATCTAACTCTCTCTTGAAAGCACCCAGAGAATCGGCCTCCACTGCCTTCTGAGGTAGAGAATTCCACATATTCACAACTCTCTGGGTGATAAAGTTTTTCCCCATCTCCGCTCTAAATGGCCTACCCCTTATTCTAAACTGAGGCCCCTGGTTCTGGACTCCCCCAACATCGGGAACATGTTTCCTGCCTCTAGCTTGCCCAGTCCCTTAATAATCTTATATGTTTCAATAAGATCCCCTCTCATCCTTCTAAATTCCAATGAATACAAGCCCAGTCGCTCCATTCTTTCAACACATGACAGTCCTGCCTTCCCGAGAATGAACGTTGTGAACCTATGCTGCACTCCCTCAATAGAAAGAATGTTCTTCCTCAAATTTGGAGACCAAAACTACACACAATACTTGTAAGGGGTTTCTGCGCCGAGCTTTTGCCCGACCTAAGGTCCCCGTGCCTTGTTCTGATCCCTTGACCAGGCCGCGCACACTGGTTCCCCGTGAGTGGTTCGACCCACTCACCCCCTACGGTTCTAGACACTGGACTTAGATGCAGGAGCGTTAATAGTGCAGAAAAACTCAACCAGACCAGATTTGAAGACCAGGGTTTAAATGGAAAAGGCTTTTATTGTGCGCTTGGGACTATTGTACATGAATGCTCTTCACAGTTCTATAAGACATATCTATAAGGCACATACCGAATTACATGAATACTTTTGACTATGAATCATAAAACGCACAGTTCTACAAGACATATACATGAATACTTTTGACTATGAATCATAAAACGTACAGTTCTACAAGACATATACATGAATACCTTTGACTCTGAATTCTAAAACGTACAGTTCTACAAGACATATACATGAATACTTTTGACTATGAATCATAAAACGTACAGTTCTACAAGACATATACATGAATACTTTTGACTCTGAATTCTAAAACGTACAGTTCTACAAGACATATACACGACTGTAAGATGGGGAACGTACGACACATCGCAAAATTGGCCAACACATATTTACTTATACACCCACGTTAATTAAACCACCCTCCCCTCTACACTAAACTATGTCCAGGATGTGCAGGATCGGGGTACATGCTCACCATGGGGCTATTACTGGGGTTACTGGCTGTTCGTGCTGCTTCTCCGCTGTTCTCCGTGAGGGTCGTGCTTGTTCCGTGAGTTTCTTCCTTCCGTTCTTCTCGGTGAGTCTCCGTTCTCCGTGCCGTTTGTTGCATCCTCTGACTTCTGTCTTGCATCAGTTCTTCTCCCTCCTGGCTTGCGTTCCTTGCATGTTTTCTTGCATGAGTTTAAAACCCAAAAATCGTGGCCAGTTATACTAATTCTGGCCCGTCCTATCTCCCGCCAGATCTCGGGATCTCTTTGTTTAAAAGATATGTATTGAGTTTTCCCTTTGTCCTGCGTTATGTCCGGGGGTACCGGGGATGGCCAGACGGTATGTTAATTGGTATTTCGTTGCGAGGTGATGGGTTTAACTGGTTTCCCATCACCTACCAGGTAGTTTTCTATGGGCTATTGTGCCCCCTTAACGAGATTAACTGTGTAGGTCGGCTTGGGGCATTGTGAGTATGCTGATGTCAGCGCCCCAGTGCCTGGACTTCGACCTGGTTTCACAGGTTTCTGCATGGCCAATATCCATCCATTGTTCTGGCCGTGGCTTTGCAGAAACCTAGAGACTGGGCTGTAAGGTTTTTGCTTTTGTGGCTGGTCACGAGGTCCCGCGACCATCTTAGGACCCACGGATTGTGACATCCCCTGGTAAACTGACCGCAGCCTTTCTCCGCTATCAGCCCCAGTCTCCCGTTTAAAATGTCCAAACTGCAGCTCTTTGGTTTGGTGTTGCTTGCAGAATGAGGGAAAACTTCTCAAATCTTACATACTCCAGGTGCGGTCAGGGCCGTCTTTACAGCATTATGGGCCCCGGGCAAAGCAGTGTACTGGGGCCCCTACGACAACTACTCACAGGAATAAAAATGTAAATGGTCGATAAAATTAAACATATATTTATTTTATTGGCACTTCCAACTCTCTCTTCCCCCCCACCACCAACCCCCACCCTTGCTGTCCCCCTCCCCAGTCCCACTCTGCCTCCTCCCACCCCCACTCTCTCCTCCTCCCACCCTCCCCGTCGCCCCCACCGTTACTCTCCCCCACCCCCCTTTCCCTACCAGCCCCCCCCCTGTCGTGCCGGCGAAAAGCACTTACCGAAAAGCACTTAGCGATGGACTTAGGGTGCTACATTGTTGCGAAAAGCGCTTACAAATCGCTGTGAGAAGCACTTAGGGATGGAAAAGCAAAGCACTTAGGGAGCTAATCATTGCGAAACAGATCGCTGTGAGAAGCACTTAGGGATGGAAAATGTTGTGAAAAAAACACTTAGGGACCGAAAATGTTGCAAAAAAAGCACTTATTGAACCTACATTTTTAAAGTAGTATTTATTTATTGCAAGTCACTTAACATACACAGATCAGCATGGGGCCCCTATGCTCGTGGGGCCCCGGGCAAGTGCCCATCAGGCCCATGCGTTAAGACGGCCCTGGGTGTGGTCTCACCAGGGCCCTGTACAACTGCAGAGGGATCTCTTTGCTCCTATACTCAACTCCTCTTGTTAAGAAGGCCAACATGCCATTAGCTTTCTTCACTGCCTGCTGTACCTGCATGCTTACTTTCAGTGACGGATGTACAAGGACACTCAGATCTCATTGTACTTCCCCTTTTCCTAACTTGACACCATTCAGATAAAAATCTGCCTTTCTGTTCTTGCCACCAAAATGGGTAACCTCACATTTATCCACATTAAACTGCATCTACCATGCACCTGCCCACTCACCCAACCTGTCCAAGTCACCCTGCATCCTCATAGCATCTTCCTCACAGTTCACACTGCCACCCAGCTTTGTGTCATCTGCAAATTTGCTAATGTTACTTTTAATCCCTTCATCTAAATCATTAATGTATATTGTAAATAGCTGCGGTCCCAGCACCGAGCCTTGCGGTGCCCCACTCGTCACTGCCTGCCATTCTGAAAGGACCTGTTAATCCCTACTCTTTGTTTCCTGTCTGGCAACCAATTTTCTATCCATGTCAGTACCCTACCCCCAATACCATGTGCTCTAATTTTGCCCACTAATCTCCTATGTGGGACCTTATCAAAGGCTTTCTGAAAGTCCTCCTGAAAACGTTGTAAGTTAAGGTTCACCTTCAGCAGAAGGCCTGCAACTGTTCAGCACCACCATCTCAAGGACAAATAGGCTGGGACAATTAGTGCAGGTTTGTAGGTTGATTGGCTTCTGTGGATTGTTCTTAGTGAGTAGGATAGAACTCGTGTTGGGCTGGTCAGCATGGATTTGGAGGGCCAAAGAGACTGTTTCCACCTGTATCTCTAATTAGGCAAATAATTATTGCCTCTAATTAGTCAATAAATTGACTGCAGGTGAAGACAATTTCACCAGCTGGTGAAAATCACCTGTTGGTGAAGCTCAAATACTGAAACAAAAATCCTTCAGATATTAAGTTTACATCCAGCAATCTTCATCATGGAGACATAGACAGCTAGTAGCTAGCTAACCTTTCAAACTATGTGCTCAATTAATTGCATTTAAAGGCAGCCCAGTGGCACAGCTGCTTGAGCTGCTGTCTCACACCAGAGACCCGGGTCCAATCCCGACACGCCTGTATGGAGTTTGCATATTCTTCCTGCGACCACGTGGGTTTCCTCTGGGTGATCCGGCTTCCTCCCACATTCCAAAAACATGCGGGTTTGTCGGTTATGGGTCTCTGTAAATTGTCCCAAATGTTTAAGGAGCAAATGAGAAAGTGGGATAGCATGGAACTTGTGCGAATGGGTAATCAATTGTCAGTATGAGCTCAGCCGGCTGAATGGCCTGTTTCCAAGCTGCATCTCTATAATACTATAAGAAAATAACTGCAGATGCTGGTACAAATCTACACTTCCTTTATCAGATATGCAAAGTAGGGGGTTTTGCCCATTAATGCTAACTGTTCAGTTCCATTAACAACAGTTCCTGTAATTGACTCCCACCTATTTTTCGACTCATCCCCGCCCTCCTCCTCTCCTGCTACTTTCCTCCCTCTGGCTTCACAATCTGCAACTCCTCAAACCTGTCTCACACCTTCTGCTCTTATCTCTGGCCTTTGTTGCAACCATCTGCCTATCAACCCCCCCCCCTCCCCCCCATGTCGACCTATTATCTGCCACGCTTTGTCCTGCCTTTCACCTTTTCTGGCTTTCTTCTCCTTTCCGAATGCAAGTAATCCTTTCCAAGACTCTCCAATACCTTCCCTACCACTTATGTAAGGCAAGAGTTGATTAAAAAGAATGGTGTCTAACATTTCTAAGGAAAACTTACAATAAAGCTTTCTATCAGATGAATGATAAAGAACAAATCATCAGAGCCCTGAAGTCAAAGCAAACATGGCAAACTTATTGAAAAAATATCTTACTCAGTGTTTAGCTGGGAGCAAGAGTGAAGAGTCAGGTCAAGAAAGTAAAGGGAGTCAGGAGTGGTTTATTACCACATGTCCCAAAAGGGAACAATATAATTCTTACTTGCAATAGCCGACATAAATCAGAAAACAGGAGGATGACTGGTGAATTGGACTTGATGTGAGTTAGAAAAGGGGCAGGAGAATTTCTAAGGACATCAAATTCACCAAGAGTGGAATGAGGAAGGGCAGCAAGAGAGCATTGTCAAGTCCTGAAGTAACAAATGAATGGCTAAACATAGAACAGTACAGCACTGGAGCAGGGCCTTCAGCTCACAATATTCATGCCATATATGATGACAAATCAAACTAATCCCCTAATCTCCTCTGTCTGCACACGATCCATATCCCTCCATTCACTGCATGTCCGTTTGCTTATCCAAAAGCCTCTTAAATGCCACCATCGTATCTGCATTCACCACTATTCCTAGCAGCACATCCCAAGCTCCCACCACAGTGTAAATAAAAACTTGCCTCGTGGACTTCCTTTAAAATTTTCCCCTCTGATCTTAAAGCTATGACCTCAAGTCTTTGACATTTCCACCCTGGGAAAAGGCTTCTAACTTATCTATGCCTCTCATAATTTTATATGGTTCTATCAGGTCTCCCCTCAACCTACGACACTCCAGAGAAAACCTGTTTGTCCAACCTCTCCTTATACTCTAGTTCAGGTAGCATTCTGATAGATAGACACAAAATGCTGGAGTAACTCAGCGGGACAGGTAGCATCTCTGGAGAGAAGGAATAGGTGATGTTTTAGCTCAAGACCCTACTTAATTCTGATAAATCTCTTTTACACCCTCCCCAGAGCTTCCTCATGCATCCTGTATTGGGGTGACCAGAGTTCAATGTTCAACGGGTTTTGCGTGTTAGAGTAGGAAAAGAAACTGCAGATGCTGGTTTAAATCGAAGGTAGACACAATATGCTGAAGTAACTCAGCCGGTCAGGCAGTATCTTGGGAGAGAAGGAATGGGTGACCCTTCTTCAGACTAATGTCAGGGGAGGGGACAGGACAAAGATAGGATGTGGTAGGAGACAGGAAGACCAGTGGTAGAACTGGGAAGAGGGAGAGGAAAGAGAGGAGCAGAGGAACTATCTGAGGTTAGAGAAGCCAATGTTCATACCGCTGGGGTGTAAACTGACCAAGCGAAATATGAGATGCTGTTCCTGCAATTTGCACTGGACCTCGCTATGACAATGGAGGAGGCACAGGACAGAAAAGTCAGATTGGGAATGGGAGGGGGAGTTGAAGTGCTGAGCAACCGGGAGATCAAATTGGAGGAACAGCATCATCATCATCATCATCAATAACATCACTAGGGATGCTAGTCAAACTTTAATTTATTATAAAATCATTGATTTAAACTTTAGAGATTTTTTATTTTCAAGATACAGCGTGGAAAGAAGCCCTTTATCCCACCGAGTCTGCACCGACCAGCGATTACCCATACACTAGCAATAGGGACAACATCACCAAAGCCAATTAACCTACAAGCCTGTACGTCTTTGGAGTATGGGAGGAAACCCGAGCACTTTGAGAAAACCCACAAGGTCACAGGGAGAATGTACAAACTCCATGCATACAGCCCCCTCAGTAAGGATCAAACCCGGGTGGCTAGCGCTTTAAAGCGGCAACTCTACCACTGTGTCTCCCCGGTTTGTTAGTTATAATATTATTGTTTCGCTGCTGGATGAGGTAGGGTGATAAGACATCATAGCATGAAATCTCCAGGAATATATGCCACCAGGATTGGCAAACCTACTCTATGGATATGCACGGTTACACTAGCATTGGATGGGATCTTTCATCTTATTGGTGCCAGATGGAATTTGGGTATGGGAATAAGGTTTAAGAAAAAAGAGAATTAATCACTTGTATCAAGACAGATTATTGTTGCTTCAACATCTGACTGATCTAGGGCAGTCTGTTCCAATATCTCTGGCTTGATTTTCAGTTTGTTTTCCACTCCTTGTTCAGTTGCTGCAGATTTAGATGCTGTGTTATTAATTCTCAGCACCACATGCTTTCCTTCTTGCTAGTAAATCTGACATTTGTTTTGAGTCCATAATAATCCAGGTGGGATATATTTCTGGACATTTTGTGCCATGGCTTCTTATCCCTAATGACTCCACCCTGTCAAGTAGATTTTCTCCCCATCCACAATCTTTTTTTAAAAACTCATCAATCAATACTTTCAAAGAAAATGAAAATTTAACTTGCATTATCTCCAGTGATTCTTTTTTTTCTCTGGGTTGCTCCGGGTTACTCTCAGTTTTACTTTAGCATACAGAATAAATCAGGAGAATTAATATTCCTAAACCCTTTTTATATCATATGTGACCCAAGACCTTCCATTTCAAGTGGGTGGTGGGGGTCAAAAATCCTCATCCTGTCTACACTCTCTTCCTGAGGGGTTATGATACTGCCACAGGCGGCTGTGGAGGCCAAGTCAATGTATATTTTTAAGGCAGAGATAGAGAGATTCTTGATTAGTACAGGTGTCTGTGGTTATGTGGAGGCAGGAGAATGGGGTTAGGAGGGAGAGATAGATCAGCCATGATTGAATGGTGGAGTAGACTTGATGGGCCGAATAGCCTAATTCTGCTCTTATCACTTATGACCTTATGACTTTGTATTACATTTTTGATTAGAGCCATATCTTGGCAAAGCAAAAAAAATGTTTTCCTCAGTTTCGCTTCCCTATGTGTTCCCCATCATTCTCTGAAGTTTCCAGGTGCTGAATGAAATAACAAAGTAGTGGGTTATTCATGAGAATGCTGGAGCAACATCTGTGAGTATACGTGAGGAAGAAATATGACCATGGTCTCTTGTGCTAAGCATGTAGTCAGTGATAGTTGTATACTATACTCCTTTCTGCGATTCAGTGTCATTGACTTAAATCTAGCCAAATTTCAGAAGTAGCAGCGGTAGAGTTGACCCCTTTCAGCACTCACAGCGGCAGAGACCCGGGTGCGATCCTGACTATGCGTGCTGTCTGTACAGAGTTTGTATGTTCTCCCCATGACACTGCAGGTTTTCTCAAAGATCTCCAGTTTCCTCCCACACTCCAAAGACATACAGGTTTGTAGGTCAATTACCGTGGTACAAATGTAAATTGCCCCTAGTGTGTAGGATAGTGTTAGTGTGGAGGGATCGCTGGTCAGTGCAGACTCGGTGGGCTGAAGGGCCTGTTTCCGCGCTGTATATTCAAACTAAACTAAACATAAAAAGTATAGCCACAACATGGAGTCACAGAGACATAGAGTAGACAGACCAACTCTTCAGCCCATTACATCTGTGCCAACCATGAAGTACCCAATTATACTAAACCCATTTTATCCCCCTCACATTCCCATCAACTCCTGCAATATACTACCTGTCCACAAGGGGCAATTTACAGTGGTCAATTAACCACCCACTCTGCATGGCATTTGATTGTGGGGCGAAATCAGAGCACATAGGGGGAAACCCATGCTGTCTCAAGGATCAGTGTAGCTCTGACAAAGCTCCTCCATCAGTTGCGCCACTGTGCCGTTTCAATATGTACATCTTCAGCTCACCAACAAGGGTAAATTTCAAGAGCTCTCGCGATGCTATAACATAGAAACATAGAAAATAGGTGCAGGAGTAGGCCATTCAGCCCTTCGAGCCTGCACCGCCATTCAATATGATCATGGCTGATCATCCAGCTCAGTAACCTGTACCTGCCTTCTCTCCATACCCCCTGATCCCTTTAGCCACAAGGGCCACATCTAACTCCCTCTTAAATATAGCCAATGAACTGGCCTCAACTACCTTCTGTGGCAGAGAATTCCACAGACTCACCACTCTCTGTGTGAAGAAATGTTTTCTCAACCACAAACTGTGGTTCAATGTTGAGCTAGGCAATCTTTGCATTGGAATCATGAGTCAGTGGGCTTTTTATCTGGATTACGTTGGGTTTTTTGTTCAGAAAAAATTATGATGTATAAGACTGTTAACTGAAAGCTGATGCTTTTTCACAGCTAACTTGGAATGTGCTAAATGTGGGGATTGTTGAAGAAAGCAACTGGTTCTTGGCAAACAGTGTGCCGATACATGACAGGTCGTTGATTTCACAGGTGTGTGCAAAATAGCAGCTGAGGAGAAATCTGACCAAAAAAATAATATCATTATCACATCCAGAAATGTTCAAATTTGTCCATCACATTACCTGCAGGAAATTAAAAAACATATTTTCAACTAATTTTCTTTTGGTCTGTTGGTGCAGTAATTATTACAGTTCCTTATTGTAGCTTATTGTAGGTGATTGCACTGATATCATGGATTTGACAGAAATTGGGCTGAATGGTGAAGATATTTTCCACATGAAATATCTTCCTTCCTCGATTGTACTTTCTACCACTTGTCATAGAGTCATACAGCATGGAAACAGGCCCTTTGACCCAAGTTGGCCACACCGGCCAACATGTCCCATCTACACTAGTCCCACCTGCCTGCGTTTGGCCCATATCCTTCTAAACCTGCCCTGTCCACGTACCTGTTTAAATGTCTCCTAAACGTTGCACTAGTACCTGCCTCAACTACCTCCTCTGGCAGCTCATTCTCTGTCACACTGTGACAAAGGTAGCGCATTTTTATGACTAAGCACATACCTGAGTCATCCACTGACTCATGCTGCTCCTTGACATGTCACTTTCCTTCTTTACCGGTTAAGAACATAGAACAGTACAGCACAGGACCAGGCCCTTTGGCCCAAAATGTCTGTGCTGAACATGATGCCAAAATTAAACTAATCTTCTCTGCCTGCATGTGACTGCTATCCCTCCATTCCCTGCATGTCCATGTGCCCATCTAAACGCCTATTAAATGGCACTATCTTAACTGCCTCCACCACCATCTCAGGCAGTACGTTCCAGGCACCCACCACCCTCACCCGGGATGGTGGGACTGACTGACTGACATATGATGAAAGAATGGATCGACTGGGCTCATATTCACTGGAATTTAGAAGGATAAGAGGGGATCTTATAGAAACATGTAAAGTTTTTAGGGGATTGGACAGGCAAGATGCAGGAAAAATCTTCCCGATTTTGGAGAAGTCTAGAACCAGGGGTCACAGTTTAAGAATAAGGGGTAGGCCATTTTGGATTGAGATGAGGAAAAACTTTTTCACCAGAGAGCTGTGAATCTGTGGAATTCTCTGCCACGGAAGGCAGTGGAGGTCAATTCGCTGGATATATTCGAGAGTTAGATATAGCTCTTAGGTCTAACAGAATCAAGGGATATGGGGAGAAAGCAGGAATGGGGTAATGTTTGTGGATGATCAGCCATGATCATATTGAATGGAGGTGCTGGCTCGAAGCACCGAATGGCCTACTCCTGCACCTATTTTCTATTTTTCTATCTACACTAATCCCACCTGCCTGCGTTTGGTCTGTATCCCTCTAAAACTATCATACCCTTGTACTTGCCCAAATGTTTCCTAAATGTTGTGATTGTACCTGCCTCAACTACCTCCTCTGGCAGTTTGTTCCATATACCATCACGCTCTGTGTGAAAAAGTTGTCCCTGAGGTTCCTATTAAATCTTTTCCCCATCTCACCTTAAATGTTTTACCTCTCCACCGACAACTGTAGCCTGGGGATTTCATGCAACGCCAGATCTTTCACTTGAAAGTGTTTGTTGAAAAGGTGTCCACCCCATGACCTGGCAGCCTGTGTGCTGGTGTCAGTCAATGGGTCAGGTAGCATCTCTGGAGGACACGGATAGGTCACGTTTCGGGACAGGACCCTTCTTCAGACTTAGGTTTGATCAGAAAGAGTGTCAAGGGTTATAGGGAAAAGGCAGAAGAATGGGGTTCAGAGGGCAAGATTGATCAGCTACGGATAGATCAGAATGGCGGATGCACTTGATGGGCTGAATGGCCTAATTCTGCTTCTATGACTTATGAACTTGCAAAGGGCCCCAACCCAAAATGTCACCTATCCATGTTCTCCTGGGATGCTGCGTAACCCTCTGAGTTACTCCAACACTTTGTATCTATTTTTCTGAAACAATCTATGTTGAATAGAGACATTTAAAAAGTGCTCAATGTAATTAAAAACTTAGGGAGGTCGGGGTCCAAACGTCATAGCACATAATAACGACTCTGTGCAACACAAGGGATCATTTTACAGGTTGAAATAGGTGCCATTTATTAATTTTTACTAACAACTTCTTTAGTATGTTCACCTTGTGACTACAGATACTGAAAGTGTCAGGTGTGAAGCAGTTATTGGTTGGAGAAATCAAAATAAACTGAGATATGTTTTTTTGAATATATATGTACCATACCATGTCAAATGTAATTCATTGGTGTCAGTGCTAAATAATACAAAATGATTACGCTTGCAACTCATGGTCCAAGTAATGGAGAGAGTTATTTCTGTCATTTTGCTTTGGGCATCAGATCCTAATCCAGCAATACTGATGATATGAAATCTCTTCTGCAGCTGGATTCTGTGCAAAATGAATTTGGGGACTTAATTTCTGACAACATTTCCTCAGAGAAGAAAACCAATTTCAAACCAGACTGAATTTCGCTCTTGCACAGGGACTGCAGAATGCTTTGTGCAGGAAATAGAAAAATCTCCTACTAGATAAGCAACAAAAAGGAAACAGGCTTTCTTGGCAGCTTACCATCGCTCAAGGCATCCTAATGCCTGTAATGAATTCCTTCCAAGTGCATCCATTAAGACACTGAAAATAGCATAGAAATTAATATTAAAAATGGGGAGCAGCTGGGAAGAATTCTGAGAATTAAGTAGAATTGTGGTGGAAAATGGCCAGTCAACATTTGTGTTGAGACCTGTTATCTAGACTGAAGGTGAAGAGGGGCAGTAGCCAGTATAAACAACAGATGAAATTGGCAGTTGGGGCAGGGGAGGGTGGAGATGGCAGGAAGCGGACGCCGGAAGATGATATGTGGTGGTACAGTGGTACAAAATGAGATCAACATCTGTTCACACGTTTCCAGTGCAAAACGCGTAGGTCCTCGTATCGGAAAAAAGGTATTGCATTTGAACCTAACATGAAAGACAGACACAAAATGCTGGAGTAACTCAGAGGCAGCATCTCTGGAGAGAAGGAATGGGTGATGTTTCGGGTTGTCTGTCCCGCTGAGTTACTCCAGCAATATTGTGCCTATCTTCGGTATAAACCAGCATCTGCAGTTCCTTCCTGTGTCGGAAAATAACTGCAGATGCTGGGACAAATCGAAGGTATCACAAAATGCTGGAGTAACTCAGCGGGTCAGGCAGCATCTCAGGAGAGAACGAATGGGTGACGTTTCGGGTCGAGACCCTTCAGTCTGAAGAAGGGTCTCGACCCGAAATGTCACCCATTCCTTCTCTCCTGAGATGCTGCCTGACCCGCTGTGTTACTCCAGCATTTTGTGATACCTGAAGTTCCTTCCTACTCACTGAGCCTAACTCTATGTGGAGCAGGAATGTAATGAAGCAAATTAGCAACCAATGCTTAGGGAGGGCCCCGCTAAAAACCAAGACTTCGCAAAGCAATTAACACCTCGGTATTTTCTTCTGATGTCATTGTGTGAAGAAGCTCTATCAGGGAAAAAAAAGGAAGCCTGCACAATTTTCAGGTGGTGACAAAAGAAACGTCTGATGCTGGAATCTTGAACAAATAAACAAGGGAGGGATTCAGTGGGTCAGGCAGCAGCTGTGGAGGGAAAAGACAGGTGACATTTCAGGTTGGGACCCTTCTTCAGACATTTGCAGGTGGTTTGGTAGATTATTTCATCTAGCTACTTGCATATTTATGGAGCCGGTTTAGATAGCCATGTCTTAAGCACTTTAAAGAAAGCAGGATGTCATTCTAATTGCCCTGAAGGAAAGAAAAATAAACTGCTAGAGGAACTCAGTGGGTCAGGCAGCTTTTATAGAGGCTGACTTTTTGGGCTGAAACCCTGCATCAACACTGATGATACTACAAAAAAATCAGAGAGGTATTTTACACTTCCAGGTAGGCAATGAGTTACAAAGGTTCAGGTCTTGAATTAGAGGCATGGCGTGATTAATGGCAGCATTCAATCAAAGTCAAATTCCTCAGCAGAGTCCATTTATACAGCACATTGCAGCAACATGCGAATAATCTAAATATAACAAGAGGAGAAGTGTTTTACAATACAAACCATGCATGAAAATTGAATTCTGATCAATTATAGAATATGGTTAGTTGAGATGATGAAAGAAACTGCCTTCTGCCTGATGCAGCACTATCGTATTGTATAGGAAGATAGACACAAAATGCTGGAGTAACTCAGCGGGACAGGCAGCAACTCTGGATAGAAGGAATGGGTGACATTTCGGGTCATTCTTCCAGAAGAATTCAGATTCCTCCGTCTGAAGAAAGGTTTCGACCCGAAACATCATACATTCCTTCAATCCAGTGATGCTGCCTGTCCCGTAGAGTTACTCCAGCATTTTGTGTCTATCTTCGGTGTAAACCAGCATCTGCAGTTCCTTCCTACACATTTATTGTAGAGGAAACTGCTTCCAAATGTGATTGGTTAGGGCACTCTCGGGGAATACGAGCATGGGTGGGAGACTAAGGAGATGGGGAATCTGGTGAATGAGGGAGAGTAGGCAATGTGGCGTGTTGGAGAAAACAGCATCAAGAGAAGACAAGGGGTTTGGGGGTAAATTCTCCCACTTCAAGAACCAGTGTACATGACATCTTGTTATTTGAATAAGTCACTAAAGTAGTTTCACCATGGTAGTCTCAGGACACAAACCACATGGCCTGTGGTTGTCAAGGTGACCTTAGCTCTGAACATTACGGCTTCATTTGGGCTGTGGCAATATGCTATCTGTCACAGTTTGAAGTGAACTAGTGTTTAGGGTCACTAAGACTCTCCTGACATCAAGTAACACAAGCAGGTCCTGCAGATGGCGAGCTTCCTTGTGGTGCCAGATACCATTGACTATACAGACTGTGCTTTGCCTATGCCCATATGAACAGTTATTTTCATCATCTGAATATGATTCCTTTGCTATCTGCAGGTGGCCAGAGGATCACCTTGGTTGTCCTGGCAACGATCATGCCTTGCGCCTTCAGTGATAGACACTACTTCTGCATGCAGTTATTAATCAAAGGATAATTTGCAAAAAAACTACAGGGATTTAACAGCAAGTTTTTAAGATTGGTGAGGCACTACCTGAAAGGTCAGAAACCTTTACAAGTAACTTGAAGCGATGTGAAGAGAAAACAATTGCAGGACAATGGGTGAAAAATGAGAAAGAGAGAATAATTGGGTATCTCTTTCAAGGAGCAGAAACAAGGAATAGCAGATGCTGGTTTACAAAAAAAGACACTGTGCTGGGATAACTCAACAGATCAGGCAGCATCACTGGAGAACATGATAGGTGTCATTTCGTGTGTTGGGACCCTTCTTCAGACAAATTCCTCAGCAGAGTCCTCAGTCCTTTTCTTCCTTAGAAGTGGCCTAGTGGTAGAGTTGCTGCCTCACAGCACGAGAGATTCGGGGTTCGATCCTAACTATGGGTGCTGTCCGTACAGAGTTTGTACATTCTCCCTTTGACCACATGGGTTTTCGCAAGAGGCTCCAGTTTCCTTCCACATTCCAAAGACGTACAGTTTGTAGGTTAATTGGCTTCAGTAAGAAATGTAAAATTGTCCCTAGTGTGTAGGATAGTGCTAGTGACCGCTAGTCGGTGTAGACGGTGGGCCGTAGGGCCTGTTTTGGTGCTATACCTCTAAATGTAAAGCTAAAACTAAAACACAAAACCAGTTCACAAAATGCTGCTGCTGTTTTGAGCCACCTTGGTGGTGGAAGCAGACACTTGTATCAGAGAAAAGAGAAACAACTTTCTGCTGATGTACAGTCAATGAGCAGCTGTGAGGCAATAATTGGGCCCAGCAATTAATCAAATCATGAGACGGCATGAATTTAACCTGCTGCCTGCAGCTCAATGATGAGTGCCTATTTAAAAGGCTTATCCTTGTGATCTTACAAAGGAAACTTAATTTGCTTGTAACATTATCACAGGCCCTTGGCTGCTAATTTAGCACAGTAACACCGGAAAATTTCTCCTTTCTTCCCCACGATTACTTCAAGACCTGCTTGATATTCTGCGATTTTTCTTGTGAGTCGAATATCTTTTAGTTCTTATGGATTCTCTCAGTCGATTTGCCATCCACAGCTCCCCATGAGTTCCATTTGTCACTTCATCACTTCACTTAACTGGCATGATGCCTTTGACTTGCCAAGTTTCCCAAATTCACGTTGTTAGTGCTAATTAATTGCCCGCCGTTGCTCTGAGCTCCCCATGGTGACTTCTGTTCTGTAGCACATCAAGGGCAGGAAATGGATTCATGAGTGGCATCCTGTGGTCGGCTTGCTTGCATTAATATTTGAGTCACACACTGACCATGTTTGAAATGGCAGGCAGACTGTGTTGGGTCAAAAGAGTTAATTATAAAACAAAAGGCAGATTTCACACTGAATGAAAATCAAAATACTGTGGATTCAGGATTGTCTGAGTTGGGGGTAGAGACAAGGAACTACAGATGCTGGTTTATACAAAAGAACACAAAGTGCTGGAGTAACTCAGCGGGTCAGGCTGCATCTCTGGAAAACATGGATAGGTGACATTTCAGGTCGTGACCCTTCTTCAGGAATCTTTCTCCAGAAAGGAATCTTTTCTCCAGAGATGCTGCCTGACCCGCTGAGTTACTCCAGCACTTTGTGTCCTTTTGTCTGAGTAGGGTCTTTGATTTGAAATATTAAGTCTGTTTCTTTTTTCCTGGATGCTGTCTGTCCTACTGAGTGATTCAGCATTATCTGCCTTCATTATGGAAGATTTCACACAGCTGTCAATGAAAGACACTGTTGTATTATTAATGCTTAGAAAATACCTGCCCTATATTCTCACCTTTGAAAGCCACTGATGGAGCACAGTAGCCTGTTCATGTGCAAGCTTGAACAAGCAGTTGTGGGTTTTCTACTTCCACACCCTCAAGTGGCAGCTGGCATTGATGGGAATGGTTTTTCTCCATTCCATATGGACAACAGCTCCATAAATAGACTGGGATCATTAACACAGGGCAGGTACCAATCCTTGGGGACTGCACAGTGGAGCAGCTGGTGGAGTTGCTGCCTCACAGCACCAGAGATCCAGGTTCAATCCTGACCTCGGTTGCTGTCTGTGTGGAGTGTGCACATTCTCCCTGTGACCGCGTGGGTATCCTCCTGGCGCTCTGGTTTCTTCCCACATTCCAAACGACGTATGGATATGTAGGTTAATTGGGCTATGTAAATTGCCCTTGATGTGTAGGAGGCAGTGAATGCAAAAGTGGGATTACATAGAACTAGCGTGATTGATTGTTGGCAATATTTCACTGGGCCAAAAGACCTCTTTCCATGCTATATGTTTCAATCAATCAGTCTTCCACTGGGAAGTTGATTCAATCTAGTGCACAGGTTTGCTCCCACGTCCCAAAGATGTGCTAATAGATTGATTGCCTATGTATGCTTTGATTTAGTGTGAGTAAATGCCAAAGCAATAAAAGGGGGAACTCATAGATGTGTGAGGGAGTGGAGGTTGCAGTGCTACAGGGGATTCATGGGATTGTTCTGCAGGGATCCAGCACAGGCACGAAGGGTGTAATGACCTCCCTCTGTGTCATAAAGTGCTTGTTTCATGTATCCTTTAAATTGGACTTTTCAAAATCCCAATGTCATGACTGTCTTCTTCACAAGTCCATGTGATCTGATAACGGACATGTGTTAGGGGTATCGAAAACAAGGGGAGGGGGAGAGGTATAAGGTGAGAACTGACTGGCTGGCACACAACAACCTTTCAGTGACAATAAACTAAACTGAAATAAACTACTTGTGCTGTTACCTTCGGTGAGCTATGAACTTGTACTCCAAGTTCCCTCTTGCACATCAATGATGTTATTAGTCTTGCCATTAACTGTATACTTTCTCCTTACATTCAACCTCCCAAAGTCCAACACCTCATACTTGCTCAGAATAAACTCCATCTGCCTTTTCTCTGCCCATTTCTGCAACTTATCTTTATCTCATTGTATCTTCTGATAGCATTCCTCATTGTCTACAACTCCTCTAATTTTGGTGTAGGCAGCAAACTTGCACGCGAACCCATTTATCGTCCAAGTCATTTATATATATTACAAACAGCAGAGGTTCCAGCACAGTTTACTTCTCATTTTAATCCATACAGCCCCGGATGAGATTTCAATTCCCATTCAGACTAGATACCAGAATTAAGGATTTACAATTCAGTAGCACATGTCATTGATATAACTTACAGGAAATGTTTTATGAAAGAGAGGGGGGGGGGGGGGGGGTATAATTTAAGGGGAACATTAAATTTCAAGATTCGCAATACTCGAACAACAATGAAAAGATTTTCTATATCAATCAGTGGAGTAAAGCTATGGAACAGAATGAATGCGGAATTAAAACAATGTTCAAACATCATCCAGTTTAAAAACAAATATAAACATATGATTTTTTCTAGGTACAGTGAGGAGGGGGATTAACAGTCACCAGGGGTCTACATATAATAACACATCATTATTTAAATAAGTATATCTATATGAACATATAAGGGTGTATGAGTATTTTTGTATTAATATCTGACTTATTATACGGGTGGGTGACTATATTTGTATTTATATTTTGTATGTAAATGGTCGGGTATATGTATATATATGATTGGCCTAATGTATGTATATATATCAGATGAAGTTAATATAGACATTATTGTATAAATAGGTATATTCATATGATTGTAGGGGTGAGTGAGTATATATGTCGTTATATATGTATTTTAGGTATTAGTTATTATAGATAATACTTGATAAATATTGATTAGGGAATGGGGGTAAGATTAAATAAGTTCACACTTCTTCCTACTCCTTTTCGCACATGTAAAGACGTTAAGTAATGGATGAAATTCTTTGTATTTCTTCTGTTTTTTTGTTTATTTTGTTTTTTAATTGATGTCTTTTAACATGTACGAAATAAAACTATAGAATAAGAAAAAAAAATATATATATATAAATTTTATTCTGATACCGCAAGTGCCGAAGGGACTGTTTCTGTGCTGTATCTCTAAACTTAACTAAACCAAATGCAAAATGCTGCTCACCTTCAGAAACAGCTGCCTCCGTTTTTAAGTAGACTCAGACTGAAGAAGGGTCTCGACCCAAAAGTCACCCATTCCTTCTATCCAGAGACGCTGCCTGTTCCGCTGAGTTACTCCAGCATTTTGTGTCTATCCACAGCAGACACCATCTTTCTAGTCCTAAACTCTATTCTCCATTTTTAAGTACTTTAAATCTCTTACTTTTCTCACTTCTTTCAAGCAGTTGAGCTGTGCTTGAATAAGAGATCTCCAGGGACAGATACCTCGTGCCGGTGCTCACTGGTCATGTGTGAAACTGCATTAGGCATATTGCTCTTTTGGGACATCACAGCACTGTGCACACGTTCCTAATTTAAAAATATCCAGTCTTTCATATCACTAGGTATTCACTATCTGGAGGAACATTGAATTATATTTTGTTCTTGATATAAAGCTACTTTGGCTAATTGTGTCGCCTTTCTAGCAGCCTCACTTTAGATTGGATGTTGCAGGTCCGACAATGGTAAATCGTAGCTTTAGTTTTGTTTAATGTCACGTGCACCAAGGTACAGTTGAAAGCTTTTGTTGCACGCTAACCAGTCAGCAAAAAGACAATACGTGTTTACAGTCGAGCCGTCCACAGTGTACAGATACATGATAAAGGGAAATAATGTGAATAATGTTTAGTGCAAGACAAAGTTCAGTAAAGTCCGATCAAAGAGAGTCTGAGGGTCACCAATGAAGTAGATAGTAGCTCAGGAGAGCAGTCCTGGTATTCTAGCCTGATGGTCATGTTATTCAATTTGTAATCCTGTGTTGCTGTATCCAGTACTGATGGGAATTGTGATCCCAAACAGGGCAGTTTGATTTAAAATGGAGACTCAAATACTGAAGGTGAACTTGAAATATTCTGATTTCCCCATACATCCCAGAAAGTAGGATGCTTTTAAAATTGTTATGGTGAGACCTGTGCAGAACCCATTGACTTCAATAAATTTACCACTAACTTCCACCCTTCCCACAAATTCACTTGGACTATCTCTGACACCTCTCTCCCTTTTTTCTCGATCTCTCTGACTCCATCAAAGGGACAGACTATCCACTGACGTCTACTACAAGTCCACCAACTTCTACATAACCGGATATAAAATTTCCTCGATGATTAACTATAAAAACTCATAGATTAAAATAAAGAAATACCAAATTCAAGTACTACCTATTCTAGGTAAAAAACAAAACAAAACCATCAATATTTTTATAAAGATTGCTGACAAAATACCAGAAACACTAATGTTTAACATATTTTTGAAACTGGGCTGCCTCATATTTAGTTCATTGCACAAGCTGATTTCCTTTAGTTTACATGCTGTGATCACTTCAGATTCCTCCAAGTTCTACATTCTGCTCCGGTTCTGTGTTGAACTGAATTCTTCTCATGCCACTTCCAGACAAAATTTTCTCGCCCTCTATTTCACGCCTGAGGAGGCAGCCAGTTACTGAGCCACAGCGGTTGTCTGCGTTACATGATAAATCGTCATCCAAAAAAGACATTCAGACTTGAGCCTGCCTGGGGAGTTGGACTGAATGTAATTGAACAAAAAGCCAGACCCAGGTGCATATTACTGAGATAGCACTGAGGAAAATCAATAGGAGAGCTATTCACCTTAGGATTATGAGGCTTGCGCAGTCAGCAGTAATAATAATACACAGATACTAAGGCTTCTGGATCTATTTTTCCAATAATCTGGTTGTCAGTGACACAAATGTAAAGACAGCTTTGTATTTAGACTCGGTCAATAAACATGAATGCAACATGATGCTCCCTTGCCGCAAAAATACTTGGGTCATTTATTTTGAAACTAATGCATGTAAAACAACTCAATGTGTGAATTCTTCATAGTGCCTGGTGTCACAATCCATATTTGTAGCAGCAAGCAATTTCAATCAGACTCTATGGGTTTTTTGCTTTATGGTAATAATGTGCTGTTTTCAGTTTTTATTTGCTTACACATTTCTTATTCCTTGTGGGTGACTTCGATTGTTGAGGGTAAGAAATGGGTGTTTTACAGCTCCGTACATTTCTGGCTGTATTAATGTAAATGCAAAGCAGGCTACCAGTTATCAATTGCCATGGCTCGGAAGCCGTAGGATTTCACTGCAATGTGCTCAGCAGGGGAGTGGGTGCAAAATCATTCAGGGCTTTAAATAAAGTATAAATTAGGTAACCCAAGACATTGGAGAAGTTCCGTTTGTTTTTGCTGTGTTCCTAGGCGGCACGGTGGTGCAGGGGTAGAGTTGTTGCCTTACAGCGAATGCAGCGCCGGAGACCCGGGTTCGATCCCGACTATGGGCAATGTATGTATGGTGTTTGTGCATTCTCCCCGTGACCTGCGTGGGTTTTCTCCGAGATCTTCGGTTTCCTCCCACACACCAAAGACGTACAGGTTTGTAGGTTAATTGGCTTGGTAAATATAAAAAATTGTCCCGAGTGGGTATACGGTAGCGTTAATGTGCAGGGATCACTGGTCGGCGCGGACCCGGTGCGCCGAAGGACCTGTTTCCGTGCTGTATCTCTAAACTAAACTAAACTAGTCCTCATTTCATGATTTTCACATTGTGAAATTGGTAACAGTGAAGGAGAGCAATGCAGGCACAGGTTCATATGTCAATATCAAGACATGATTGATTCTAAGTCTTTTTAATCTTCATCGATGCCTTCAGTTTTCTAGCATGGCCTTTGGCTGCCTGAGGAGAAAATGGGCTGCCATTTCTAGCCGGAGGCCTCAAACCAACCATTAGGCTCATATGTGTAGCATTGTACTGATCCCTGCCCTCTTGTGCGCTTCATAGAAATGGACTGCCACTTCAAAGCACTGGACAGGTACCCCCATTGCAGGCTCCTCTAAGACCACAGGCAGGATAAGTGAACCAAAAGTCAGGCTATCCACGTTAACACCCCAGCATGGCGGCTTCAATTATATTCAGCCATTTCTGATGGGCAAACCACACTGTTTGAATGATGAGCGCAAGACTCCCACAGCCAGCACTCTGCTCCAAGCTCTGACACCAGCACAAGATTAGCAGGTAGACAAAAGAAACAATTCAACAATATTATCAAAGGGTAACTTACCTACAGGTTGTGGAATTCCTTGGCTCATGGGCATTCAAAATAGACGAGCATTCAGGATGATATCCAAAAGCTTAAGACCTTTCTCCGGAATGGGCAGAAACTCAATTTAATCGGTGGATGGGGTGTGGCACCACACAAACTAGTGGGGCTGTTTATACAGAGTTTGTATGTTCTCCCCATGACCGGGGTTTTCTCCAAGATCTTCAATTTCCTCCCGCACTCCAAAGAGGTACAGGTTTGTAGGTTAATTGGCTTGGTATCAATGTAAAAATTGTCCCTAGTGTGTGTAGGATAGTGTTAATGTGCGGGCATCGCTGGCCAGCTACTCTCCCACCACCCCTGTAATGCATCCACTTCTCTGGCAGAGGCATGGGGCCCCAAGATGGCCTCATTCACCACCTCTGACTCTGCAGAACTGCAGCGGAGGCCAATCATGTTGGGCCCCAAGGGACCCCCTGAGAAGAGGAGTTACTGTTGACAGTTACTGTGTCAGTGACAAAGGCACTGTTTATAAAGTACTTTGACAAATACACTCAGTCCTTGTTATCCACTGATTCCCCCCCCCAATTGATCAACATATTTAAGGTCAGCCCTGGGCCGTATCTCCATATATTACAGTTGAGGAAGCAATGTTTGCCTGTGTAAATAGAATAATTAGTTTCCAGACCACTTGTGTCGAATGGTTCCTTGATGTGTGCTGTTCTAATAGAGAGCAAACCATGTTTACAAAGAACACCTTGTTATTTCAAAACCAATCTCTGTAAGTTCAATGAAATAGTTTGTTCACTGACATCATTTTCTTTAAGATTGCATCTACATGCAACACCTGTCCCTTTACCTCCCCGCTCGACTCCATCCAAGGACTCAAACAGTCTTTCCAGGTGAGGCTGAGGTTCACCTGCACCTCCTCCAACCTCATCTGTTGTATCCGCTGTTCCAGATGTCAACTTCTCTACATTGGCGAGACCAAGTGCAGGCTCGGCGATCGTTTCGCACAACACCTCCGCTCAGTCCGCCTTAACTAACCTGATCTCCCGATGGTTCAGCACTTCAACTCACCCTCCCATTCCCAATCTGACCTTTCGGTCCTGGGCCTCCTCCATTGTCATAGTGAGGCCCAGCACAAATTGGAGGAACAGCATCTCATATTTCACTTGGGCAGTTTACACCCCAGAGGTATGAACATTGACTTCTCTAACTTCAGATAGTTCCTCTGTCCCTCTCTTTCCCCTCCCCTTCCTAGTGCTCCCATTCGTCTTCCTGTCTCCCACTACATCCTATCTTTGACCCGTCCCCTCCTCTGACATCAGTCTGAAGATGGGTCTCGACCCGAAACATCACCCATTCCTTCTCTCCAGAGATGCTGCCTGACCCGCTGAGTTACTCCAGCATTTTGTGTCTACCTTCATTTTCTTTAAGGTATTTTAATGTTTACATGTATTTATTAATATGTGTAATGCTCTTCAAAGATTTTAGTGCATATTAATGTTTTTAGGGGAGCATATTGGATACAAATGAACTTTAGTGGTACCTGCATTTTTTGCTATCCAGAATCCAATTCCTCACAGATATTATGGACTTTGTGTATATTTAAAACAAAGTAAGATAATAAGGAGAAAGAAAAATGTTAATGGGATTAAAATAAACAGATTCTATGAAAAGTTGCCACATGCCTGGTGTAATTTGTATCAATCCCCTTCAATGTTGCTGTTGTTGACCTTCATGGTGGGATACCCCAGGATACCACATACATTGAGGACATTGTGGAATCTACAGTCACTGCCTCGTGGAAAGAGGTGGTGAGTAAACCATGCAACGTTATATTGTTTTATGTCAAGGCTCAATTCCTGTGATTGAAGCTTCCTCCGAGGAAGTTCAGATTTGAGGAATCAGAATCCATTGGCCAGTTCCCAAGACCAGAGTGTTCAGAAGATAGACACAAAATGCTGAAGTAACTCAAAGATAGACTCAAAATGCTGAAGTAACTCAAAGATTGACACAAAATGCTGGAGTAACTGAAAGATTGACACAAAATGCTGGAGTAACTCCATCTCTGGAGAGAAGGAATGGGTGACGTTTCGGGTCAAGACACTTCTTCAGAGAAAAAGAATAGGTAACAGAATGGGGTCAGGAAAAGGGTTCATCAGCTATTCCTTTTCTCCAGAGATGCTGCCCGCAGAGTTACTCCAGCATTTTGTGTCTATCTTCAGTATTAACCAACATCTGCAGTTCCGTCCTATACACCATAGCATTGAGAAGTTTATTCTTATGCCCTCAGCATTACATTGAGGCAGACAGTGATCTGCTGATAATATCTAGAATGTAATCAGTTAAGCATTCTCAGCCTCATTTGCTGAGGAATGGAATGGTTTTGGGTTCATGGTGGAGGGGTGGTGTTGGTGATGGGATGAGAGACAGAGAAAAGAGGGACAGTTCAGTATCGTTCTCGCATTTCAAGTAATCTAAAATGTGTGACCAAATGACAGAAAGATAGGATAAATCGTAGAGAAGCTCAGTCACAGTGTCATCGGACTGCAAATGTGAAGCAGGAGCTGAAATAAAAGCAGCTGCTGAGCGATCCATTTCGCATCAATTCAACATCTTTCAAAGAAGTGTCGCAACTTCTACAGCTGCTCGCCTGTGATAAGGCAGTGTTGAGCGTGCAGGAGATTACTGCAGGAGTCTGCTGCCCGAAGGCTCTGGCTGGGATCATTGATCAATAAAAGGAGTGAGCTGCAAGGACGATCGAGGACTCAGCCACAGTTGCCAGCCTGTCACTCGCCTGTCAAGGATTATAACAGGCTGGCACCTTATTTTTACTCATCTGTTATTTCATATTGAAGATTGGGCTGGAGGTGGGTTGCAGAAGGAAGGGATGGTGCTGCATTTGCGCTCTACATTTTACATTTTAATATTTTAGCTGCTTCTGCAATTAGATGCATTTGTTTAGCAGGCCGTTCCTGTTCTGATAGGTCAACATTTTGAAGGTGCTTTATCTAATCGGGGCAAAAAGAATTTCTGACAACTGAACAAGACAAAACCCAATCCGTCACTTCTCCAACACAAAATGAGTCCTTCAATGCTTTTTGACTTCTTCAACAAAATGTTTTTGTTGCATCATTCACAGTTCCAAAAGTGAGTGGCAACATTGGCATTTATCGACTGCTTCTAATTGCCCCTTGAATGAGGAGATTATTAATATTCAGCCACAGTGGTGGGTCCTGTTGTCAGACTTTCACCAGACTAGGTTAAGGCAGCTGATTTCCTTCTTTGTGAACCTGATGGGTTTTGATAACAACTGGATAGTACCACCATTAACTCGAGCTATTTATTTTAAATTTAATGGCCATAGTGAGATTCAAACTCAAGATTCAAGGAGATGAGGAGGAATTTCTTTGGTAAAAGGATGGTGAATCAGGGAGCTATGGAGGCCAAGTCAATGGATATTTTTAAGGCAGAGATTGATTGACAGATTCTTGATTAACACGGGTGTCAGATGTTATGAAGAGAAGGCAGGAGAATGGGGTTGAGAGGGAAAGACAGATCAGCCATGATTGAATGGCGGAGTAGACTTGATGGGCCGAATGGCCTAATTCTTCTCTTATAACATATGAATTTATGAGACTCAAATTTCCAGATTAATGATAATTTACGCTCAGAAAACTAATTGACTATTTTCAGGTGAGAGGGAAGATAAAAAGGGGCAGGTTTACAGGAGAGTTATCTTCAGGAGAGAGGTTGAATCTTTAAAAGAAGTGTACTTACTCCAGCAAAGAGTAAATGTTCAGAGGACAGGTGGTGTCCAGAGAGACACAGAGCTTCAAAAGAGATGAAGAATCTTCAGTGAGTGTACATTAGGAGAGGAGCATACATTTTTAGCAAAAAACAGAACCTCAAAAGAGAAAGTGAATCTTCAGGTAAAAATGCACAGGTTTGCACATTGTAATTCAATAAATGAGGCTGTTTTTTTTTTTCTGGATTTGTTAAAGGGAGAAATTTTCTCAGGCAATTGTTCCTATCAACAACAATCGGGCTCAGCGGTAGATTTGCTTCCTTTCAGCGCTTATAGCACCAGAGACCCTGGTTTCATCCTGACTACGGGTGCTGTCTGTACAGGGTTTGTACGTTCTCCCCGTGACCGCGTGGGTTTTCTCCGAGATCTTTAGTTTCCTCTCACACTCCATAGACGTACAGCTTTATAGGTTAATTGGCTTGGTCCAAAAAAAAAGTAAATTGTCCCTAGTGTGTGTAGGATAGCGTTAATGTGTGGGGATCACTGGTTGGTGTGGACTCGGTGGGCTGAAGGGCCTGTTTCCGTGCTGTATCTCTAAAAGAAACTGCACCTCCTATTAAGCTGGCTTTAAATGACTAATAGAGACCGGTCCTGAGCTAATAACTACCTCATTGGAGACCCTCAGGTTATCTTCAATTGGACTTGACTGGACATTATATTGCACTAATCATTTTTCCCTTTATCATGTATCTGTACTCTGTGGATGGCTCAACTGTAATCATGTATAGTCTTTCCGCTAACTGATTAGTACACAAACCAAAGCTTTTCAATTTACCTTGGTACAATAAACTAAACTCAAATAACTAAACTAAAGCTTATCGTGCAGGAAAGCCATTTTCATGGGGCTGATTCCACTAGCAAGAATGAGTAGTCGATTACCAAGGAGGGAAAAAGAATGTTAACTCTTATGGAGTTCTCCTAACAGAATGATTGGAAGATGACTTTTCCATAATTTTCATTAGACAAGAACCAGACCTCATGTCAACTCTCTCAATCCAAGTACTGGACCCTCTTAGACATTGACATTGTCCAAGCAAAGAAGTGCAAGGATGTCCACATCACCCATGCCAGAATCAACCTGCTGACTGAGGGCGGCACAGTGAGTTGCTGTAGAGTTGCAGTTCAGCGGTAGAGTTGCTGCCTTACAGCGCCAGAGACCTGGGTTTGATCCTGACTATGGGTGCTATCTGTATGGATTTTGTACATTCTCCCCATGTTCCGCGTGTGTTTTCTCCGGGTGCTCCAGTTTCCTCCCACACTCCAAGGACGTACAGGTTTGTAGGCTAATTGGCTTGGTAAATTTGTAAATTGTCCTTAGTGTGTGTGGAATAGTGTTTGTGTGCGGGGATCGCTGGTCAGCACGGACTCGGTAGGCTGAAGGGCCTATTTTCGCACTGTATCTCTAAACTAAACTAAATTAAACTTACTGAGGTACAGTGATGTTCTCTCTCCTGTACACTTTGAAGACATGGACAACCAGGCCCCCAAAGTACTGAAGAGGTACCACCAATACTGTGTCGACATAAACATCCAAACCTACTGGGAAGATAAGCAAACCACATCAATATCTTGACATGATTAACATCCCCATCATTAAGGCTCTGAACTTAGTAAACTAGTTCTTGTTGGCAGGTCAAATGTCACCTGTGGGTCTCACATCAGATTCCTGAAGCAAGCACCCTACACCATGCTCTGAGATTTACAAGAGGGAATGTTCTCAAAATGTTCCTGAAAAAGTGTGACATCCTCGCCAACTCATGGGAATTCCTAACGCGTGACTGACCCATCCCAGAAGGCAGTCAGCATGTCGGGTCTCTATGATGGAACCGTGCAGAGACCACGGCCAAACAGAAGTAGGAACATAGAGTATACAAACAGCTAACCCCTGCACTCTCATACCTGGCCGGACCATGGCAGGGTCGGCAGATCCCAAACTGCCTCAACCCAAAATGCCAACTGTCCATTTCCCTCCACAGATGCTGCCTGATCCACTGAGTTCAGCATGAGGAATATGCTTTCTCTCCCTGACACACCCTTTCCACTCACCTGAACTCTGTTTCTTACTTTCTTCCTGATAACACAATTTGTTAATTTGAAGATTTCAACCAAATCAGACAGAACTCTCCTTAATAAACCCATGTTGACTGTCCCTAATCGAATGTCTCTCCAAATCTAGATTAATGTTGTCTTTCAGAATATTTCCAATAATCCCCTATCCCTCTCATTTTCTTCTCCCCGAACCCTCCTCCCACACCATCCTACCACCTCTCACACTCCTTCATGCCTCCTTCTCACTCGCCCTCTATGTTCTTAGTTATTCCTGGATAATGGATCCAGTCTAGTGTACCACAGCACAATTTTATTAAATTGAGCATGCCTTTGAGTGAAAGTGTTCGGAACCATAGCTGTCGGTCCTCTCTTGTGCGGAGTCAGTGTGGTTAATTATGGCTAATGCTCAGAGTATCTACCTCGTTTGATGCGACTCAGTCTGGATGTTGGTGCACGTTCAAAGCAATTAGAAAGCAGCATGAGATTAAAAGGCCAGCGAAAAGAAAACTAATCACTGCTGTTACCGTCACAAGCAATCTTTACTCGTATCACCCTGGAGACGTCCTGGCTGCTGAACCCAGTTTAGTTGTACAGATGTAGCTCCTCGTCCCATTTTAAAGGGCAAGTAATAATATGCGGTGAAATAACATAAGCATCTAGAAATAGAAGTGAGTCATTGGATAGGCTTCATAAAACTCCTCAAGACAGCATTTAAAGGCACAAGGGCTAAAGTTGATAGTCACACAAAATGGAAGGTCTTTGTCAATATCTCCCTCATACAGATTGTTTGTGAAGCGGGCAGTCTGCCAACTAGGTGCTGCCTGCTCATTAAAATAATTTTTCTATGTGCTTGCCCACAGCGAGCTGTCCTGTTAATTGGCTGCTAGCATCACCAGTGCTCCCAATCCTGTAAACTGCCACAACCTGTGCAGCCTAATCTGTACCTCTTAAGAAGGGTCTTGACCCAAAAGGTCGCCTATTCTTTTTCTCCAGAGATGCTGCCTGATCCATTGAGTTACTCTAGCCTTTTGTAATTTTATAGCCTCCAGTCTTCTGTACCTCTTAAATCTAGTCTGCATATATACAATGGTTTAATGGTTCAATTGTGGTTTTACTATCACATGTGCAAACACATAGTGAAATTCATTTTTGACCAACATTCCAGTAGAGTATTGCCATACGTAAGGGTGGCAAGGTGGCACAGTGGTAGAGTTGCTACCTTACAGTGCCAGAGATCCTGACTATGGGTGCTGTCTGTACGGAGATTGTACGTTCTCCTTGTGACCACCACAGTTGTGTAGGTTAATTGGCCTCAGTAAAGATTGTAAATTGTCCCTCTTTTGTTGGATAGTGCTAGTGTGTGGGGATTGCTGGTCGTTGCGGACTCAGTGGGCCAAAGGGCCTGTTTCCATGCTGTATCTCTAACTAAACTAAAGTAACACATCCCCAATTAGCAAATTGTACTGGAATAGTCTACTGATCCCGGATGCAAGAGGTGCAATGTTTTGGCGCCATTTTCAAAATCCAATCCGCGCGTTGGTTGTTATGAGTGGTGCCCATTCCAGGGCCTCCAGTCGTCGCCTTCCTTGGACGTGTGGATCGACCAGCGAATCGATGTCCTCTCCTTGCCCATTCACCTTTGGCCTCCCGCCACAGTCTTAAAAAGCCAGCGAGGATTTTGCTTTTCATCTTAAAGGGGTGCAGTATTATGGCTGGAGCAAGTGTGAGCAGTCCAGATGGATTTAGGAAACAGTAGAAAACAATGTAACATGAGGCAGGCTTACGGTTTTTCAGACATTGTACACAGAGCCATAATGGAGGATCTGGGAAAGCAGAGCAAACTACAGTATCAGTACATTAAAGAACCAGAGCGAATGGAAAGGTGTGGAGATCAATATCAGGAGTGCAGGTTCCAAAGAACCAGATGTCGTGTGGCATGAAATTTGGTGTAATTCACATCTGATATCAAGTCAATGGAATACATCTTTAAGACCGGCGGCAGGAGGGAGTGCTCCTGCATCGACAGGCGAGTGGGCCGCTGGAGGCCTTGCAACTGCCTGGGGCTTGGCTAGATCAGGCACCACTCCAAGAGGCCGTGCACGTGGACTGCAGTGGTGGAGCAGTGGCAGAGGACCAGCAGAGGACACCTCAGCCACACGTAGTCACGACAACCCTACAATGCCACCAGGACAACGAGCATTCATGGTTCGGTCAGGAAATCTGCATTGACAAACTGGAGCGGGACACAAAAAGCTGGAGTAACTCAGCGGGACAGGCAGCATCTCTGGAGAGAAAGAGTGGGTGACATTTCAGGTCGAGACCCTTCTACAAACTGGGACTTGAAATCGTGCCAAAATTGGCGATTCTGTATACTGTGTCAGTGTACTACTGCTATACACTTGTGCTGTATCTGAGATGCTTATCTAAGATGTAGATAAGTGCTTATGTATAGTGATAGTTGTACTGAACTGTGTACAAAAATGAATTTCACTGCACCTCAGTACATGTGACGGCAAGACCATAAAACATTCGAGCAGAATTATGCCATTCGATCCATAGAGTCTGCTCCACCATTACCCCTTGCAGGATTACAAGAAATTACTATTGGACCTGCAAGCTCATCCTATACCTGTATTTCATCCGCATTTATAGATGTGCGAGAATACTAACAATGAGTCATTGCTTGGCTAACTTCCCAACCAAATGTCATACAACATCACATTGTGTCAGATGCTACACTGCAGCTGAGTGTTGATGAGCCATGGATTTGGAATGTTCTTAGTTTAGTTTAGAGATACAGCATGGAAACAGGCTATTCGGCCCACCGAGTTTGTCGGTGCTAGTGACACCGACATCACCCAGCCATCACCTGTACACTAGTTCTATCCTACACACTAGGGACAATTTACAAAAGCCAATTAACCTACAAAACAGCACGTCTTTGGAGTGTTGGAGGAAACCGAAGCACCCGGAGAAAACCCATGTGGCCACAAGGAGAACGTACAAACTTCACACGGACAGCTGCCGTAGTCAGGATCGAACCCAGACCTCTGTTGCTGTAAGGCAGCAACTCTACCGCTGCGCTACTGTGCAGACTGTTTTGGAGGAAAGTGTGCAAAGGCAGCAGCTACAAGGAAAAGTAAGATCATGACTTGCATTGGAAAGACACTGAGTGAGAAAGTGAGAGCATTAAGTTAGGTGAACAAGCTTAATAAAGAGATATGCAATGGTGTTAAGGTGGTGAAAATCTCCAACCTGAAAGATTTTGTGATTAGTATTGTAGGAACGGTCAGAAGTGCTGTTTGATCAAATGATCACAGCAAGAGATAGACCAAAGCATACTAAAGAATTATATGATGATGAAGTTATTTCAGAAGTGGATACAATAATGACAGCTGAAGAGGAAAAGCATATCGACATTGAAATGAGTCAGAAAGTAACATACACTTCAGATCAAGAAGTGATTGCAAAGCTTAGAGAAACAAACACAGTTAAGAATGCTTAAGTAAAGCAAGAAAAGGTACATGCTGGAAATCTGAAATAAAGGGCAGCACAGTGAGCTGGAGTAGACTACCTCAACTCTGCTGTGAGGTAGAGTTGCTGCCTCACAGAGCCAGAGACCCAGGTTCGATCCTGACCTTGGGTGCTTTCTGTACAGAGTTTGTATGTTCTCCCTGTGACTGCGTGGGTTTCTCTGGGTGTACCAGTTTCCTCCTACATACCAAAGACATGCTTAGGTTAAATTGTCTCCAATGTGTAGCATGCGAAACTGGGATAACTTAGAATTAGTGTACAGGTGGGTGACCATTGGTCAGCTCGGATCCATTGGACTGTTCCTGCTGTTTCCCAAACCAAAAAGAAGTGCTGGGAACACACAGCAGGTCAGGAAACATATGTGAAAAATAAACTGTTAGTGATTCAAGTCTGTGCGGTTTAAGTATCTGAGAAACGCAACCTATAGACTGAGCCTGTAATTGCTTTCTGTATGTAAAGAGATCATATTTTTCTTTCAAATAGAGAAAGAAGCGTAAAATATTATATGTCAATACATGAACAAATCATTTGAGTATGTAATGTAATACCATCATTACACATGGAGCATATACAGTACAGTGCAGGAACAGGCCCTTCAGCCCACAATGTCTGTGCAAACCTGATGACAAGTTCAATTGTAGAAATAAGGAACTGCAGATGCTGGTTTGTCAAGGGAAAAACAGGGGTAAATGCTGGAGTAACTCAGCGGGCCAGGCAGCATCCAGGGAGAATATGGATAGGTGACATTTCAAGTGGGGACATTTCTTCAGGCTGTCTTACCAAGTTGAACTAATCTCTGCCTACGTATGGTTCGTATCCCTCCACTATCTGCACATCCGATGTTAACACAAAATGTTAGTCTGCGGTAAAGTATACACCCTTATTCTGAAGCTCCTGGTGTGCCCTGGAGAATTCTATCGCTGGAATTTACGGGTAGTACAAGATTAGCTGACATTCCACCTGCCAGTGTAATGCAGAATGAGGCCATTTTGTTTGTGTGGGTTGTGAATCATTGTACTGCTGTACCTACCCCGAGAGAGTTGTGAAGGCTGAATTGTTCAATGTACACAGGACTGAGATAATTTTTTGTACTGCAGGAGTACCAAGAGTTACGAGGATTATGCAGGAAAGTGAAGTTGAGGCCAGTATCAGATCAGCCGTGATATTATTGAATAGTATAGTGGGCTTAAGGGACTGTGTATCCTTCTCTTGCACCTAATTATCGTGGCTTGCTATATTTATTTGCCAAAGAGCAATATATTTTAAGTTATTAAATATGCCACTTGAAAGATGACAACATAGAAGTAAAGCATTTTTTTTAGGTAGGATGCTCTCTGCGGCTGAAGTTGTTTTTCTTTTAACAGCCTCACAGCTCCCACAGTCTGTAATTATATGATTAATTGACTCCATCATCTCTGGTTCTCTAGGCAATTCTGCTGGCTCCGTCCTTTATTGTTGAAACGTCAGTCTGTCACTGGAAGAAATATAAACCACTGCCTTCACAGTCAGCATTGTCTAGCTATGGGAGGGAAGGAAAAACATTTTTTTTAAAATATATATACCACAGCTTTGTTGCGGCAGAACAGAGTTAATTGTGCAGTGTTTTATTTTCAAATCAGGCTATGGTAGCACTAGTAATTGTTCATTTGCCAACCTCAGCCTAAGTCCTTGAAGCAGGTTCACCATGTAGATTATTATGTGAAGAGTGGTACAATGACCTAGTAGTAGACTTGTTGCCATGCAGCTCCAGTGACCTGGGTTCATTCCTGACCTCTGGTGCTGTCTATGTCCCCACTCCTGTGCCTATCTAAAAGCTTCTTAAACGCCACTATCGCATCTGCCTCCACCATCACCCCCAGCAGTGTATTCCAGGCACCCACCACTCTCTGTGTAAAAAAACTTGTCCCACACATCTTCTTTAAACTTTGTCCCTCTCACCTTAAAGTTATGGCCTCTAGTCTTTGACATTTCTACCATTTGAAAAAGGTTCTGGATGATTATCTTATCATAATTTTACATACTTCTATCAGGTCTCCCATCAACCGCCGATGATCCAGAGTAAATAACCCAAGCTCTCCAACCTCTCTTTATAGCTAATACCCTCTAATCCAGGCACACCTCACCTGCAGATTCTCCAAAGACTCCACATCCTTCCTGTAATGGGGTGGCCAGAACTGCACACAATACTCCAAATGACGGTAGCGCAGCGGTAGAGTTGCTGCTTTACAGCGAATGCAGCGCCGGAGACTCAGGTTCGATCCTGACTACGGGTGCTGCACTGTAAGGAGTTTGTACGTTCTCCCCGTGACCTGCGTGGGTTTTCTCCGAGATCTTCGGTTTCCTCCCACACTCCAAAGACATACAGGTATGTAGGTTAATTGGCTGGGTAAATGTTAAAAAAAAATTGTCTCTAGTGGGTGTAGGATAGTGTTAATGTACGGGGATCACTGGGCGGCACGGACTTGGAGTGCCGAAAAGGCCTGTTTCCGGCTGTATATATATGATATGATATGATATGATATGATATGATATGATATGACGCCTAACCAAATTCCTTTAAAACTGCAATATGACTTCTTGATTCTAATGCTGAATGACCCCCGACCATCACTTATGGTATATAAGCCTTCTTTACCATTCTATCTCTTGTGTTGCCACTTTCAGGGCTTGGACCCTCAGATCCCTTTGCTTCGGCTTTACATTATAAGGTCATAAGGTCATAAAGGATAGGAGTAGAATTAGGCCATTCGGCCCATCATCCACTCCACCATTCAATCATGGCTGATCCATCTCTGCCTCCTAACCCTATTTTCCTGCCTTCTCCCCATAACCTCTGACAACCGTACTAATCAAGAATCTATCTAACTCTGCCTTAAATATATCCACTGACTTTGCCTCCACAGCTTTCTGTGGCAAAGAATTCCACAGATTCACCACCCTCTGACTAAAGAAATTCCTCCTCATCTCCTTCTTATAAGAACGTCCTTTAATTCTGAGGCTATGACTTCTAGTCCTATACTCTCCCACTAGTGGAAACAACCTCTCCAAATCCTTTCTATAAGGAAGAAAATAATTGGCCACTCAGGAGAAATGACTATGGAAATCAAGCAATTATGCTTAATTTATCATCCTTCGACAAAATACTCTGACTCCTATTTAAAATAAAAGATGATTAAAAACTATGCCACTTTCAGAGGTTATTTTCCTGAAATCAATTGAGATTTGTTTATTAATTGTCACAATTTTGTTCTGCAGTAAAATGCAGTGGCATGTGAACAAGCAAGCTATTGAAGTGGTAAATTATTCTATCTTCTTATCATAACAAGGATGGGAACAGAGGTGAGGTTACTGGATGCCTCTCCAGGCTTCATGGCAGTGCATTTGTCATTTTAGTGAGTTTTGTCAAGAATTTGATTTGCAGATTTTGCATTTTTCAATTGTAAGTTTTTTTTGGTATCCTGACAAGACATGTTGTGGATTTTTTCATCGTTTTTGAGTTGAACGCATTAACTGGCACTCAGTAGACAATTACTTATTAATTAGTTTATATTGAATCTGGCTGCTTTGAAAATTGCTTATCGGTAATTTGCATTATTAGTCGGTGTTGGGGTATTTGGTCTAATGTTAGTTCCTTTTAGCAAAGATAAATTAGCAGTTACTGTATAATTTATGAAAAGTAGTGGCAAAGTGTAAACTACTAATACATAATTCAATTTGTTGGCTTGAGAACATGAAGGGCCATGAAATGTCATAACCTTTCCTCATACTGGTCCAACTTATTGTACATTTTTAATGTAATGTTAGTCTTGTCAATAATAAATAGCAAGAGGTGGCATTCATAGACCAACATGAGCGTAATTTTAAACTATTAATTGTCTAGGAATGTTATCTTCTCCAGTAATGATCATCTATTTTGCATTACAAATGCTTAAGGTATTTTCTGATCCTGTCAGAGTGATTTTTGCTGTTTCGTCATCCACTAAACAATTGTGTTTATTTCTATACAATTATAACTGTGTGGAATTCATATGTTAACATGTTGAATTTGAAATACTAAATTACATTTAGGTGACTTGAACTATCCAGTTCACTTCATGGAAAGAATAGAGTGACTTTCTTGAGCAGTGAAGACATTTGTTGTGAAAGAGGTTTCAAATGTAGCATCATCAGAGATATATTCATCGTATTAAATCCTAATAAAATTAATGATACGATGTTGAGAGAAGAGGATCGAAAGTGTAGGATAATAAGGTATTGGGTTAAATTTATCAGTTTCATTGAAAAAGGTTTTCAGTCAATAACGAATTCATCTGAAAAGGGAGAAAATGATCCAGGAATTTTCTTCATATTTGGAAATGATCAACATCCAATCATCTGAAGGATACACAAGCACATTTATGATTGTGATTTTTGAAACAGTGCTTTCAGTGATGTATTTTGTGAATAATATGATCGTTGAATGTTGAAGGTATGAACATTGCATTCTCCAATTTTAAGTAACACCGCACTTCCCCTTATGGAGAAGAAGCCTACGATAAACCACAGATTCGCAATCAACGGAGGAGCAGATTTCGAGCATTCAAGTCAAGTGATACAGGAGTATAAGGACGATAAGAAGACCAATTATGACTTTGTTAAGGACATTGAAAAAGTGACAAGACACTTTTGGTCTGGACGTTTTGGTCTAAACGTTCGGCAACCATGGCAGGGTTTGTACACCATTACTTTCCTGTAAGGTGAAACCAAGCAACACAAATGACAGTCATGCATCACTCATGGACTAGCGTGGATAAGCTTAATTCTTGCTGTGCATTAATAAAGAACTGCAGATGCTGGTTTACAAAGAAAAATCAATCCGAAGAAGGGCCCTGACCTGAAATGTCACCTGTAAATGTTCTCCAGAGATGCTGCCTGATCTGCTGAGTTATTCCAACACTTTGTGCCTTTTTTTGTAAACCAGCATCTGCAGTTCCTTGTTTCTACATTTTACTGCTCCACTGTGAAATCTCCTCAAGGTTTGCTGACTGTGAAGAAGTTCTCCTCCTTTCTCTGATGGGAATTCTGCTCGACCCTCTCACTGCTCCCCTTCTTTGATTCCAGCTGCTCTTCTGCTCTCCGGCCATGCACTAACCCAGACTCACTACCACAGCCACGTGTATTTGCTCGACAGTTCCATGCGCTGCCATCTTGTGTCTCGTGGCTTCCAGCTCTGTTTCCGAACCTTTCAATTTGGACCCAACCAGGATTTCAAGTACTACACTCAGTCCACCATGTCTCACAACATTTCTCCCACCTTGCCCTGCATTCTACACCCTCCGCTATACTCCGGCACCAGCAGGTCCTCATTCTGTCTCTCCTGCAGCTCTGGGCCTCACCCAAACCTGCATTGGGCTTCAACTTTACTTTATTCTTCACTGGATCCACCACAATCAGTTTGAAGAAGGATTCTGACCCAAAACGTCACCATTCCATGTTCTCAGGGATGCTGTCTGACCCATTGAGTTACTGCTGCACTTCCTGTCCCTTTCTGTATCTGCTTCATAAGCTAGAACAATATCTTTCAGATCCCCATAGCCCCTGAATGGCACTCTGATCTCAGTGTCTGAAGCCGATGTCAGAAGATTCTTCACGAGGGTGAATCTTTGGAAAGTGCACAGGTCTGATGGCATATCTGGCTGCATTTTTTAAATCCTGTGCAGACTAACTGGATGGAGTTTTCATGTACATTTACAGCGTCTCATTATTGTGGTCCAATATCCCCACTTGCTTTAAAAGAATATTTATAATGACCACCGATCAGTGGCACACACGTCCGTTGTGATGAAGTGCATTGGGAGATTGGTTATGAAGCGTATCAACTCCTGTCTTAGTAAGGACCTAGACCCACTACAATTCATATTGTATTGAACTTCTAGCATTTGCTGTTCCTTACTATGTATTTTATTTGCTTTCCTTATTGCTTGCAGTATCTGCCTGTTAATGTTAAGTGATTCATGGTACTCAGGTAGAAACAAAGAACTGCAGATGCTGGTCATTACACAAAAGAACACAAAGTGCTGGAGTAACTCAGCAGGCCAGGCAGCATCTCTGGAGAACATGGGTAGGTGATGTTTCGGGTTGAGACCCTTCTTCAAACTGCCTGTGAACACCAACACCTTTCAATCTCTATGATGTATACTCTATCTAACAATGCAATATTCTATTCACTGAAGATCACTTTAGCTCCAAGCCTAATGGTTGAGTGGTTCAATGGCACTTTATTGTCATATGTGCAAAATGCAAGTGGCATTTTGGCGCCATTTTCCAAGTCCAGTCCACATCAAAGTTGTTAAGAGCGGTGCTTGATTCAGGCAAGCCATAGGCTGGTCTTCGGGGATGAACAGCGTCAGCTTGGTGGGCTCCCTCTTCCAGGCCATTAGCTGCTGTGTCCTCCTAGCATGGGCTGGCTCGTTGTCTACCCACTTTAGGTTATACTCCACTCTGGGTCTGTGGCGAGTTTTCCAGTTGGCCATGTCTTATGGTCATTCGCCTAGAATCAGTCTGGCATTTAATGTATTAACATAAATTCCTTTGGTTTCCAGCTTTTTCACAGACTGTGAGCCTCAAATGCAATACCTGTCCTCATTCCCTAGTGCCCTCAGACTAGGTGGCTCACTGGACAATTTCGAGGCCACTTATGTCAACTTTGGCTTCGGCATTCACATGTAGTCCTGACTTTGCAAAGGCATTTTATTTCTTCCCCTGAAGGATAATAATGAACCAGAACAACCTGATATCTACGTAGTCACCACCACCGAGACTAATTCTTGTTCCTGGTTTATTTAAATAAATTTCAATTCAGTGGGGTTGAATCTTATCTCTGGATCTTGTCCGTGGGCCCAGGTTTACTCAACCGATGACATAACTACTGTGCTCCTAGCGGCTGTCAATTCCTGCTTCCCCCAACAAAACATTGCAAGGAAGATAAATCTACTGCCAATAAAAGGCTTTTTGCAAGATTGTTGGAGGCAGGAGTGTGCGTTAGGTGGCAAGTCATTCCCAGAGCGAAATGACATTGATAAAGTGTTTGAGCTGCACTGTCATGGTAATGAACTCCTTTCAATCCCGGGAGGGTTAATCTCTGCTCGTCTGCTTTCCAGAGCTGCAAACTATGGTATCTTTTTGAAGAATGTTTTTAGTTTACACTTATCTAGTGAGCTGCTGTTCATTCATAATGCAATGCAGCACTGATATTGTCACCCAGCTATCTATCAGGCGCTATTGACAGCTTGGCACCAAATCCATGGCAAATCCTTATTCATTTTTACACCTGCTCCTTGTGCTTTTGAAGTGTAGTTACTGTTGCCATTTAAGAAATGCAGATGGGGCAGCCTGGTGGCGCAGCAGTAGAATTGTTACCTTACAGCGCCAGAGACCTGGGTTCGATCCTGGTTATGGGTAGTGTTTGTACATTCTCTCCGTGACCATGTAGGTTTTCCCCGGGTGCTCTGGTTTCCCCGCACAAGGCATACAGCTTTGCAGGTTAATTGGCTTCAATAAAGATTGTAAATTGTCTCTAGTGTGTAGGATAGTGCTGTGTACAGGGATCGCTGGTTGGCATGGTCTCGGTGGGCCGAAAGGCCTGTTTCCGTGCTGTATCTCTAAACTAAGCTAAAGCAAGATGTGCCCAACAAGGTCCTACAAATGGTTATTTATGTCATCACCAATATTTTGTGTTTTTGTTGAAGGGTGAATGATGATCAGGACTCTGGGAGAACACCTTGTTGTGCATTGCTTTTAGATCTTTAACACGACTTGAGTGGGCAAACTGTTCTAATCACCAGATATCACTTCAACTCCATGGTCTCTGTGCCGTTCAGAAACTGTGGGGTTGGCAGATAATCCTTTCTGTGATTTTCTTTTCACAGATTGTGAGCATTGCAAGAAACACTGTGTTTATTGTTCACGATGCGCCTTTCACAACTCTACTTTCCTTCAAGGGTCCTGTGTTTGCACAGATTGTGTGCTGATGGTTTCTGGGGTTAGGCCTCACTCAACCTTAGGTCTTTTGACTCAGAGGTGATGAAGTTAAGACGGACACAGGTCTGTGATCCTGATATTGCACCTTTGTGGCTTGGTGTGTGCATTCAGACCATCTGCTCTTGCATCCTAAAAAGGTCTGGCCATTGAGGCGCAGGCCAAAATACATCAAATGTGCACAGACGCTCATCACATTAGACCTTTCCAAATCTCCGTTTATCCCGACTTTGAAGCCAAATACTGATTTAAAACTGATGCTGTAAGTGCCCGTATTGTTTCCCATTCTCCATGCAAACACAAACTGCACAGAAGATGGGAACCAAAATGTATTTATTTTAGGAAAACAGCTTGTGGTATCTGTCGAGACTTCTTCTGCTGTCATAGATACCTCTGAAACGCAAATATGTGGGTGAACATCTGTCATTACTGCTACACTTTGGACTTCTAATCATGCTGCATCTTTCATGGAAAGTGTTGTATGTTTAAAAATAAAATGGGATAGTCATTGAACTTTTCATCTTCTTAGGTGTTTTTGGCGTGCAGCTCCCACTGCATGTTATTCCTATTTTGCTCTTATCCTGTGCTTGTGGTTGAAACATAGAAACATAGAAACATAGAAAATAGGTGCAGGAGTAGGCCATTCGGCCCTTCGAGCCTGCACCGCCATTCAATATGATCATGGCTGATCATCCAGCTCAGTATCCTGTACCTGCCTTCTCTCCATACCCCCTGATCCCTTTAGCAAAAAGGGCCACATCTAACTCCCTCTTAAATATAGCCAATGAACTGGCCTCAACTACCTTCTGTGGCAGAGAATTCCACAGACTCACCACTCTGGGGATAAATGGGTCCCTTTTGGAATGGCAGGCAGTGACCAGTGGGGTACCGCAAGGTTCGGTGCTGGGACCCCAGCTATTTACGATATACATTAATGACTTAGACGAAGGGATTAAAAGTACCATTAGCAAATTTGCAGATGATACTAAGTTGGGGGGTAGTGTGAATTGTGAGGAAGATGCAATAAGGCTGCAGGGTGACTTGGACAGGTTGTGTGAGTGGGCGGATACATGGCAGATGCAGTTTAATGTAGATAAGTGTGAGGTTATTCACTTTGGAAGCAAGAATAGAAAGGCAGATTATTATCTGAATGGTGTCAAGTTAGGAGGAGGGGGAGTTCAACGAGATCTGGGTGTCCTAGTGCATCAGTCAATGAAAGGAAGCATGCAGGTACAGCAGGCAGTGAAGAAAGCCAATGGAATGTTGGCCTTCGTAACAAGAGGAGTTGAGTATAGGAGCAAAGAGGTCCTTCTACAGTTGTACCGGGCCCTGGTGAGACCGCACCTGGAGTACTGTGTGCAGTTTTGGTCTCCAAATTTGAGGAAGGATATTCTTGCTATGGAGGGCGTGCAGCGTAGGTTCACTAGGTTAATTCCCGGAATGGCGGGACTGTCGTATGTTGAAAGGCTGGAGCGATTGGGCTTGTATACACTGGAATTTAGAAGGATGAGGGCGGATCTTATTGAAACATATAAGATAATTAGGGGATTGGACACATTAGAGGCAGATAACATGTTCCCAATGTTGGGGGAGTCCAGAACAAGGGGCCACAGTTTAAGAATAAGGGGTAGGCCATTTAGAACGGAGATGAGGAAGAACTTTTTCAGTCAGAGGGTGGTGAAGGTGTGGAATTCTCTGCCTCAGAAGGCAGTGGAGGCCAGTTCGTTGGATGCTTTCAAGAGAGAGCTGGATAGAGCTCTTAAGGATAGCGGAGTTAGGGGGTATGGGGAGAAGGCAGGAACGGGGTACTGATTGAGAGTGATCAGCCATGATCGCATTGAATGGCGGTGCTGGCTCGAAGGGCTGAATGGCCTATTCCTGCACCTATTGTCTATTGTCTATTGTCTATTGTCTCTGTGTGAAGAAATGTTTTCTCATCTCGGTCCTAAAAGACTTCCCCCTTATCCTTAAGCTGTGACCCCTGGTTCTGGACTCCCCCAACATCGGGAACAATCTTCCCGCATCTAGCCTCTCCAACCCCTTAAGAATTTTATATGTTTCTATAAGATCCCCCCTCAGTCTTCTAAATTCCAGCGAGTACAAGCCCAATCTATCCAGTCTTTCCTCATATGAAAGTCCCGCCATCCCAGGGATGAATCTGGTGAACTTCCAATGAGTCGTTCACAAGGACGGAAGGTGGATTCTGCAAGGCTGCACGACTGAACTACCATCGGATCTCTGCACTCATTCAAGGTCAGGCCGAGAGCAAGAACACACGTCAATCCGAACATTTCCCAAGGCACTCCTCTGACATGTCACAAAATCTGCTGCCATGAATGTTTAGTTAGATTGAATCCAGGTGAAGCCAATTTAGTTTGCTAATTCTAATTAGATATTTCAACGCCAGTCATTTTTAAAGTGTGGCAAGCACGAACATGGGTTATTTTTGTTCCTGATTGCTTATGTCAATTAAAATAGGTGAGTGGAGCACATTTTTTTCCCCCAGCTTCCTAGCATCTCCGACATTTAGGTATGGTTCCAATTGGTTGAATGCTCGTGGAACTGAAGAATAGTGATCTTATAGAGGTGTACAAAATCGTGAGATGAAAAGATAAGGTAAACGCACAGAGTCTCTTGCCCAGAGTAGGGGAATCAAGAACAAGAGGACACAGGTTTAAGGTGAGGGGGAATGATTTAATAAGAATCTGAGGGGTAATTTTTTTACAGAAAGTGTGGTGAGTATATGGAATGAGCTGCCTGAGGAGGTAGTTGAGGCAGATACTATCGCAAAGTTTAAGAAAGATTTAGACAGGTACATGAATAGGATAGATATAGAATGATGTGGCATAATACAGACAGGTGGGATAAGTGCAGCTGGGACATGGTGGTTGGTGTGGGCAAGTTGGACCAGTGGACCTGTTTCCACACTATATGACTGACTCTATGACTCTCTCTCACTATAGCAATGTCCAAGTGTGCGTCATACTGGTTGCTACCAAAAGGGATGTTAGTAGTCGGCAGTTGTGAGCAAGCAGTGGTAATGACTGTTTATGTACCTTTCCCTTGCCTAGCTCAGCACAGGAATGCTGATATGAAATAGAGTGACATTGTTGAAGCAGTTATTAACTGACTGTCAACAGAGTACACAATCATAGCAGGGAGTTCAGTAGCCCTCATAATAAAACTACTTCCCGATACCCTGCAGGTTATATCATGTTCAGATTTAATTTGAGCCACAAAAATAGCTAAAGCACAAATGTCTTGCAGATGGGTGGATGAACAAGGAAGCCAACTGGGTTTGGTGTCTATGAATTTAAACCAAGACCACAATATATTCAAGTTCAGTGGAACTTTGGATATGCTGGACATGGAATAGATCGCTGTCACACCAGTGTTGTATGAGCAGATGCCATTGTGTATCAAGGTTTCATGTACAATAATGAAACAAATGATCAGATAATCTGCCTACATGGAAAACCTTGTGGAATAAGCATTGGGAATGGTGTCATCTGACTGATAAACAGGATAGAATTACAAAACTTTGCAAAGCTGCACTCTTGAACATCCAGGGGTCATTTTGTTTATTAGAAAGAACGGCATCTCCATGAACAGGTCAGGCATAACCTTAGTTTCCTATCTCATCCAAAAGGCAGATATTCATCAGTGCTTCCACCACAATAGAAGGGAAATTTAGATTCAAAAAATTCAATACATCTGGCATTAAAAGAGAGTTAGTATCAGTAGCAGCGACCATGAAATTACCAGACTGAGGTTTAAAAAAAGCATCTAGTTCACTTATGATCTTTGGCAAGGAAAATCATCTGTCCTTAATTTGTAGATGTATACTGTATGTGGGTCTAGACTCTCAGCAATGTGCTTGTATCTCAATTCCACGCCTTCCCGAGTTGCTCTGGCTGCGACGCCTGCCCAGGCTCGTTAGTCGATGGGACTTGTCGGTCTGTGGGACCCCACCTGAAGGCTCATTAGTTGGTGGGACCCTGCCCGAAGGCTCGTCAGTTGGTGGGACCCCACCTGAAGGCTCGTTAGTTGGTGGGACCCCACCTGAAGGCTTGTTAGTTGGTGGGACCCTGCCCGAAGGCTCGTTAGTTGGTGGGACCCTGCCCGAAGGCTTGTTAGTTGGTGGGACCCCACCTGAAGGCTCGTTAGTTGGTGGGACCCCACCTGAAGGCTCGTTAGTTGGTGGGACCCTGCCCGAAGGCTCGTTAGTTGGCGGGACTCCGCCCGAAGGCTCATTACTTGGTGGGACCCCACCTGATGCTCGTTAGTTGGTGGGACCCCACCCGAAGGCTCGTTAGTTGGTGGGATCCCACCCGAAGGCTTGTTAGTCGGTGGATCCCGCCCAAAGGCTTGAAGAGTGCTAGAGACGTAGGATGCGAGGAGCAAGGAGCAAGGAGCAAGGAGCAAGGAGCAAGGAGCAAGGAGCAAGGAGCAAGGAGCAAGGAGCAAGGGCCGGTAGGAGGATGAACCAAGGTAATGCCTCCAGTACCTTCAAGGAGGGCTGCAAGAGATGCTGCCGGGACACAAAGATGGCTGGGCGAGGAGAGGGATGGCAGTTCACAGGAACTAGCGTGGACCAAGCGCACAGGCCGACCAGACTTTTGACTTGCAAATGGCGCCAAAACACAGTGGTGCCTGCATGTGTAAATATGCAAAAGGAATTTCACTGTGCAGTTGCATGTGTGACAAATAAAGCACCATTGAACCATTGCAACGGCCTCTTGGACATTTCAGATGGACAATGATTGGTGGGCCTGACAATGGTGCCTGTTGATATCAGGGCTGACTCAAATGGCAGGACATCGAGCAGTAGATACATAGATTTGGGAAGATT